>NC_081172.1:27063991-27374184 GCF_012432095.1 Onychostoma macrolepis
GATATTTATTGTCATTAAGTAAACATTATTCTAAAGAGAGAGAGAGAGAAAGAGAGAGAGAGAGAGAGAGAGATAAACTAATCTGTTAATTTCAACATTTGCTAATACTTTTTAGTAATTAAAACCATAAGTTCTATCTGTTATTTAATGGACCTGAGCAATTAACAGTTGTATCTGTATTAGCTAACATTAACAAAGATTTATAAATACTATAACAAATACATTTCTCATTATTAGCAAATGTTAGTTAATGCATTACTAACAATAACTAACAGGACCTTATTGTAAAGAGCTACCGGAAAAAAAATAAAAAAATAAAATAAAAAACAAACACAATACAAAAAACAAAACAAAACAAAACAAAACAAAACAAAACAAAACAAAACAAAACAAAACAAAACAAAACAAAACAAAACAAAACAAAACAAAACAAAACAAAACAAAATAAAATAAAATAAAATAAAATAAAATGTAAAGTTTCTCTGCCTCTGAAGTTTTCTTTTCTACTGATGCAACGAAGGGCAATATTCACCAATAATTTCATCACCTAATATCCAAAATCCAATCCAATTCTACATTTTCACTTGGAAATGTTTGACATTACATAAGATTATTGCATTTAGCTGTGCTGTACATGCTATTTTTTTTAAATGATATATAAAACACACATTATATCTCACTAGTATGTCACATTTCTGTCACATTTCCTCATTATGTTATTTTAAGGTTAACTAACAACCATTTATTATCAGAAACAATTACATTTCTAATTCATATTTGTATAAAAATGTCTAAAAATGTAGTGTTCAGACCTAATAATGGGTCCAGAGAGATAATAAAAGTTTCATTTTGCTTGCACACATCCGCTGTGCAAACAAACAAAAGCTGCTTGGTTTGAAAGTGACTTTTGATTATCGACATTGACTATGGACTTTTTATCCTTCAAAATTTTGCAGAGATTTCACTAATGTGACAGTACATTATAACTTTCACATAGTTTTCTGCCATTAAGATGCATTTTCGTCAATAGAATCACAAAAGAAGGACATTATAGGTGCAAATAGGGTTTAAAACATTCTGAGCTTGTCCAGATAGTAGAAAACTCCTTTGATTGGATAACATTTGTAGTGTAAATGCTCAAATGGATGAATGTGTTCAAATAGCCTCAATAGGCCACCTACTCTCTGCCCACTAACCTAATATGTGAGCATTATTACGTGTTTTTTGAGAAAGCGCACAAAAATAATCAATTTCAACATTGCTATATTGTGCCAAAACACATCTTAATACAAGATGCAAACAGCACCTCAGACTCATGTACAGTACAATGTGTTATGAAATAGCGATTTTGCACATATCATGTATTTTGTATCTCAAGGGCTCCTTTCAACAAATACTCACATACGCTAACAGTGATAAAATCAAGACAATCTGTCCCATGCCTCCTAGTTATTATCTGTTTTCTTGGTAAAGAACAACCTCCTCAACAATAGCTGTCCTAGGAGACAGTAGATGCTCTTGTGAGCAGATTCTTGAGCGGGCAAAACAAACATCTTCACGCCTGATAAGCCGCAATGAACTCTTCTTCCATCCGGCTCAGTCAGGCGGCGCTCTGTTTGCTCTAGTGTGGTTAACCACGGGATGGGGCCGACAGGATGGGGGCTGGAGGTTGATGAGGGTCTCTTACCTTTCACCAGAAGCACGGTCGTCAACTCCGCTGAACCGAACTGGTTTTCCGCACGGCACACGTAGCTTCCCTCATCCGAGCGGCTGGAGTTAATGATGCGGAGGGTGTTATTCCGAAGCAACATGATCCTGTAGCATTTGGACCAATCAGACACACAATTTTGCATTGCATTTAAGAAATCAATTAGTTATGAGATTAACAAATAGTCACAGACCCCTCACCCAATATACATACTGGGTGCCAGTATGTCTGTCAATGACTTCAGGCCCCCGGTTCCATTGCAACCAATCTGATAACACTAGTTTTATTGCTCAAAGGAATGCGGGCAGAGCAACACTCACTTCATATCCCCTTAGGAAAGAGACATTACGCCATAAAAATGGACTCTTCTCTAATTAATTCATGGAAAAAGTTTCTTTTTAATGAACACACATATCTTCAGGTCATTGTGTATATTATTACTGTTCTTGTATATGTTCTTGTGTATTGTATCCTGTTTTATGCATGCTTCTGATAGATCACTAGTTAATATTACCTCACTTATACCATGTTTGGTCTCTATCAATTCGCCTTCGGATGATCTAATTGAGAGTGTATATTATATGTTGATTCCTATGCAACATATAAGTGTTCTAAGAATCTTTAATAGTTTGTATATCAACTTCCAATCCAGCTCATATGCAAATTACCATGTTAAGAGACAAAGAGTCGTAAAACTTTCCCTCCAAAGTTCAAGACACCATTGGCTCTTTGACAACGCAGAGGTGTGACCTCTATATCAGACAAAGCTCTCACATCAGTGACACCCCCAGTCTGCGGATCTTTTAGATTCTGAGAATATGAGGATGTGAGCTAGAACTCTTCTGGACCATTACGTTTTTGTGCCAGGCTTTGCAGCCTTGACTTTCTATTCAACCAAGGATCCTCGGATCTCAGCAGATCTCTTTCCTAGCTCTTTTTCTCTGTCTACCTGGGAAAAAAACTCCCAATTACCATGGAGCCAGAATAACATATTTTGGAGTTCATCACCCTTTAAACCCCGAAGAACTCTAAGAACTCCAACACCACCAAACCTTGAAACCATCAAGATTTTCATCTGAGACTGCATCCGGACACTTGTCAATGACCAAGGCAAAGCAAGTATCGTACATTTAACTAAACGAAACAGAGGTGTAGTATAAGCTGATGGTTTTACTCAGGCGGTCAACTGACTCTTTCCATAACTGTATTCTCTGGTTTCTCTAATGCCTTCATTCATCCACTTTAGCTCCCCTTTGTATGTACGTGTGAGTGTATGTTTATTTGTTTGTTTGTTTAGATTAGTTATGTGTGTTAGCGTTTAGTTAATAAAAGTTGTGTGCACAAATTACATGAGTTTCTGGTTCTGCCTTTCAAATGAATGTCTCTGTACGATTTTGACCCTCGCTACATGCTCTAATGCATTAGTAGGAAAGTATTTTCTGTGGCCAAGGAAATATATTTTCTTAGAGTTGATAGACTGACTGTTCGCTGGACGAACATAAGTTGATGGCAATTTAATTCTGCTACAGTTATTACTGTCAGCCGATATAAATAATTGTAATTAATCATAATTATTTATATATTTATATATATTATTTATATACATTTCCCTTTTGAGCTGATTTTCTACATCCAGTTAAAAATGGAGGACGTAATTTATCTGCCACAGAAAACATTTCTCTACTTCTTCAGAAGGTGAAATAAACAAATTAGCCCAAAATAAAATTAATGAACACAAAAACTATGTACCTGTACAGCATGTACCTGTAATAAGAAAATGTAACGTTATGTCTAAATATCTAATGAAATATACCGAAAGTACCACAGTATTACCACATTCTAACACCTTGGTATTAAATATGATAACCATTCAGTACCATGTTGTACAATATTTTCATAGTAAAAAAATAAAGAAAAAAGATTATTTGATTAAAAAGTTTAAAAGTGTGCACCAGTCAAGAACTTAAAAATTACTTTTTGGGAATTTTACAGGTAACACTTTATTTAAAGTGTCCATAATACAAAGTAATTACCTAGTTAAGTACTTAGGCGTAGCCGTTGTACTTACATGAAAGCTACTTAAAATAAGCTACTTAAAATAAAGTGTATCAAGATTGTACTTAAGTGTATTTATACTGTACACCTTATCCAGCTGCACCTGTTTGATTTAACCCACCAGTACACGGCTAAAATACATGTAATACATTTCTAATTACATTGCAATTACATAATATTACACAAACATAAGCTACTTAAAATGAAGTGTATCAAGATTGTACTTAAGTTTACTTCATGTGTATCTATACTGTACACCTTATCCAGCTGCACCTTAGTTTGATTTAACCCACAAGTGCACAGCTTAAATACATGTATTACCTTTCTAATTACATTACAATTACAGTATATTACACAGGCATAAGCTACTTAAAATAAAGTGTATCAAGATTGTAATTAAGTGTACAAGTAGCTGTGCCTATTGCATCTACATAATTACAAACTGTAAGTACAGGCTGTTCTATAACTTAGTTACATGGTAAGTAAATTTTGTTTCATGTAACGGCTACTACTAAGTACTTAATTAGGTAATTACTCTGTATTATGACACCTTAAAATAGTGTTACCATTTTACATTGTACTTGCATTTAAAAATAAATAAATAAATACCTGCATGTAATTACATCTGTAATTAATTTCTGTATTACATTTATAATTACACTGTTTTCACTTGCCTTACATCGTCCTTAACCCACCCTTAAACCTACCCATACCACCAAACCTTACCCATATCCCTCCTCAGTAGCAGCAAAAGTGTTTTGCAATACAATATGAACACAATAAGTACATTGTAGTTATTTTTTGATGTTAATGCATAGTAGTTAAGGCCACCTAATATAAAGTGGAACCCCTTTTTGTATCTTAGTGCTCTGAAGTTCTGAGTAATTGTAAATATGTCATAAGCACAAACACAAACACAAACATGAAAATGGTTTTGTGTATTTTTTAAACAAATATTTAAAAGATTCAGGTTTTTGAAAAGCATACAGAATGTCAGAACTTGAGCTCGGAATGAACCACAGAATCATCGTCCTACTTGCACTCTTTGAACAAGTCTTGTCCTTCATTGTTATTTTAACATCTAGATTTAAAGATAATATTGTCAATAGACTCATTTAAAATGTTAATTGACTGATAGTATCTTTTGGTGAGGATTAGTACATTGATGGCTATCAAAAGACATTAGCCAATTAACTGTTCAAAGCAATGAAAGTGCTGTTAATTATTACAGTTAGCAGATGTAAGAGTATGGATAATATCCATTTATATAATTTAGCTTATGCTTAAGTCACAAGCGGGTCTTAAAGTGAAATAGCTGGTGTTGGTAAGGGCAGAATGCTCTGATGATTAATATGCTCACCCAAGTATATGGCACGTCAAATGGCCTTAATCGGAATACTGTTAATTTGTGTGGAAGTCGAGATGAGATATACTCCTAATGACATTTCATTCTTTCTGAAACCAAGAGAGAGCAGGAAGGCAAATTGAATTTAACAGAGATAACTAGAGTCTCGCTTTTATCTTATCGTCCGCTCTCATTCGCTGTTCTGAGAGCAGTTTCAGAGAGCACCTCTGTGCTGCCCTCATATAATGAATTAACTTCAGACAAAGACAGAAGTCATTTCTTGTCTGAGGTCCAGGAAAATACAATGGAGAGATTAAAAAAAAAATGACTGTCTCGCTCTCTAAAGAGACCACCTGAGAACTCGAGCATATGAGCAACAGGCTCTCGGTTTTATTATAGCTCTTAAAAAGCCATTGCTTGAAGTGGCACAAAGTGAATGCACTAAAAAGTTGTTATCTCAAACTAAGACCTCTTTAAGTAGATGAAAAAAAATCACTGCATTCATACTGTATATGTGGACTCGCATCTTATTTTTGGTCCAAAATCATTAGGATATTAAGTAAAGTTCATGTTCCATGAAGATATTTTGTAAATTTCTTACTGTAAATATATCAAAACTTCATTTCTGATTAGTAATATGCATTGCTAAGGACTTCATTTGGACGACTTTAAAGACAATTTTCTCAATATTTAGATTTTTTTGCACCCTCAGATTCGAGATGTTCAAATAGTTGTATCTCGGCCAAATATTGTCCTATCCTACGAAATCATACATCAATGGAAAGTGAATGGTTTTGGGGTCCAGGGTCACATTTTAAGCCATACATTCAACACTAAATCTGGGTTATTATTGTTAAAACTAGTTATTTGAAAATAAAAAAGTTATTTGAAAACTAGCTATTTGAAAATAAAAAAAAAAAGTTATTTGAAATAAAAATGAACTGAAGTAAAATATATTAAATTGTAAAAAAGTAAACATTTTATTACATATAACTTGAAGTACTAAAATTACTAAGACATATATAAAAAAAATTAATACAACTATAACAAATATTGAAATGATGGAAAATATAATAATAAAAAACAAATTCAAAGTATTAATAATAATAATAATAATAATAATAATAATAATAGCATATAAACTATACTAAAACACTGGCCTAAACAACCTTCATATATGGGTGTGTATTCCAGCATCCCCCCCACCACCCCTGCTTTGATTAGCATAGGTGTGACAATGAATATTTACATAGCAATCATTTTATTAAAATTCAATTTCTGCCTAAAACTAACAGTCTTGACGAAAGGGAGCCGTCAGTCTAATTTCTTCCCCATTAATTTGTCTCATAATGTTTGGCTTTCATATTTACAGCATTAAGCGCCCTGATCCAGCAGACGCTGATGAGAATTGGCAGGCAGAAACTCACAGAGGCGTGACAAAGTGAAACCCGTACATGGAAAATTCATAAGAAGAAATCAACTAAGAGACGTTCCTTCAAGTAGGAGAAAGCGAGAACCCACATTCGACAAGGACACGGAGCCAGAAAGGACGAGTGGCGGAGACCGGTGGGTATAAGCAATATGCAAATGAGCCTTCGTGACGAAGGTAGTAAAAATGAAACGTCCCCTTAGAGCCACCTAAAATATATTTTAGGCCACTTGATGCAAAGAACTCACTCTACTCCGGAGAAACATCTTTGAAAACGCAGTGAGTGCGAAACATTCACACGCTGTACAGGAACGGCTGGATAAACACCACGGAACATAATCACAGGCTTGTTTACAATGGACCGATTTTCCATTTCCCTGACTAGGGCTTCTTTGGCGATGTTAGTGAAGGATTGACTGCAGGGTTTTGAGAGTGGCTGCCCATACTTTCGAACTAATGGGATTAATACTTTTCATTTGGAATACAAAACCCTTGAACATTAGCGGAAATCCATGTTAATTACGAACCTTCATTAACTCCACACAGCTGTCAATGTCAGATAAACGTAGGGCAGCTTCGATCCCACCCCTGCTCCTCTCACGATTGAGCTTCTCTTCATCTAGAGACGTCTTCCTTGGATACAGCTAATGTCAGAAAATCCTTTCACTAAGTCACCCGTGTCCAGTCAAATACGTCTGTAAAATTCATTTCAACGATCATCTGACTGAAAATCCATTTTAACTACTCAGTTGAAGTGGGAAAAGAGCGGCTCCTTTATCATTCGACAATGTAGTGTGCCGTTAAAGTAATCGAAACAAGCGATTCTCTCTTAGATCTTCTACGTTAAACTGTAGTTCATGCACCATTTCATTATATATCTTTTCATAACGTTGGTAGCGCTGATCTGATTATTTTAAATCTGATTACTTTGGAGCTTCCTAAGGCACGCTTCACTACTGTTTATTCTTAAGGTTTGGGATTTGAACAGACTCTACACTTCAGCGAATAACTCATCTGGCACTGTTTGTGCCAAAGACATGAATGATGCTTCAAACCGTGCGGCTTGTTGTGCGGGTGTGTTATTACTTTTATAAGCGGCCTGACTTATTTCAATCTGGTGGATGATAAAACTGGAGAGAAAAAAAATCTCCTACAATAACACTGAAGGAGGAACACAAGCCATATCGAAGCACTAGAACATAAGAAAATTTTGGGGTGGACTTTTTTGACTTTGGCCAAAAAGCAACCACCTGGCCTGTGTAATGTAGCTGACATTAAAAATATGAGGAAGATGATGTAGAGAGCCCAGGTGCAGTTTTATTTTAAGGGATACTCCACCCCAAAATGAAAATTTGGTCATTAATCACTTACCCCCATGTCGTTCCAAACCCCTAAAAGCTTCGTTCGTCTTCGGGAACACAATTTACGATATTTTGGATGAAAACCGGGAGGTTTCAAGAGCGTACGCTGCTTGCGTCCAGCGGATATTCTCCAAAATGGCACTACGCTGAATCAGAGGAGACGAATTGTTGAATAAATTCGTTATTTTGATTTCTTTGCACAGAAAAAGTATTCTTGTCGCTTCATTATATTCAGATTGGCTGACTGATGGCAGATGGACTATTCTGATGATGCTTTTCATACCTTTCTGGACCTTGACAGTGCAATTTACTATGCGGTCAATGGGACAGTCACAAGCCTCCCGGTTTTCATCCAAAACATCTTAAATTGTGTTTCGAAGACGAAACAAAGCTTTTACGGGTTTGGAACGACATGGGGGTAAGTGATTAATGACAAAATTTTCATTTAGGGGTGGAGTATCCTTTTAATAGTGATAATCCACAAAACATAAACTGTGAATTAAACCCAATACATGAAACAAAACATAAACATTAACAATGAGCTTGGCTTGACCAATTTTATTTGATCAATATTGCTTCTAATCCATTTCATCTGCGATAATTTTGCAAACACTGTGTGAGCGTCACTACAGGAAGCAGAAAATGGCTGACTTGGCACACCATTCTGGTAACACTTAAAAGAATGATGACTCTTTAAAGGTTCTTCACACATATTTAGAAATCTTTTAATGCCTTTGTTTTAGAGTTTAGGGTTCTTTATTCCAAAGTATGGACTGCCATACTGTGTGTTTTTCATTTTTAATTAAATCCTTTTTTTTTTTTTTTTAACAGAGCATCTAAGTGCGACCAGCTCTGTTCAGCTGAGGATACTTCTTTCCTCTTCTCCACTAAGCAATTATGTGACAGAGATATTGAATTATTGATGATCCATATTGTTAGAGTTTTCAATTATTACTTGGGCTTATGAATAAACATGCTCAGTCATAAAAACATTAAAGCTATCCCATGACTTATCACCTTTTCCTTTTATCATTGTGAATGGCTCACATACTGTTTATTCACAAAAACAACATTTGGCCTTCATAAACATAACAGCTTTTACTTAAACAAATGGAAAAGACACACTGTGACCCAGACAGATGCTGTCCCCACAACCTCATCATCTGAGGAGAAAAACTGTGCCTTGATTACACCAAAACACAAACATAACGATGGACGTAACAC
Organism: Onychostoma macrolepis; assembly: GCF_012432095.1. Lineage (NCBI taxonomy): Eukaryota > Metazoa > Chordata > Actinopteri > Cypriniformes > Cyprinidae > Onychostoma > Onychostoma macrolepis. Next base: position 27,073,114 of record NC_081172.1, read on the forward strand.
ATCATAGAGGATTGTCAAGTTATTTCACTGGAACTTGGCCTTCACTACATCTGTTTGATTTTATTGCATTTTCCTTTTTTCTATGTTGTAAGACATGCATAATGCATAATAAAAAAAGGTTCGGTATTAATATTCTATGTAAAATTTTCAAAGCATGCCTCTTTATTTAACCTTATAAAAAGGGTTTTATTCAGCACACACATGCACAAACACACACACACACACACATCAAAAAAACAAAACAAAAAGAAAACAGACAAAAAAAAACAAAACAAACAAAACAAAACAAAGGGTTCTGCTATGGTTACTAGCCAAAGAACCCTAATCTGGTACAATTTAGAACAATATTTTTAAATGGTTTTATTTTGTTTGTAAATTTTTTCATTTAATGTCATGTAGTGTAAGTAAAAATATTTTCCTTATATCTTAAATAAGTATCATTATTATTTTACAAATATATTTTAAGATAAAAATCATTTTTATAAATACTGTGAATGATTAATTCATAAATGTCATTAAGGGTTTTTCTAATTTTATTATTATTATTATTATTATTTTCATGCATGTTTCTTCACATTGATTGCACCATATGATACTGATTCAGTCAAAAGTTTCATTATTTAAAAAAAATAAAACTAAAATTGAAAAAAATGACAAAACCACCTTATTACATATATTTTTTCTAAAACATAATTATTCCTAGTAAATTAAGGTTATTTTTTAAGAGGATCATCCTTTTAATTAAGCTTTTCCTTCATTTTTTTTGACTATTAAAATACATTTTTTATCTAACAAGCGGTCTATTAAACTAAAAGTACTGTTCATTGCATTTTTAAGTATGTATTTCTGAATAAATCAGCTGATTTAGATTAAAAAAAACACTAGACCATGTCATTGGCCCAATAATCAGATATACTTTACACAGCCTCTCTGTAAAATGTCCTTCACGCTATTATAAAAGATATTGCAGCACTAAAATAACAAAAAGCGGAAAAAGAAAGAACTATATCTGCCCTTGCCATGTCATAAAAAAGAAAATACAATAAATTGCACGACTCAGACAAATTTGCCACACAATATATCAGATCACGCGAGCTCAAAGTCCATTCATCACCTTGTTACCTGAAGAACGGAGCATTCTTGGGCTGTTCAATTCTCCCATCTATCAGTAGTCACTGTGTACAAACAAACATCTATCACACGGGAGACAACATCATTTCAGATGTGATCTGCACCACTTTATGAACGATTCCACATACGCACCGTCTGACAAACCGCGCGGCTGACCTCAAGAACATTTTGTTCTGACTCAACTGCATCTTTTACTGTGGCATGTGGCCGCTGCAAGGGCAAATAGCATCTGAATGCTGGTTACACCATTACTTGTGAATTATTGATTTGAGAGAATGGAACTACGGCTTGATAAGCAGCAGGAAGTGAGGAAGGGTGTCAAGGTGAGAGCCGGCTTTGTGCTGCGTGTGGACATTTTTAGCGTCGCTCTGCGGTCTGAGCCGAGGCCTGTACACGCGTGCGGTTGTGCCTTATTACTGGTCTGGGGCTGTTGGGCTGGCGAAGCCATTTTGCAGGACAATTTGAAAAGAGCGCAAATCCCAGTGGCTATTTCTCAGAATAAATTGCCTGCTTTGCAACGGCACCACTGTCAGCAGAAAAGCTCGTAAATAATTTTGCAGCGTCCACTTGCAACCGAGCATGCCCTGTGATAAATATGTGGTGAATTGGGGACTCGGGGTCTCCAGAACCTGTTAGTTAAGGTGTGTTCAGATTTATTTGTATGTGTGTATGGCATCATTTTTAATATGAAGTGAGGGCGTATATAACTGTTTCACTGTTGTCAAATGCTTTGCAACTTGTAGAAGGACAAAGTTAGGTCTTGGTAACCTTGTTTTTACCCCAGAATGAATAATTTGCTTAATAAACGACAATAAAATTGCTTGACCCTGTAAAGCCTGACATAAAATAACTGTCTGAAAATAATATTTATATTTATTTTACTTTATATTTTAATTTATTTTTAATAATTTAATTTAAGAGTTTGTTGAACCTTTAGACAAAATCAAATCAACAAAAACCTGCAAAAGGTTATCATATGTGATTGTTACGTATAATTTGTGATTCATCCCACTTTTATGTCTCAAATAGTATGATATAAGAGAATATGGAGCAAAATCTCCAAGAGAGAGAGAAAACTCATACCCCTCAGAGGCCCAAACTGAGCAAAAATATGCAATGTGGTGCAGTTCTTGATATTTTTATGGCCAAAAAGTAAGATGAAATTCTGATAGTTTGTAATGTAAATCAATGAGATCTTTATAACAGTATGGCACTTACCTAAAATGCATATAAATATCAGTTGTCACTCTACATCTCCCAGTAATATGTCTCAGTAAGATGAATTTTAAATTCTTAGTTTTATGATCAGAGCTCTGTAGTTTGTATTGTGGCGGGGAAAACATATTATGCAATGCAATACAATGATGATTCAAAGATGAACATATAAGCATTCACATTTTTCTATAACATGATACAACCCGAATTCTAGAAATGTTGGGAAATTTTTTAAATTTGAATAAAATGAAAACTAAAATACTTTCAAATCACATGAGCCGATATTTTATTCACAATAGAACATAGATAACAACAAATGTTTAAACAGATACATTTTACACTTTTATTCACTAAATGAGCTCATTTCAAATTTGATGCCTGCTACAGGTCTCAAAAAAGTTGGCACGGGGGCAACAAAGGGCTGAAAAAGCAAGACATTTTGAAAAGATTCAGCTGGGAGAACATCTAGCAACTAATTAAGTTAATTGACATCAGGTCTGTAACATGATTAGCTATAAAAGGGATGTCTTAGAGAGGCAGAGTCTCACAGAAGTAAAGATGGGCAGAGGCTCTCCAATCTGCGAAAGAGTGCGTAAAAAGATTGTGGAATACTTTAAAAATAACGGTCCTCAACATCAAATTGCAAAGGCTTTGCAAATCTCATCATCTACAGTGCATAACATCATCAAAAGATTCAGAGAAACTGGAGAAATCTCTGTGCGTAAGGGACAAGGCCAAAGACCTTTGTTGGATGCCCGTGATCTTTGGGCCCTCAGATGACACCTCATCACTCATCGGCATGATTTTGTCATTGATATTACTAAATGGGTCCAGGAATACTTCCAGAAACCACTGTCGGTAAACACAATCCGCCATGCCATCTGCAGATGCCAACTAAAGCTCTATCATGCAAAAAGAAAGCCATATGTGAACATGGTCCGGAAGCACCGTCGTGTCCTGTGGGCCAAGGCTCATTTAAAATGAACTGTTTCAAAGTGGAAAATTGTTCTATGGTCAGACGAGTCCAATTTTGACATTCTTGTTGGAAATCATGGACGCCATGTCCTCCGGGCTAAAGAGGAGGGAGACATTCCAGCGTGTTATCAGCGTTCAGTTCAAAAGCGGGTTCAGAAGTGCATACGGTATGGGCAGCTTGCATGTTTTGGAAGGCACCATGAATGCTGAAAGGTATATAAAGGTTTTAGAGCAACATATGCTCCCCTCCAGACGACGTGTATTTCAGCAGGACAATGCAAAACCACATACTGCAGCTATTACAACAGCATGACTTCGTAGTAGAAGAGTCCGGGTGCAGTCCAGATCTTTCACCTATAGAGAACATTTGGCGCATCATTAAACGAAAAATACGTCAAAGATGACCACAAACTCTTCAGCAGCTGGAAACCTATATCAGGCAAGAATGGGACCAAATTCCAACACCAAAACTCCAGAAACTAATAACCTCAATGCCCAGACGTCTTCAAACTGTTTTGAAAAGAAGAGGAGATGCTACACCATGGTAAACATGTTGCAGAACCTGGTCGAAAAGAACGCACACGCATAATCTCCACGCTCTGTGGTAAAATTTTACAAATGACCAACACAATGCCCAAAGTATCTGACTAGCTTCCTGTCTGTTCTCTTTATCGTCTCATGAGACCCATGAAGCTGGGAGGAGAACATCTGGCCATCCTTTGAAGAACAGAATCTTCAATGTTGTTCCTGACCAGTTTACCATAAATAAAGTCGAATAAACAGACAGTGCAAAGCACGTGGGATCTGGACATGCTCCAGCACAGACCCTCCCTGAATCCCCTGACTGCTTTTGACCATAATTCAATGATGGTATCAACAAGGAAAGACAGATATACATTGACCAGACCTCAACAAACCTACAGCACGGTCAGCCTCATGACCTCATAGCAAACCCCTTTTCTTCACTGCATTCCAAGAGGATGCGCACCTCTTTTGCTCGTACAACAAAGAAACTCTAGTCACACAGAGTATCTTTAAAAGGACAATCAAGGAAAGACTGCTGCTATTAAAGCAATATACTCAAGAGACAATATATATATACGAATGTGGTATTTTATGTTTTGTTTATCTTGCTGTGGTTATTAGAACTTAGGATATTTTAATCTATGACTTAACCCGTTTAGTAGGTAAAATTATAGGTATTCGATATGACAAATACCCCATGTGTGGTATTGAATTAAACGTTATTTTGATTGCAATAAGGTGAAAAGGATGAATGCTGACTTTAAGCATCATAAGGTATGATTATAACACTTTATAGAAATCTGCTAGGATATTTCCTCCATGTGACATATTTATTAGCAGATAATGTATGCACGAAAAAGAAGTCATGCTGGGCGGGGCTCCGCCCTACAGAGACAATGTGATTGGATCAGACAGTGAATAGGATGGACTCACATCTGTCCGATAAAAACAGACACCCAACTTTGCAAAGCGGTTGGACAACTGGTGGAAAACTGCAAGGAACTTGGCTGCTTGGAAACTTTGGTCTCGCCTTACCCGCCTACAGACTTAACATCTAGTTTGATCATCTCAAAGGACATCTCAAAGGACACTCTGTCTACGTCTGACCAAAGTAACTTGCAAAGCCCGCCGCGTAAGAACTTCAAACTTGCCATTCGTGCTGCCAGGAAGCCATCCAATCGTAGAGGAGATTCCCCGAGTGACGTCACGCGACAACAACACATCAGCGCGAAAGTCCAGGACTGTCCTCCAGCAACCACCCAGAGAGAAGAACAGCCTTTCAACTCAACTCAAAGCAAGTAAAACAAACAAATCTCTAATTTGCTGAGTTGAATTGAATGAATCGTTAAAAGATAATATAGTCGAGTCTTCTGTTTGTGACGTCTCAAGGTCGTCTTTATTCTCGGGAAAGAGAATAGCTTAACTTTCTTCAAACTGCTTTCATCTTGCCATAACGTGTGTATATGTGTGTATGTGTTTTGTTTTGTATTGTATCCTAGAATAGTAAATAAACTCTCGATTCATTTTAATGAATAGTCTGGTGCTGTGATTTTCAAATCTTAAATTATTTGCCATAGATCGGGGTTATTTGTTGCTCAAAAATTTCCCAATCAATTCTGTATTATTATCAACAATAAGCCGAATTGCTAAAATATACTGTATTATTAACGACTCGACCAGCGAGTATTAAGGTATAAATTATACATTTTGATTAATATCAATCAATCAGATCAAAACCGAATTTCTACGATTTGGTTCCCTAAAGCTAAAATTTATAATAAAGGATAAAACCTTACAATGTCCCCGTCCCAACTATTTTGAGACCTGTAGCAGGCATCAAATTTGAAATAAGCTCATTTTGTAAATAAAACTGTAAAATTTCTCAATTTAAACATTTGTTATGTTATCTATGTTCTATTGTGAATAAAATATTGGCTCATGTGATTTGAAATTCTTTTAGTTTTCATTTTAGTCAAAAAAAAAAAAAAAAACGTCCGAACATTTCTGGAATTGGTTGTATATGGATTCAAGTAAACCTAAATTGCTTCAGTTCTGTAAGTGTCTATTTTGAAATATTATTCTCATGTGTACTTTAGAAATCAGTAAAGATTTCACAGCAAACAAACACGTGTCCTTACCTGTATGGGACATCTTTTTACAATTATTCTAAAAGGCCTTTTACTTGCCAAAAATAAATGTAAACTATCAATCAGTCAGCAGAATGCATGTACAATAGTTAATTTTTTCAGCAAAGTTTTGATCATTTAGAGACCTTAGAAACTTGCATCTCAAATATGATACAGTAGGCTTTATAGAGTCAAGATCATTTGTGAATTTGCATCTTATTATGAAAATAGGTGATCATGTAAAGGTTACAAATTAGTGCAAAATTATGCAATGCAAATGTCAGCATTGACTTTGGACATGCATATACTTTAGAAAAGAGCACATGGGGAAAGTGTAATAGGAATATGTTAAACTACTAAAAATCTTTCAGAGACACATGCTTCATAAGTGTTTCAGGTTTCATCACAGTCTTGACAGGGGTAAATTAGCTCACGATCGGTGCCAGTGGCACACGAGATTCAGAATCAAGCAAGGTGTGAATTCACAGGATGACGACACTTAAAAATGTGTGTAGCATCAGAACGAGTCAGACAAAACTAAGATTCGATCAGGACATCGAAACATGAGGAGCCGAAATTCCAGGAGAACATGACAACGTCGTAAAGATGCCTATCTCCGACCTCTGGAGCAAGCCTAACCAACAAGCCTCTTCCAGAACAGTTTGCAACATTAAGACAAAAGAACACTTATTGATAAGTGTTCAACGCAGGAAGGAGATCGTCAAATTTGTGGTAAATAATCAAGATTAATGGTCAAAGAGATGGCCATCACATGTGTTCCACGAGAGAAATCACAAGCTTCTTTAGATTGACTTTTCCCCCACACATAGAAGACAAAGAACCAGACTGAAATCCTTCTGTCCAAAGAACATGTCTTTTGGTCCCCACAGATCTACACAGAGACTTTCTTTTTCATATGCATATAAAATCATCCTAAAAGGAACTTTTCTAGGCATACCACTATATTATGTATGTAACCACACATTAGACTATCATGTTTTAAGCACATATTATGTATGTCTTTCTAATAACTATTGAATGACTTTAAGGTTAGTCGTGTTTGGTATGTATGAGTTTGACATTTCTAGCTTGAAACGTTTCTTCCAACTGATTCTTTGTCAAATGTATCATATTCTGGTTATAGAAATCACATCCAAAATTATACTTTGCAAGAGTGTGTAAAATTCAGACCATGTGACTGATAACATGCTGATTTATGATGGAAGGAACAACCCTAGCTAAGATAATAGCCTATCTAATTGGTCAAGACACCAGATGGGATGTGTCCAGAAGCCGAGTTTAAAACCTCAGGACACCATCCCTTCTTCCCTTCTCCTTTTCTTCTTCTCGCCACCGCGTTTTGACGCTGTTTTAGCGCTCTTTGAGCGTGCTCTGGCCTACAGGCTAGTTGCTACTTAACACCACGATGAGAGAAAAACCACCTAGTCTCGTTACTCATTTTATTCTTTTACTTTAGTTTCTTTTCTTTCCGTTGAGTCTCGTGTTCAAAAGTTAAGTTTGCCGCAAAGTCCAGCTCCGACTGCACCCGCTTCAAACTTCAACCAGCAACTAACTCCAAGACCATCCTCAGCCAACGCCCAACCATTGGCTTCCCAAGACATCACTTCAAAGACTACTGAACTTCCAGCCAATCACCAACTCGGGAAAACCCCTTTCCTGCAACGACGGCGACAGAAGGGAATTCCTGTAACCAAAGGCAACGCAAGTAAAACAACTCCAGATTCTAACTGAACTGGTGCATTTAATATAAAATTTAGCCTCATTGAGAAACTCAACGCGAGGGTTAATTAAGTGACTGATGGTTTGTTCAGGTCTATGTGATAGCACATATTGCTATAAACTTGGGATTTCACTTTCTCATTCTCTTAACTCATCCTTTCTCTCTTTTTGCAACGTGTGAATGTGTGAATGCATGTGTTCATGTGTTAGATTAGTTTATGTCTTAGGTTTATATAAATAAAGTCGTATTTATATTTAAAAGAGAAGTATCTTGTGTTTTGTGCTTACAAGTTAATGTCTTAATCTGCCGATCTTGTTACTGTGCTTATTAATAGTGTTTTCACTATATTTTGGATTTTAATATCCAGTGCAGAGTTGATGTTATACGGCTCGTTCAGTGAATCGCTGCCGACTCAGTGATCAGCCGCAAAACAGTGATTATGTTCAAATTCCCTATAAAATCATAAATGATTCCCTTTGAGCTAAATTAAATTATATTTATGTATCAAACCCTACATGTGTAAAGAAAGAGAGTCTATCAGTACTGTTATATACTGGTAAGACGCGGGTCTGTTCTGATAGTGTCATGGACAGCAGAGAAAATAATACAATTATAAAAATGTAACCGACCACATTATGCATAGTGTAATCGTAGGGATAGTTCACACAAAAATAATATTCTGTCATAATTTACAGAAATTTGTTTCAGACATTTTTGTCCATACATTAAGGCCCAAAACAACTGACTTTTTATTGGACAGGGACATTTCTCAAAATATCTTCTTTTGAGGAGAAAGTAAGTCTTATAAATTTGGAACAAGGTTAGGGTGAGCAAATGACAGAATTTTTTATTTTTTTTAAATAAACATTCTATCATCATTTGCTCACCTAAACCAAAATATTTTGCTATTTTTTTTAAATCTTAAATTCACCCAAAAATAAACATTCTGTAATCATTTGCTCACCCACATCTTTTTTTTTTTTTTTTGACACTCAAGGCTATGCGTTCAACTGAACTTTGATTTCATCATTTGGTAATATGGCTAATACTAATACAACTTTTTACTCAGTGTTTGTTTTTTGCTGTATTTATACAATTGTCCAAGCTTCCTATTTAGCTTATTTTATAAACCATCACAACAACCAATGACACCATGGAAATAATATTAATAATATGAATTCTTTCAGATGAATAGGTCCTTGCGTCTAGACGTGTCTGTGGTGAAGACTCTCAGTTATTAAACTGCAGCCCTTTCGCAGACTTGTAGCCTACAGCGCTCGACGGGGGCCGATAATTTCAGACCTGTCACTCATGATGAGTGACATGTCTTCTCCATCAAGAGCTTGTACATGGGCTAGCGCTCATTTTCCTCATGCTGATTTAAGATTATGCATAAATGAACGGCTACAGCGGATGAGCTATCGGCCAACAGGCTCTACAGTATTATGGCTCAAACAAGCTATATTTTAATTCTAATGAGGTTACATGTACAAGACCTTAACAGATGAATAAAGCAGAATGTCATACATTAACTGACTCAAACGGGTTACATTTAACCCTGCATTCTGTTCTAATGTGCACATTTTAAAATATCATCCTTTCCACAGCATCTTAGGCTGTAATAAGGACAAAAGACTGAAATAAGCATTTTTTGCATCAAATAAGCATCAGTGACTGTATATAAATAAATAAATAAATAAAAATGGACAACTACACATTAAAAAATGTTGAAAAATAATGCCAATAATATACTGTTACTGTAAATGAACTTAATTACACACACTTATAATGTAGCTCTACAGAACAATTGATTCTGATTGGTCAAAAGCAGTCTTGAAAAGTAAAATATTCATTATTTTTCTGTAATGTCCACTAAATTGTGTACTCCACTGTTGTTCAAGGCAGTGCTACTTTAATTTTGCATAATTCTGCATTCTCTTTTTGCATATGGATGCAAGTTTGAATATTTAATTGGTGTCATCTTGTTGAGACGACAAGAAGACTCAATCTTGACTGAGATTGACTTTGGATATTTAAATATACTACCGCTCAAATATTTGAAATTGGTATTATTTTTGTGTGTTTGCTCTCCAAGGTTGCATTTATTTGATCAGTACAACAGTATTTATTATGCAATATCATTATAATTTAAAATCAGTGTTTTCAATTTTAATGCATTTTAATATGCAATTTATTAATGTGATGCAAAAGCTGATTTTTCGGCAGCCAATACACCAGTTTTCAGTGTCAAATCATCCTTCAGAAATAATTTTAATATTGAATTGGTGCTCAAGTGACATTTCTTCTTAGTATCAGTTAAAAAAAAAGTTGTGCTGATTAATATTTTTGTGAAAACCATGGTACATTTTTTTCCAACTTTTTATGAAAAGTTAAAAAGAACATTTATTTGAAATATTTATTTAGTAAAATGAAAAATATTTTAATTTGACACTTTTGACTAATTTAAAGAATCCTCGCTGAACAAAAGTGCCACACACACCCACACCCACCCACCCACACTCACTAATAACATACAAACTAATAAATAAGAAATCAACATGACATCAATCACAATGCAACCCTGCACAGCAAAATTGTCTAATAGCTCTGAGAGTGCAAACAAACCTGTCATCACATCGCACCTCAGCAGAGCCGAACCCAGCATGAGACCGGTAATCATTGGACAAGAACATTGATTAAAGCCCCTGTGCACACAGATTCATGTAAATGTATGCATGTTTATGGGCATATTTAATTGGAATCAATTAAAAACACGGACCCTTAGGAGTGGACTGCCACTGCTTCATCCTGAATCCTGATAATTATCACACTTTCATGCAAAACATGTAGAGTTACAGAGCTAACTGCGCTTAAGCTGGGATTTAGACTCACCTTCGGCTGGGCTGGACTCTCCTATCGTTTTTCCTCCATGAGATTCTGGGTTTGGGTGATGCACGTGGACGGCACTCCAGAGACACGTCTTTTCCGACGGTTGCGATGAGCCGGATAGGGTTGGTGCTGAACATGGGAGCTGACGCTGTTTATGAAAACAAACACATAGTTTCACCTTAAAGGATTTGTTAAATCAAAAATGAAAATTGTGCTATCAACTCTTGTCATAGGACTGAGCATCAGTGATCATACCAAAAAAACCCCCTGAAAATTACATACAACATTTTTTTAAAATCTGAAAAAAAGAAAAATGGAAAAAAATCACGCCACTAGTACACTGTTATGTCGAATGGATAGTTCACTCAGAGATGAAAATTCTGTCTAAACAGTTGACATAGCCATTGACTTCCATAGCATGGAAAAAGAAATACTGAAAGTCAATGTCTACCTTCAACTGTTTAGTTACCAACATTCTTCAAAATATCTTCTTTTGTGTTCAACAGAAGAAATAAACTCATACAGGTTTGGAGCAACTAAATGATGACAATTTTAATTTTTGGGTGAACAGATGTCTGGAAAACACTGGTTCTGATTGGTCAGTTGCAGCACTGTCATTTAGTCCTCATTCACTTTCAATATATATAAAAGAGATTATTTTGTCTTTTGTGGTCCACAGCAGAAGCAATTCATAACGGTTTAAAATGAGATGAAGTGACTATTTTAAATCGTTTAAGAGACCAGAACAAACGTATAAATTCTATACACAGTATATACAAATCTAATTTGTTATATGCAATGCATTTGTTCAACAATGTAATTAAGCTGGCACTGTTCAACTAATGACGTGCATGCTTTTGTAAATATTCACATGTGACACCATTTATCTTGTCTCTTTGTACAATTCATAGAACTACTGAGCACAAGAGCAGTAGGAAATGAATAAATGAGTGATTTTTTAATAAAATAACAGGTCTGTTTTCAGATACTGGGGATTTGTGGGACTCTAAAGGGAGATAAAGGTTTCTGGAATGATTGTAATGATGGCATTGCTGTCGTTCTGAATGATGGGTTCATAATTAGTAGCTTTATTGTTATGCGTGACGGTCTACCAGAAGTAAAACATTTCCAGGCTAAACGATAAAAAATAATTCAGCCCTCGACAAGCACATTTGAAGATAATTACTGTTAAATGTCTAATCTGTCTGCGGGGAGTTTCTCTGCAAGCTGATGCATCTGATGAGTAGAATGCAATTGCTAAGTCACAAAATCAAATGCAGTTTAGTGCTGATGTTAATGCAGTGATAGTTAAGCAGGGGGCCGGGGCCCAATAGGGGGCTGAAGCAAACATACAAGGGGGCCTCATAAGTTAAAATTAAAGTTAAAATTCTTTCAAATAAGACAAAACAAACTTAAACAACAAAAATCAAAAAAAAAAAAAAAAAAAAAAAATATCACCCAAAACTTCTCTTTAATCTTTAACTCCTAATTTGTGCAAATGGGAAAAAAAAGGGGCTGGGTTGTTAAAACGAGGTTGGAAATATCATAATTGGGAGTGCTGTGCAATCATTAGAGAAAACATGAAAATAATGTTCCATGTTATCATTTTGCAAACATTATAGGAGCGTGTTCACAAGACAAAATATGAACTGAATTTACACAAATGAACCTGTTCATACACATGATTCTTAATACTGTGTGTTGTTACCTGGATGATCCATGACTGTTTTAATATTCTTATCATCTTCTGCACATTTGCACTTTCCAACAGTGACTGTATGATTTTGAGATTTGTCTTTTCAAACTGAAGACAACTGAAGGACTATTACAAAGGGTGAAACACTGACTGATGCTAGAGAAGACATTAAGAGCTAGTAGGATGTAAACTTTTGAAAAAGGTGATTGATGTTCTTATTTTGTTTAAAGTTTTTTTTTTTTTTTTCTTCTTTCATTTAGAACTCACTTTTAGAAGTTATGTAAGATGTTTACTTGCTTGTCAGAAGACAAAATAATGACTTCAACTTTTTTGTAGGCCAATGCAGAAGCATCATCCTGGTTTCCTCTGAAAAAATCATCATGATTTTTTTGTGCATCATGAAAATCTAATAGCGTTTAATGTTCCTGACAACCTCCATAATCCCTTTGGCCCTGTTTACACCTGGTCAGAGGCGGACAGTAGTGAAGTATTTTTACTCTGCTGTAAAAGTACCTGTCAGGTGTTTTTCTTTAGAAAACTTTACTTCACAACATTCTAAAGCATAATATTGTACTTTTTACTGCATTACGTTTCATATTACATATCATTTAATACTTAATTACATTAGAAATCTATTAGTTTCTTACTTTTACTCAAGTAAAATTAATAAAAAAATTTACTTGAGTACAAGAAATTACTACATTTTTAATGTTCTTACATATTAAAGGTAAAACAAACAACAACTTTTATTTATGAAATGTAGTGCAGTAAAAAGTATGACATTATGCTTTGGAATGTAGTGATGTAAAGTATTCCAAAGAAAAACATTCTGATAAACTACAGATACTTTTTAAATTTACTTGAGTAAAGTAAAAATACTTTACTACCGTCCACCTCTGCACCTGGTATTAAAGAGCACCTATTATGCCCCTTTGTACAAGATGTAATATTGGTCCTGGGTGTCACCAGAATGTGTCTGTAAAGTTTCAGCCCAAAAAACAGATAATTTATTATAACAGCTGGAAAATGTCATTTTTGGGGGTGTGTCTAAAAAAGAGCTGTTTTGGAGTGTTTCACTTTAAATGCAAATGAGCTGCATATTCCCGCCCTGTCTCCAGAAGAGGGCATCGCGTATACGTCTCTCTACATTGCATATCTACAGCAATAAACAGCTGCTAGAAGCAACTTAACTGAGAGCGATATATCCGGTGTTTAGCCATACATATGAGAAGCCAAATGCACTGAAAGTGGGACGAAACAGTGCAATGTTACAGAGCTTGCGCCGCGTTGACCTGTCATCTGCGCGGATCAATTGACGAGCCGCGCAACCGTGCTACCGAACGAATCTCGTGCTACAAACAGTGCAAACTAATCTCACAAGCGCGGCGCTGATCAGTTAAAAAATACTTAATGTACGTACACAAATACGGTTAAAATGCTAAGCGTTATAACATGACATTCACAAAGGAGTTTGGAGTGATACACGTATTTAGGTAGATTTTGAGGCGCATTACCTTAAAAAAAAAAAAAAGTAATCCACAGCGTCCTCAGCAGCTCAGATGTTGGGAGAAAATGAAGACTCTTATGTTCATTCTTACATCCAAACACAGAGCACCGGGATTGCTTGTGAGACATTGTTGACATTTCAGCTGCTCGAGCATGCAAAAAATGGAGGACAGCATACAACCGCTGAGGGCGGAAACAATAGCAATGCAGGGCTCTCAATCAACCCCCGTGGCCCGGCCCTATGTAATATGACGTCACACTGCATGAGAATCAAAACGGCAGGCCTAGCGAGACTGACTTGGTTTAAAGGGGATTCAAAAATGAGGAGTGGGTGGATTTTTATCATTGTTGGGTGGTTTTGTTTACACACTGCCAACACACATTTATGTCCAAACAAAAAAGTGGATTTTGCATAATAGGTGCCCTTTAAGATTGGTCGACTGGATCACAATTGATATTTTAATTTGTCTCTTTTGTCCATTTTCAACCACTATGGGAGCGTCTATGGGCGGGTGTATGTATGGGCTTATTCTAATATTGTGGAATAAGCTTGCACGATTAACATATGAATGTGAAAGGGTACAACATAAACTGATATGGCAAGCAGGAGCTTTCATTTGTGTTAGAATCAGGACTGGTAAGAGAAAATTGTGCTCTTTTCACCTTTTCACCAAATTTGATTTCAAATGATTTCAGACGGCAAAATTTAGCGTGCTTCATGAACACATTCCGTAATATTTAAGAATTAGGCCAGAAGGCAAAGAGGGTGAGCTGTTCAAATGCCTTTGACTACATGAGCATCTACACTTATAAGCTTAAAACGTTTCAGACCCTGTATTTAGTGTTGTCCACTTGTGATTGGAATGACAAAAAACATTAAAAAAACTCATTGACTTGGACGATGTAACAGGTAGTGCTAAAATGCTAACTCGTTTGTGAGTTTTGGCCTTACAAAAAATATAGGTAACACTTTAGATTAAAGAACACATATTCACCATTAACTAAGGCTGATGATACACTGGGGAACTTTTTGAGCAATGTTGCAAGGCAGCTTTGGGAAATGTTGCAATCAACGGGCAACCAGATGAGAAACGGGACCCACGACCAATAAAATACCACGATATACCCATTCTCAATGGAAAAGTGGCTAAGCAACATTCCTAAAAAAAGTTGCCTGACAAAATTTCTCAAAAACTTGCCCTGTGTATCATCAGTGTAAGAGTTTTCCCTAAAAAAATTCCTAATTACTGTTTAGGTAGTTATTGTAGTAGTTATGTTTAGGTATGAGGTAGGTTAAGGGATCTACAATAATGCATTAATATGTGCTTTATAAGTACCAATATACAGGCAATATGCTGGTATTGTGCATGCTAATAAGCCAGTGGTTAATAGTAAATAGCGTTTTCTAATCTAAAGTGTTACCAAAATACATCATTCCATGCCCAATCATAGAGATGCTCGGTTCTGTATACTGATGTTCATGTATAAAGAGACTGCATTAAAGGCCTGAGCTTTTCAAGGACATGTGCTTCAGTGGCTGGGGAGGACATTGTGTGATGGTATTCTAGTGAGCAGAGCTAAACACATATGGGCTAAAAGTGATGATGTCTGCAGAGCTGCTGGAGCCTTCTGGGGCCTGTAGCTACATGCTGACAGGCCTCGTCAGGAGTGTTTAGTCAAAGGTTGCACCATGTTTTTTATGGGTGACATTAGAAAAGATGACATTTTAATCTCTGCAATTGCCAAAGGGCCCCGCAATCCACCACCCCCGGAACATGCTGAGAGAGTTGGGACCAATGAACAACTTTAAACCTGGAGTTGGGGGGCGTTCGTGTCTTTGTGGTAACAAATATGTGTGTGTCTACTTTGTGTGTGGCATACAGCATTTACGGGCGACTCAGTGTATGTTTTTAAGAATTTTGACATGCGTCTCTCACTGTGAATACTAAGAGGTCTTTTGTACTCGGCGACCCACTGCTGGTTCACTCTGGGCAGCCCACTTCACTGGCCTCCAGGATATGAGTGGCATGGCAGTGGCACACATTTAGATGTGCCGGCACACGAGTCAGCCTGCAGCTACGGCTCATCCGAATGAAGGCTGCTGTTAGCCGTGTAATATGTCACTGAAATATGTGCGTGCGTTTATAACATAGAATAGACTAAGTCACGGAAGACAGCTCTCCCCATAGGCGCTGAGTAACTGGAGGATTTGTCACAAATACAACCAAAAAAAAAAAAAAAAAAAATCTTCTGACTGTCACTTCAGAGAGCTAAATAAGCACTTTGGAGTTGGAGGGAAATGGACCAGTGAGGGGAAATATTCAGTGTGTCACAGTCTCTCGAAAATGATATGTTATGAGTCTATATATATATATACTGTATATATATATATACATATATATATATATATATATATATATATATATATATATATATATATATATATAAAATAAATGCACCCTTGTTTTTTTTTTTTTTTGCATTGATTTATTTATTATTTTTAATGTATTATTAAATTTTCTTTAATTTTTTTTGAATTATCAGGATAAATACACATTCATAATGTATAAAAGATATAATGATATAATGTGATGAATATAATGCATTATATTTGTATTATAATATTTGATATAATGTATAAAATATGATATTTCAACAATGATAACAATATTACTGAGGACCAATAATAACTGATTTCTGAAGGATCATATGACACTGAATAATGGCTGCTGAAAATACAGCTTTGCCAACACAGGAATAAATTACATTTTAAAATATATTAAAATAGAAATACTAAAATAGAAAACCAATATCTTAAATTGTAATAATATTTCACAATATTACTGTTTTTACAGTATTTCTAATCTAATAAATGCAACATTGGTGAGCATGAAAGACTTATTTTAAAATATTCAATAAATCTTATTTATTTGTGAAAAAAAAAAAAAAAAAATATATATATATATATATATGTGTGTGTGTGTGTGTATACAAATATACATACATATTTTTCACAAATCAAAGGTTTCTTACATTCTTTAAGATTTCTTATATTTTCTTTTTGATCTTTTTTTTTTTTTTGCTGCTATATTGATTCATTAAGCTTCAACAATGAACTGAACATGAATGCTATCAAAAAAAAGAATTGTTTGTGTTCGTCTTGTCTTAGAATAATCAGAGCTCTGTGGACAAACAAAAGTGCATAATAAAGAATGTAAATGAAAATGACCCCCAGTAAAGTGATGAAAAGACGACCACATGCATCTTGGAATGTGTGGGACAATCAAAGCTGACAGGGAGAAAATAAGGGTGTCTCCAGTAAACACGCAATCCCAGTTTGCATCTCTCTTTTGTCTCGTCCTGGGCATCGAGAGACTGAGAGCACTGGTGCTTTCATAAACGGCTCTAACAATTTTTGTTCTGATTACACTGAGACTGAAAAACAAGCTAAATATGATCCAACATAACTTTTTTTCTCCTCAATTCCTTTCTCTTTCTCTCTTTTCATCTTGCCTGTCGTACTGCGGGGCTGTTTGAGACAGCTCTGTAAGTGTAGTCTTCGGTTTAGCCGATCCTTGTGGACACCTAACTCGATATCACTAAAGTTTCTTTCTTCCTCAAATGTGTTGCCAGCAGACTTTTCCCTGAAACAGACTTTTTAGTTCAAAGAAAGTAGAAATTGATTGCTATTTGGCCCTGTCTTGTCTTTGTTGCCATCCTGCAGTGACTGTTTCAGGCTTCAGGATTATTCATTGTGTGTGATTGAAAGCTGCCTGTCAATAGCTGACCTGCTCAACACTCACAGAAAGAAAGAGAGACACAAGCTTCACCTGTGGGGTTAAATGGCCTTTTCAACATTGTTCATCAGACATAATGCTCTTCAATATACAGGTATCTATTACTTTTTGTTCCTGCATCTGCTTTTAACTGCTTTAGGTGAATGCATACCTTGACTCTAGGGGTCAAACAACTAAAAATCAAGTCAAAAATCTTTGTGTTTTTAGTGTTTCTGGAGACAGACCTTAGTTTTAGTAGTCATGTCAAAGCAGTAACTAAATCAGCATACTATCATCTCAAAAACATTGCAAGAATTAGATGTTTTGTTTCCAGTCAAGACTTGGAGAAACTTGTTCATGTCTTTATCACCAGCAGGGTGGATTATTGTAATGGTCTCCTCACCGGCCTTCCAAAGAAGACCATTAGACAGCTGCAGCTCATCCAGAATGCTGCTGCCAGGATTCTGACTAGAACCAGAAAATTTGAGCATATCACACCAGTCCTCAGGTCCTAACACTGGCTTCCAGTTACATTTAGGATTGATTTTAAAGTACTTTTACTCATTTATAAATCACTCAATGGCCTAGGACCTAAATACATTGGAGATATGCTCACTGAATATAAACCTAACAGACCACTCAGATCATTAGGATCGAGTCAGTTAGAAATACCAAGGGTTAACACAAAACAAGGGGAGTCTGCTTTTAGTTATTATGCTGCCCGCAGTTGGAACCAGCTTCCAGAAGAGATCAGATGTGCTAAAACATTAGCCACATTTAAATCCAGACTCAAAACTCATCTGTTTAGCTGTGCATTTGTTGAATGAGCACTGTGCTACGTCTGAACTGATTGCACTACGTATTATCACTTTCTATTCTTAAATGTTTTAAATTCTTTTTAAATAATTTTTTAAATCACTTTGTTTTTATTGTTGTGATTATTATTATTTTTAATTTCTTGTTATTATTAATGACTATTTCACTTCTTTTTATGTAAAGCACTTTGAATTACCACTGTGTATGAAATGTGCTATATAAATAAACTTGCCTTATGAGTAAAGGTACTGGCCTTTAAGATACAAACTAGACTATCTACTGCATGTTATGCTGGATGCTGGAATAATAAGATGCTAGGAAGAGTTATAAAGCTGTTACCTAGTATTTTGAGCTCTGCGCTGGAGTAGATGGCTCCGTACTTGTTCTCGGCGATGCACTGGTACATTCCCGAATCAGCCTGCTGTAGTCTGTGAATGATAAGCTCCCCATTCACCATTTCCACTCTGCTCTGTGGGGAGACAACAGTTGCTTTAGAACCACGTGTTCACCTGTCAGGCTGTTTCTCAAAGTAATGTCAGTTACACATCTGCCAGAGTGACTTCAGCATGAGACCTTTATACGTGACAAGTGATTGATGTATCATTATATTACCACTCAGTGATATGTTATGTATTAAATAACAGTTAGTTTTGGTTCTCGAGTCAAAAGAGGACCATGTTTAAAAAATATGTTGGAGCACCTTCCTATGTAATGCAAGAGTGTATGTAAATAGGTTCCACAAGCTTACATTGTGCTGGCCCAGCATTTGTGAGTTACTTGCTTGCTTACATAAGGTATGTTTCTAGCCTTAAACAAAAGTCTCCATTCAACAAACAATTGAAATATTAAACAGATCTCAGAGATTTCTCTTTGCCATAAGTGAGCTCTCTCTGTGTGTGTGTGTGTGTGTGTGTGTGTGTGTGTGTGTGTGCGCGTGCGTGTGTACCTGTGAGTTGAGAGGTTCTCCATTGCGCAGCCAGCGATATGTGGGCCTGGGCTTTCCAGTGGCTCGACACTCCCAATGGAGCTGCTCTCCGCTGTCCAGTTGAGTGTCATTTATCATGCTGATCCACTGCGGCAGAGCTGTGCCAGGAACGCAGAGGAGACATGGAACATATGCAAGATCAGGGCTTAACTGTAAGGATTTTTCCCCCTTCAGATTTGTACTTGTCGTGGTGAAATTTGCAAAAAAAAAAAAAAAAAAACAAAACAAAACAAAACAAATAAATAAATAAAATAAATAATAATAATAATAATAATAAAAACAATAAAAAAATACATATTTTTTGCAATAACAAATAAAACAATTATTTCACAATAAATAAATAAATGAATAAATAAATAAATAACCTCACTGAAAATTAAAAATAAACTGTAGAATTTACAATTTTCACTAAGAAATTAATTTACCTTAATTTGTGCAAAAAAAAAAAAAGTATCTGCATGTAACACTGAATTAAAAATAACATTTTTAGGTAGAAAGACTGAAATTGTATTTTCTTGTAAAACACAATCCAACAGCCTTTGTTTTGTTTACAAATTTGAACAATCAAATTGTCTTTTTACATTGCATTGCCATTTCTGGCATGGGCAATATAGACAGTCACCTAGGCTGGCAGCAGTGTTAATTGTGTTGACAAATACATTTATATCAACAATATTTATGTATTTATTCCCCCACACAGATAAAAACAAGATGCTAACTAAACAAAAAACAGTTTTAAATGCAGTTTTGAAAAATTTGTTAGGAATGATTTTGGAAGAGATCTGGCGTATGTGTACTGTGTAGAGTTCTTTTTTTTTTTTTTTTTTTTTTTTTGTGCTTGAATGGTCAAACGGACAAACACACACAAAATTATGTCAGAATGTTTGTATTCACTATTCAACATCGGATGGGTATCAGTATATTGGATCGGGTATTATATCTTAAAGTGACAGCAGCGTAATAAACCTGCTACCGTCTGTTTCATTACTGTTAATTTAAAGTATACAATGAGATTAGAAATTTTACATAAATGGTAAATGAATGCATTGCAATATAAATAAACCTGTTAGATTATTGTCAACTAGATCTACGGCAACATCAATCGCGCCATTTTCATAGCATTGTACCCGCTATCCCTTCTGCACACCATTCTCATTGAAACATTCTCATTCTCATTTTTCTGAGCATCACCTTGTACCTTTTTTTTTTTTTTCAATTTGAAGCACTTTGCCTATGAAAAACATCTCTTCACCTGATAGAAAAAAAAAAAACTTTGACTATAAACTCTGACTATAAAACTTTGTTAACATGAAGCACAGTTTGTAGGTAGCCCGTGTCGCATTGTCCTTTTGCAGAATGAATATGTATGAGAGGATCAGTGGGGAGTGTTTTCATTAAGAATGATGAGCAGAAAAGTTATGAAAGCAGTGGACCTTTAGTACCCAGCATGCACAGGAAAGTCTTTGAATTTAATGTGAAGAAAATTAACAGTCAAATGTTTAGAGGCTTGTTAAGGAGGCACATATTATTAATCTTTAAAGTAATCAGACTTAAAATTTTGGTAACGCTTTAGTATAGGGAACAATTCTCACTATTAACTAGTTGCTTATTAGCATGCATTTTACTAGCATATTAGCTGTTTATTAGATTTTATAAAGCACACATTCTGCGTGACCACAATCTGCATCCTTAATACTACCCAATACCTAAACTTAACAACTACATTTCTTACTATTAATAAGCCGTAATTAGGAGTTTATTGAGGCAAAAGTTGTAGTTAATAATTAATATTGAGAACTGGACTTTAAAATAAAGTGTGACCAACATCTTCATCTTGAGTTAATTTCATGAGGTTGAGAGAAAAGGAGAGAGGAAAGGTGTGGGTAACCTCTGGCAAAGACTTGGGCTCCTTGAGTTACAGCTCTTGGACATGGTAATAAAACTTACTGCTTCCCACTATCCACACCTCTATTCCTCACTTCAGACCCAAAGCCAGGACAATAACGGCAGGCCGCAGCCTTGAGGAGGATGCAAACCCCTGCCCATCGGCGGCCCCTGACTCGTTGCTCACTCAAAACACGTAAGACGATCTGCGGCTGCTGCATGTGACATATAATTCACACAAGCTGCGGCAGACGGTTAACCTGCTCTGAGAGAGAAGCTTGCTGAAGGCAAGCCTTCAATCACATCTGTCGAGAAAAAAGGGGCTTGCAGACTGAATTGGGTGTATGTAAATTGTAAGAGCAGACATGCGTCTGGAATACATTTTGCAGGTGAAGGCAGTAGCTGTGAGCCTTAAAGGCCTTTCCACACTGAGCGTGAAAAAGCAAAACGTATATCAGACGCGATGACACACTGTAATAAAACAACAGATTCCTATGGATGCTTCCACATAGACCGCGAATATTCGCGCACCGAAAATGTGAATGTTTTTCTTTCCTCGAACCAGTCGAATGAATCTTTTCAGTTTCACAAAGCAAAAACATGGGCCGTCCAATAAGATTTCAGCATTACATCACGTAGCCAGAGCAACTGCTGTTACTCAAAAGGTCGACGCAGTGGCGCTAAAAGCTCAGAAGACTGTATTGAGCACGAGGAGGACTTTCAACCAACATACAAAAAATATGAATGTCGAGATGTTGTTGTTGGTGTCTGAACATAGAGAACTTTTTGACTGTTTTAAAAAATTGAGTGAAACATTTTTTCTACACGTGAAATATGAAAGCAAATAGACATATGATTACAATGATATATGTATGTGTTTTGTATACAGTTCATGGTATTTTATAACAATAAAGGATGCTGATGACATACAAAGAGTGTGCCTATAATAATCAAAATCAACTATAGATCACAATCGGAAGTTATTAGAGGCCCTCGATGATGTTTTAAAGTGACAAATGTAAACAAATACATTAATAATCACATAAATTTTCAAGTGTAGCTTAATGCTAATTGTCCCTCTAATTATATTATAGGATATTCTTGTAAGCATTAAATATATTTGTGTTTCTGGTGTAGAACCAATCTTTATTTATCTTAAATTAATGCTGTATATTGAGAAGCGGACGATGCACCTAGCGTGCAGCCGTGAATTATCAGAAGGCAAACAATCGTTTCACGCTTGGTGTGAAAGCACCATTCGTCAGCGATTCGCCTCACTTTTCCGCATCGCTCTCAGTGTGGAACAGCCTTTACTCCAAGAGCATTTTCAAGTTTGACAGTGGAGGCCAAAATAAGAAGTTACAAACACATACTAATTTTTAATAGCAAACACATCTTAAAACCAGTACTGAATTTTTGTAGCAGTTTTTTCACTTACTCAAAGGATCTTGCATCAAAGTGCTTTTCTTGCTGACCCCATAGGATAAACGTACCTATTAAGCTCACATACCCATTAAGCACACTTCCATTTTTCAGATCAGATTATAAAAAATGATGTATTATCCTACTTGTGTTATGTTGACCTAGTTTCCTTAGTTCCCCTGATTGGCTTATTAGCTTCACACCTGTTTCTGTTTCTCCTTGATTACGTTGAGTATTTAAAGCCTGTGTTCTCCCCTCATTCTTTGTCTACAATTATTTGTTCTATGTGTTTTGCTACTCCTTGCTCCTGGATAGTCTCTGTTTTTGATTTGTCTTTTTATTAAAAGACTCTGTTTTGTTTATACTCCTTGTCGTGCGCCTCCATTAGTATAGCAAACCGTAACAGAATAGCAGACCTAAAAAGTGAATTATTTTTAAGCTGCGTGTTTCTTTGTTTGTATTTTTTGTTTTGTTTTGTCTCCTCTTCCGGAATGGCCTTGCCAGCTGTCCAACTCCTGTGCCTGGAGCAGATGGACCATTCGCTGGAGGACCATACCAGGGATTTTCTCAATCTGGCGTGCCTTACCCACTTCTCGGACCGCTCGCTCTGTGTTTTCTACATCTCCAGCTTGAGCGAGCGGTGTAAGGCACGCCTGCCAGCGAAAGGTCCCAAAGAGGATTTTGCCGTTTGTGTGGAGTGGGTGCTGGAGAATAATGGACTGTTTTTCTTCGTCAGCCCCTCAGAGGAGGATATCTCCAGCCCCACTCCCGAACCAGAGACCAGCCAGCCGTCACCCTGCTATACGGAGATACTGCCTGAGCCCACTGCAGACGGAGAGCCTCAGCCCGCTGCGACTGAGCCTCAAACATTCTCTGACCAAGTGCGTGAGCAGGCAACAACTCCCTCGAAGACGGATGATTTGGTGGTGTACAAGGGCTTGGAGGGAAGCCCCGCCCCCACTCCTACGACTGAGGGTGAGCTGCATCTCGTTTCTGGGAGTTATGAAGAGGAACTAATGGACATCTTCCAGATGGACCTGATAGACTGGTTTGGAGAAGTACTACCCTGTGCTCCTGAATCTCCTGCGTCTCTGCTGGTTCCGTCCAGCTCAAGTCCTCCTGTGGTCCCTCCCAGCCTCCCTCTCCCGCCTCCTCTCAAACCAGCTAGTTCCTCGCCTCCAGCTCCTTTGATGCCTGCCATGCTCTCTGTTCCGCCGCCTCGGGACTTCCAGTCTCCAGCTCCGCCCAGACTTGCGGATCCCCTGTCTCCACTTCCAGCCTCCGAGCCTTGGACTACACTTTGGTCCTCCGACCCATCGGCTCCGCCTCGGCTCCTAACTCCCTCGTCTCCACCGTTGCCCGTCATACCACTGGCTCCACCGGGCTCCCTCGTCCCTCTGGCTCCACCTTGGTCAGTCGTCGACCATCCACCGCCTCGGGACTCCACTCCTCTGGCTCTGTCAGACTCCTCCTTCCCTCCAGCTCCACCTTCATTCTCAGTCGCACCGGCTCCACCGCGGTCGTCTGGATCCCCGCCTCCGCCTCAGTCGCCTGTGCCTTCAGCTCTGCCTCGGCCCTCCGGATCCTCAGTTTTGCCCGGGCTCTCAGTCTGGTCTGTTCCACCTGGGTCTCCACCTCCAGCAGCTCAGTCTCCGTCATTCGGCCCCCTGGTGTCGTCGGCCCCTTCTCCACCGTGGCTCCTCCTGCCGTCAACCTGGGTGACCTCGGGATTGCCACCTGGCTCCTCCTGCTCCGGGCTCCTTCCTCCATCGACTCCACCCTGGCCCTATGAACTTTGTCCCTTCCCCATTACCTGCCCTTCTCCTGCTCCACGCCCACCTCCAGAACCCCCACCCTGCCTCCTCTGTTGTACTGCTTTTGTCGGCGCAGTGACGCGCCGTTCTGGGAGGGGGCGAAATGTTATGTTGACCTAGTTTCCTTAGTTCCCCTGATTGGTTTATTAGCTTCACACCTGTTTCTGTTTCTCCTTGATTACGTTGAATATTTAAAGCCTGTGTTCTCCCCTCATTCTTTGTCTGCTATTATTTGTTCTGTGTTTTGTTACTCCTTCCTCGATATTCTGTTTCTTGATTTGGATTTTTATTAAAATACTTTTGTTTATACTCCTTGTCGTGTGCCTCCATTAGTATAGCAAACCGTAACAACTTGATGTCTCAACCAATTGATGTTTGTTACTATATACCTCCTATAATTAAGTCAATCGGATCATTGCACACTGAGATATGGCTCTCCATGCGTTCACACTGTCTGGCGGTCATTTTGAAAACTGGCTAAAAACTTTCACAAAAAGAGGAGCCCCTTAAATGTTTTTTTTTTTTTTTTTTTTAAATGTTTAAGCCTTTATTTTGGGTAAGTTTCACTACTTATTGTAAAATTAAGAGATTAATGTTCAGACTTTTGCATATTATAACCTGGAATTTGGGTGTGGGAAATAATTACATTAGATCCAAAAGATAGTTTTAGCAACACTACAGAACAGATGCTACAGAACACAGTTAGCTGACTAGCTGTATAAGATTGTGTGTGCTACGCTAACATATTACTTCACGGGCATTACTGGCTTGTACTTTTACATCCATAATATTATAAATTTACAGTTTACTGCTGGTCTGTCGTTTTACAGTGCTGCGATTTTTCAATATTCCACATTGAACGTCTATGTAAATACTTCATAAACAGACTTTAAGTATTAACTGATGGTTGTCACTTTAAGTTAATCATTTACCCTATGCCATAGGTTTTCATATATTGATTTTACCTTTTGTTATGACATTACTTGGATTTATATAGGGTCTTTACTCACAATTAAGTTTCCATAAATAGTCTGGGTGGTCTGGGAAGAGACTTTTTCTTATAAAGGTCCAATAATGTCTGTTGATTAAGGAACTTGATTTATATATTTAGAAGGATTTTGCTGGTAAAAAAGTGGGCGTTATATTCCAGAATGGAGCCAGACTTGACTAAAAGACCCATCGTATTCAGTTGTGAGTACTTTGTGAGCGGGACATGAAGTTTAAAAGTCAAGTTCACTCTCCTTATCAAAATATCAAACATGTTTGATATTTTTCGACTGCATGAAACCATAGTCTGAACTTAAAAAAAAAAGTGATAAACTATGTGATTTTCTGTGAAATTGGTCGATTCCAACTGCCCAAAATCTGTAGAATTAGCTTTGACTTTTGGTAACAAGTGTTGACACATACAGCCTGTAAATTGGGGCACAAATCTGGGCTAAAGTTGTGCCTTGTATTTCACCTCTAATAACTCATTCATGAAACAACAACAACAACAAATACAACTGATTACTGTGATAATATATTTACTGTATGCGTGTCATCTGCCGCTTTGAATACTCAGATGGAATCTAAATGGCTCTCAATCATGGCTTAAAATCATTCTGAAATTGCTTACAGTGATATTGTTCCTCTGTGTCATTATCATTTTAGCTGTGGTGTGGATTTTGCTATTCTCTTAGAATTAGAACAATTGGTAAAACTTTACAGTTACCCTTATAGTTATTGTTCTCGGTAGTCACTCCGTAGATGCTGACTTGCACTTTATGAATCACCAAGGACCATGGTTTCAGCTAAAAATCTTCTTTACTGCTCTATTGAGAGAAAAAATGTCACCTACATCTTTGATGACCTGAGGGGGATGAAATTGATGAACTATTTTTTTGGGTGAACTATCCCTTTAACAGTTCTTCTCTAAAATACTACTAAAATAATTCATGAAGACAACAGAAAGAACACAATAAAAGTATATTTGGACATTGTTGTGATGGATAAGACAAACAGCTGTTGTTTTGTCAAGCTTTGTTCAGCCAGACTGTGTGATGAATCATAGATCCAAGTGACAGTCATAAACCTCTTAAAACCAGGTTTTCATAAAATCACTGGGACACTGCATTCATCTTGTGGCCCGCTGATACACTTACTTTTATGACATAACACACTTCATCTAAGTCACAAACCCTATCGAACGGATAAGGAGAGAGGAGTCTGCGAAAGATGAATGGAGGTCCCAGATGCTCGTATTAGGCCTCTACCAAAGCTACGGTGGGTCAGGGGAAATATGTGGGTCAAAAAATATAGCATTTTCAGCTACACAAGCAAGAATAATGATAAAATAGCCCCTAAAATTTAATTGGACAAAAGTCTTCAGAGCACAGAGCCATTTTGTCCTCGCAAAACTTTGACAAAAATGTAAGCTGGCCAACTTTGCTTAAATTTATACCTTCTGTCATAAAGGCCAGTCAGAATTATGCCAAAGAGAGCGAGAGTATGCCCAGAGGAATAATTTATGAAGGAACCTAATCAGAAATGGACCCAACGGATCCTGTTCTCACGCTACTGCGACACATAACTTCAAAGCCTTTTTTACAAATAGCTCTTACATTTTTACATTTTCTGAAGAAAATGTGCGTAGTGCTCGTCCACCCAAAACTAGGGTATTCTGGGTGGCTGTGAAAGCATTGCTAAAGGGATTTGTGATGTGGATGGATGTTATAATAGAGCAGAGGTCTTCAACCCTTCAACCCAACTACTGGAGACCCACTGTACTGTAGCGTTTAGCTACAACCCTAATCAAACCAACCCTCGACCAGCTAATCAAAGTCTTCAAGATTGCTTGAAAATCATCAGTGTGGTGTGTTGAAGCAATTTGGAAGTAAACATTGTAGAACAGTCTGTCTTTAGGAGCAGAATTGAAGACCTCCACTATAGAGCCCATCCTGAAGTTACTATGATAGTCTGGTTCAGGGATCAGATTTTTAAGGTATGTTTAATTGGGAATAAAAGCTAAACTCGCAGGACAGTGGCCTTCCAGAGCTGGAGTTGCTCATACCTGGTTTCAGGGGTGGCACCACTACTCCAAAAGTGGTGGGGCAAAATTTCATACTATAAAATGTAATAAAATTTGAGCTATATCAATATCAATTTTAAACTTAATATTATGTGCCACAGCAAATGCAATGATAACATAAATCAAGCAAATATTCTTGAAATTAATTTTATTAAGCAGCAAAGAATCTCAGTGTCTCAATGTATGCTTTGTGCAATACCAGGTTTAATTCCACTTATAAACAGAGTTTGTACGGTCATGAAAAACTTGGAAATGGGCCTGGAAACGTTTTGGAAAAATAAATAAACCCAGAACATTTTGGAAAAGTCATGGAAATCTATTTCACAATTCTCAGTATTATAGAATTGTGTTTAATCAGGTCCTGAATTTCGGTGTGGGATTGCACAAAGCATTAGGAGTAAGATTACTCATTCCAACAGCTTTCAAGTTTATAATGAGTGAAATTCCTGTACTCATTTATTCAATATAGCACGTAGGTTAGATGAGTAAATAAATCCACACCAGACTATCAGATCAAATCAATCATTTGAAAAGAGCGTGAGTGATTGAGCTTTACCGCATCTTCTCTCTTTGACTTTCTCTTAAAGCGGCTTCACATCAGCACGTCTGCGCAACAAGAGCTGCTGCGATAAGACTTTCGCTCGCTTTTCGGAACAGTTGACAGAATCGTCACTTGCCTAACTGGGCCATTGTTGCATCGTCACAAAAATTTATTATTTTGACGTCTTTTTAAGCCATACTCGCATGCTCCAGAGGCGGTTTCCTGCATTCAGTTACATCCAAAGCACACACGCGTAAATCCACTTTGCGAGTAGGCTACCAAATTGAGTTTGGTACCAAAAATGCGCAGTAGAGCCCTGCACGGGCCTCAAATATAGGGTCCAACTGTGTCTTATTTCTCTCTCTTTCCCATTAGACAGCTGCTGTTGCAGCCATTAAAATAGTTCAGTTTTGGTTTTTAATGGCAAATTGGTTATATTTCTTTTAGTTTCTTTATTAAGTTAATTTAGAAATATATCTGGAACATTTTTTGTTTGTTAAATTCAAGTTTTTGTTTTATTGTGTAAAGAATATTATTGTGTAGGCTACATAAATATAAAACTGTCATACATGTCATAATGGATAGTCATTGCGTGTATCAGAATTAGCCTACCTATTTGCTCACGCATGAGCAGATCCGTTTGCTCTCTGGAGACACGTTCAATCTGTGCGACTTAAAATTCCGTTTAAATAGCGAATCCGCCATGGCGAGAGCGCAACTCGCTCTTAAAGGGAATGGGAGATGAGACTCTGATTGGTTTATTGCATGTTATGCTCAAAAACACACCCATTACTCATTAAGAGAATAGGGACAACCCTTTTAGACCACGTGCCGAGAGCGCCGACCGTTTTTCCCGTCTTATACTAGCAAAAGTGGATTCGGAAACGCCCTAAGTGCACCTGCGCCATGCGCTTTAGACCATGCGCTTAGATCGTTAAAATAGGGCCCAGTGAGTTGAAATCATCACGACTTGCCTAAAATAAAATCTATAGATATGAAACACTTCAAGCATATAGTGTAAAGAGCGCTTTGCAGTACATGGAGGCACCAGCGCCTCAAATACGCCGTAATTTTTTGCTCAGAAAGGCACTGTAAGATTAATACATCATTCGGGACCGTAAAGGGTCTACTTTTATTTGTGTGCACTTTATTTGCGGTCTTGAACAGGAGTGCTTCACAATGATGAACTGAATACTTGCCTCATAGACATGATAAATATATCTAGAAAGCTTTAAATTACTACTTTAAAATGGAATAATTCAAATCGAAAATCATTACAAAACTCTTTCATTATATAGGCTAGTCCGTAAAGAAGCATTCCTCTCTAAACGCACGTCCAATGAGGAGATGGTGAGTCAGCGTCGTCAATTTCATCTTTGCAACACTGACTCATATAACACTAGTTTATTAATAAATAAATCAAATATGTCCTTACGATTTCCCCCCCTGACACATTAGTGGTAATTACTTTTGTTGGGGCTTTGCGGCACGCTAGTCTATTGCGTGCGCTTGAACGTGGATCTCTTCCAGCTGCGCTGAAGGCACTCGCCCTCGCTGCTGCTGGACACTAAACACCGTCTGAGAGCCACTCTTGACAGTCACGGTAGCACGGTCTCATGTTGTTTCCACCAGCGCGGCAAATCCTTTTCATCACCATAATAACTGATGGATGTCTAAAATATAAAAATATGGAGGAAGCCTAAAACAAGCCCAATGCCCGGCCCACGTCTGAGCTATGACCTGAAAATAGTCCCGAAGCCGTAAATAAGTCGGAGCCCGTCGGGTTCGGGCTGAAATGCAGGGCTCTAAAGCACGGCTTGTTACTGATAATATGAACAGATTTTTATTCTTATTATGAAATATTGGACCATTAGGTCATATTGTCTCAAGTCATGGAAAAGTCATGGAAATGTATTGGTAAAAATTAGTATGAACCCTGTATAAATATTAGTCTACTGAAAATATTTAAGGAGACAGCATATATTTCAAAAACCTTAAAACCCATCACAAATAAAAATTCATTTTATGTACCCTATGCAATACTCTGTTCAATAAAATTTAAATTATAGTGCTAATGAACACACAAAATCAAATTCATCAAAATTCTTTATACACAATATCGACACTCTTTACAAAAAAAGAAAAAAAAGAAAAGTTAAAACCAACCAGTAGTAGTGTTAACATTAAGTGACATGGCATCTGACACACAGAAGACAATGGCACATGTTGCTATGCTTAGGGGCACATCCAGTCTGGATTCAGATTATTATAGAACAGTGCACAAACACACCTTTTAATGAACGTCAGTCCCCAAGCTAATAACAGAAAAACAGGTTCACAAAGTTATAAAGAGCAGTATATTTTAAAAATCGAAGACACCTTCTTGTTTCTTTAGTAGCAGTCTATATTGCTAAACATTTTTCCAGCACGCTTTCTTACTTCATTTGAAGCATTCAATTTGGCGAATGTTGACGTAATTTATTCAGAATGCGGAATATGTGCATAGCTACATCATTTAAAATGTTCAAAACTTCTGAAAGATCGGACTCAGATGATTAACGTTACGCCACTGAGCGTCAAAGCGCGGTTAACCCATCAGCTGAAACAGGAGTTTTGATTGGTCTTTCAACCGAGTGAAGGTCAAAGTATACTTCGGCCGTCCACGTCCGATGAGACTGTGTGCGAGACGGAACAGAACGCGGAAAGTGAAGTATACCCAGGCCTTTAGACGACTTGAAGCGGCGCTGCACAGACCAATCGGTGTATGAGATTAAAGTATCGCAAGAGAGTGATTCATAAGCATATGGTGCCGTCTGCTCTCTAATCACTCTTGCGGTACTTTCATGTCATACACTGTTTGGTTTGTGTAGTGCCGCTTCAAGTGAACCTGCCTGAAGTGGTGGGGCAGTGCCCCAGCAGTTTGAAAAGTGGTGGGTCAAATGCCAGCTCGACCCCGTTGCTCCGGCGGCCCTGCCTGGTTTGATCTTTATATATTACATCTTCAAAGTCTCAAAGAAATAGCACATCTCCCCCAAATAAGCCAGATGATTTGAGTCATTATTCAAGTCCGTAGGATAAACTTGACTTGGCTTTCACTATTAGCAGTCCCCCAGTCACTCATTTATATTTATTCATTTAGCAGACGCTTTTGACACAACTTACAAATGAGTACAATGAAATGATTCATCCAGCTCATTCTGTTTTTCTTATTATATATAATGCAAACATAAACCTTAAAGCACTTTCCTTTTTAATGATCTGGTTGCACAGTTTTTCAGAAGCAGAGCTGTACTCACTGTAGACCTGGAGGTGTCCTCTGAAGGCAGTGCCACCTCTGGTGTTCTCAGCTTTACACTCATAACTCCCAGAATCCTCTAGCTGGATGTTGGGGATCTCGAGAACAGCCTGTGATTTGCGCAGACGGGCTTTTTTGGGGATGTTCCCACTCATCTTCCTCCAGGTGATAGTGGGGACAGGACTGAGAACATAAAATATATACAAGAAATACATTTTTAAAGAGGCAATATGTCATTTTTTATGCTTTAATAGTTTATCTTATCCCAGCCTTGTTTGAGATTATTAACCAGCGTGACTTTGGCTCAACCAATAGTGTGATTTTAGGGTGGGACTATCTGTTTCTCTTTCCAGCTGGAGCTGAGTCAAACAGTGTCATATAATTATTTGCTTTGATATGAATCACAGCATTACAAACTTTGATTTGAAGCAAAACAAAATTTGCTTTCTGGCGAAGCTAGCAGTGTAAATAGTATATACTTCATCTTTCAAAAAAAAAAAAAAAACCCTTTCTAAAAGCAATTCCTTTATCTCTGCCCAAAACGTGTATCTGTGCTAATTTGTAAAGCTGATACCATGGTCTTTTTGAAAGTACGAACAGGACAATCTGATATGGCAGCTCTCTGTAAGTGGCTGTGTACTGGGTAACACAATAAACGTCTAGATAGCTGTGTAGATAAGCAGTATTTGTACACTGCCATCCATCCCTATTTGTGGCTGTGGCGGGCGTGTGATATGACCTCCTAGGTGCGGAACCCGCGCGTAGATAACCCGCTCTATCAGACACGATCAGCACTGCTACATAGTGACAGCTCCATTTCACAGCTTTCCAACGATGGAAATGTGACGCCGAGGAAAACCCAGACACCAGCATCAATCATCCGCAGGGCCTTCGATAAAAACTTCACATTTCTGAGTTCTTACAAGGACATTTATCCACACAGGATGAAATTTCTGTCCTGTCACAGTTTAAATCACAATGGGTCTATGATAAAACTCATGGGGTCATTTAAGTTGTAGAATAAACATTTAGTCTTGATTTAATGATCAAGTGATTTAATCTTGAAGTGTAATTTTAGATATCAAGTGCATTGCTAAATGTGGATATTAATTGTTTATCTCATATTATTACTATTCAAACAAAAAGGTTTGTTTTTGAACATTGATCTAAAAAAAAAAATTATATATATATATATATATATATATATATATACACATATACATCTATATTAGTGGTGTCAAAATTAGCGCGTTAAAGCAGGCGATTAATCTCTTTCAGTTTAACACTTAAAAAATATTTAATGCAATTAACGCAGGTGCGGGGCCAGGGTTGGCTACCCCACTCACAACTGCTGCTTCTGTCACTTTTTCTCTTGACAAGAAGTGCATTTATACAGTCGCAGAATGTCTTTATGGCCACATCAAACTGGAGGCGTGTCAGACACGCACTCCACTTCACATCAGCGGCAAGCGCGAGTCAAACGAGTGCGGAAATGGTACTGTGCTCAGAGTGTGTGCTCTTCTATTGCACTCACAAAGGCGCTGCAGCCTGTATCCTTTCATATCAAAGCACAAAATAAACTACGTGCATGCAATATCTTGGTCAGTTAAGTCATGAAGTTACCAAAAAGGCGATTAAAGCTTCCTTAAAACTGTTCATGCATGTAATATATTTTATGAGTCACATTTAAGAACATACTGTATATCTGAAATGGTTTTCAAAACTGTCGTGGAGCAGCCCAGCACTGTCTCACTCATCTAGCACACCCGATTTAACTCGTAAGCTCATTAAGAGACTTCAACTTCAAGACCTCAAGTGGGTCAGAAAAGGTAAAAAGAGTTGAGAGAAAATGTGATGCGTGTCAGATCCGTGTCATGTTCAGCAGCTGCAGCTCTTAAAGAAATAACAGCCAAAATAACCTAATAACCAGCTACTGTGATGTCTATTAATCAAAGGACAAAGAAAAAAAAAGAGGATAAAATAATATTTATAGCTTTAAGGACTCATTTAGAATTTAGTGTTTGATCATTTCAATTTCTGTATATTTCTGCTGAAGGGCACAGGTAAATATGACATTTATTATAATGGGTTTATGTGAAGATTGTTTTAAGTTCCTTAAATTAGAATCTATTTTTTAAAAGTCTAATAAATGTTAAAATTGATAGCTCTCAATTATACTGTAATGTTGAATGGCTATACTCAATGGTTAAATAACGGGGAATTTTATAGACTATATACACTATACACTATATACACTACATACATCAATTATACATTTTTTAAGCAACTGTATTAAAGTTCATCAGTCATGAGCAGTGAGTGATTTATTTATTTTTTTAATTATTATTAATATTAAAGGAATAGTTCACCCAAAAATTTAAATTCTGTCATAGTGTTTTATTTTTATACCATCATTTACTCACTCTCAAGTTGTTTTAAACCTGAATTACTTTCTTTCTTCTGTTGAACATAAAAGTTATTTTCAAGAAGGTTTTTTTTTTTTTTGGGGGGTTGTTTGTTTGTTTGTTTGTTTGTTTTCTCCCTACTGTCAAAATCAATGTGGACCAGCTACTGTTTGGTTAAAAAAGCTAAAATAATATACCTACACTAAAAATGCTGGGTAAATATTGCACAGAACACATGCTGGGTTGTTTTCAACCAAAAGCTGGGTTAAATGTTTAACCCAACCTTCTGGGCAGTAACCCAAACACTGGGTCTAAACAACCCAATTGCTAGGTTCATCCATATTTTACCCAGCATTTTTAGAGTGTATGAAATATTTATTTTATTTTATTTTACAATGCAATTGTTTTGCAGTATATGGCTATTACTGTCATTGTTGTTATTATTATTACATTCTAATTGGTTTGACTTACTAAAACACCAGTGTGAATGTAATTTAGACTGAGACAGTATATCACCACTAAAAAGAGGGTTAAGTACCCTTTAAAGTTCAGGTAGGCTACAAGTCAATTCACTGACTTTTTTCTGACTTAAGTTTTCTTAGTTAAGAACATGGGTTGGAGCTTTTTGAATTTTGAACTCTGAAAGTGCGTTAGATAGAATAATTTAACTTTAAAATGTACAAAAATTACTTATTTTTATTTTATTTGTCTTTTTGTTTTAAATATTGCATCATGGACTTCATATTGCGATATTATTGTGTATATATATATATATATATATATATATATATATATATATATATATATATATATATATATTAGTGCTGTCAATCGATAAAAACAACAACTAATTAATCGCACATTTTTCTGTAATTAATCGCGATTAATCCCACCTAACATTAAAGTTTTATTGGTAACACTTTAGAATAGGGAACACTTATAAACTACGACTTTTCCCTCAATAAATTCCTAATTGGCTGCTTATTAATAGTTAGTAAGGTAGTTGTTAAGTTTAGGTATTAGGGATGTAGAATACGGTCATGTAGAATAAGGCATTAATATGTGCTTAATTACTACTAATAAATGGCTAATATTCTAGTAATATGCATGCTAATAAGCAACTAGTTAAGAGACCCTAAAATAAAGTGTTACAAAGATTTTTTATCTTCGCCCACTTTACCCTAAATGTCTGCCATTCTTTTTAATATATATATATATATATATATAATTTTTGGCACCAGACCAAATATATATATATAAATATATTTATTTATTTATTTGATTTTTCTTCCTCACAATAGGGAAATTAGTTTGGCTGTACTGCTACGGCAACTTGCAAAATAGTAAAACTGACATGAAAAAGAATTGTGACAAAATCGTGAATCGTGATATTCCTGAATAAAATGGTGCTATGATATTTTTGCCATATCGCCCACCCCTAACTTGTGCTACAACTGTTTGGCCTGTTCTACAAAACTTTCAAACTCTGTAGCACCAGTGCTAAGTGCAATAAAAGTTAATGTGCAGCCCTGAGTAAAAGTATCAATTTCTTTTTTTTCTTTTTTTTCAAGGTTAATTTAATGAAGGTTATTAAAATGTGAAATCAATTCAATTCACTCTAAAATGCACAATAACACTCCACTAAATTCTCATGAGTAAAAATGATCATATTGTTTGTCTAACCCTGAAAATGTTCGAGAGCAAATCATTGGAATAAAAAAAAAAAATCATAACAAAATGTCTAACCATTATTTCTTAAGTGGTGTAAGAACCATCCAGAAAGGTTATACCTTCAACAAAATGCCAGCATGCATGAAAGCGGCCTCTCTTGTAGCCCCGGTAACATTTTTGGCACCAGACCCATTCACCATTATAAGCTAGCAGTTTGCCTTTGAAAGAATACGGTACAATGCCGGCTCTGAAAAGCATCCCTGCAGACATTTCAGACAGACCACCCGCGCTACTGACAATAAACGCTCCAGCCTTTTCCCTGCACACAATGCCAAGCCCTTAGTCGCCCCGACTGTTAGGTTGTCATACATACTGAGTGACAGCATGGGACTAAAAGTAATTCTTAGTTCAGTTTAGTTCATTATGAGGAGTGGCATTTTCTAATAATGTGCACTGATAAATCATTTATTTGTGGGTAAGGGGGGTGAGGCCTAAAGTTCAGTGGAGGATTCGCTATCGGCACTAAATGAGCTGCGAACGAAGGGAAAGGCCATTGGTGAGTTCTCAGTGATTTCTCCATTCAGTTAGCAGTGAGTTGAGAGTCTGTAAAGTTTAATTGGACTAAGAGAGAAGCCAACAGGAATACATAGATTAATGTCTAGGTTTAAGTAATTACTTATTATTCTAATGTGGATAATTAATTGTAAACGACATTTCCTCACAAAGGGGTCCTTGAAGGCACTGTAAACAATTACTGGGCCCTTAGAACAGTTTGGCTTAGAAGGTGTTTGCGCTTGATAGGCTTTGCATTTGAATTATTCATTACAAATAACAAACGCAAATAGAATTACAGCACAATGACACTGGATTATGTATTTAAAATGCAGAATCGCATTCCCTTTATGCAAAACACCTTATCAGTTCTGTTAAGCTACAAACTGAGAATCCCAAAGAAAGTTCTACAGAATGTAACCTGATAATGGTGAATAAATTAGAAAAAAAAAAAAAAATGCAATTTTATAAAATACAAATAAATATATAGAATTTTTTATTTTATTTTAGCCTTTTTACTTTTTATAAGACAGTCAAAACAGAACAGCAATATATGGGGAGAGAAAATTGAATGTCAAGCATCAAGGACTGAAAAAGGATATATTATTGTTATTATTATTACATTTGACAATCAGAAATCACCAAAAACCTTTAATTTTAAATATATATCTATTGCTTTATGTGAAATATTTTGTTTGAAAAGCTCCTTATGTGAAATATTTAGCTTAAAAACGAATACCTCTGTGGTTAACATCAACATCTGCATTTGCTGGTCACACTTTATTTTAAGGTCCAATTCTCGCTATTACCAAACCATTAACTATGACTTTTGCCTCCTAATAATAAACTCCTATTTTGCTAAGGTAGTTGTTAAGTTTGGGTATTGGGTAGGATTAGGGATGTACAATATGGTCATGTAGAGTATGTGCTTTATAAGTACTAATAAACAGCTAATATGCTATTAATATGCATGCTAATACAAAAACTAGTTAATAGTGAGAATTGGTCCTTATAACTAAAGTGTTACCCATTTGCCTATATAATATCTAAGCAATCTGTTTTATTTTTCTATTTAATTCTAGAGAAACAGCCACCTCATATATCTGCTGTTAACTAAATACAAGCCCAACGTTATGGCAGCTTTTTCTGCTCAAGGTAAAACAGAGAGCGCTTTTTACATGGTCTCTTTATGTGTAAGTGAGCAGCATGGTATGGCGAAGCACATCTTAAGCATGTATGGAAAAAGCCTTGTCGGTCCATCATTGAGAGTCAATGCGCTGCACTGACTGAACGTCGGAGTGCTTTTCTGCCTTCCGGCTGTGGGTCTGTACCGGCCACTTTCATTTCTCACTGTGCTATTCTTGACCATATGTGAACAGAACAGATATTAAAAGCATCCTCCAAACAATGGCATGTACAGACTCTCAAATCGCTCTCCCCCCTCGCAACCCCTGGCCCTCACCCTCTTCCGCCCAGTACAACTATTACGAGAATATACAGCTCCCAGGGGCCGAATCTTGGCGCTGTTTCTACACCAATCACAGCGAAATTGCCACTATATCAGTTATGGCGCAGAGTTCAATACTTGTGGAGAGCTCATTTAACAGCAGAGGAGTAAAAATAGCTATCCTCCTGGTACCATCTCATCTCTGGAGGATGCATTCTGCTCTCTATTCTGAAAAGAAAGTGGTTTGACTGGTTAAATTGGTTGTGATTATGATTATTAATGATTCCAACAGCAAAAGAGGTGTTTCAAGGGAGCGACGGTGCATGTTCTGCCTTTGTGTGATAGAAAGGCACCTTCAGGTGGCGCAATGTTGGGAAGCCGTCTGGGTGGGGGTGGGTTGATTATGCCAACGTACTTACTTCCCAAGGGCAAAGCACTCCAGCCTCACTGTGATGCCTTTGGCTGCCAGCACTGTCTGGGGAAAATGCGCTTCAATTTTGGGCTCGTATTCCCCCATCACTCCTAAAATAAAATAAGACAAGCACAAAGGTAAGTGTACACATAGTTTTCACCATATATTATGGCATGACTCCATGAAGTTATGAAGTTCAGCATTAGTGTGTGCGCATAAGTGTGTGCTAATTCACATACTTATACTATAAGCATTACAAAAAGTATGCATTTGGCTGCCAATGAAAAAAAAAAAATACAATTTACAATGTTAATTACAATACAAATTATATAGCAGTAATAACAATGAGTTTAACAGAAAATACGACTCATTTAGCTGGTTTATGAGGTCACAGGCTGCATTTCCCACCATTCTCTGTGGCAGCATAATGTTTTGAATACCACAGGTACCTGTCACATACTATTTGTGTTTGCATGTGAGCATTAGCATCTAGTTAAAATCATTACCTTAAAATTAAATTACATAACAGCTGATTTAAGCATATTAGCCATTTTACTAACTAGTGTCAGACTTTTACTGCATCTGAATAAGTGCCTACTCCCAAATTATATAGTATGTAGAAAACGGTGCACCAAAAGAGTAGTATTCCTGAATACCAACCAAGGCTCAGTGGAAGAAAAAAAAAAGTGACTATGAGGACATTTTTACTAAATTATTTTATATTGAATCTTGTGCCTTTTGCAACACTTATAAAGTGAAATATCCAGTGAGTGGTGTCAAAAGTGTGTTCAGTTTTATCCGAAACTGATGAACATGAATCTTGCAATGCTGGTTGTACATTGGTTGTTATGTGTATCGCATCAGTTTGGAAATGAAATGTCAAGTTAGTGGCGCTAAAAGGTTAATGTTATGATTATCAGTCTTATTAATAGCATTTTAAAATAATAAACCACCTAACCTTACTCGACCATAAACCAAAAGCAAAGGTAAGATAACAGTGCATTTGCTATGCCATTTTATCTCGTTTCTTTAAACTTGTACCTGAGCGCTGAGCGCATTGCAAGTGTTGCTATACCAGGTGAGCTACAGAGCATGTTTACCAATGGAGTTTTGGTTCCTTGCCTCTGTCGCCTCTGGCTTGTTTAGTTGACGAACACTTAATTTCCTGCAATATCATAAATTCTATTGCACAGATACTATTTGAACTGAACGGAGCTGGACGATGACATCACTGAATCAATGATGAACTGACTTTAACTGAAAACTGAGTCTTTACTGTTTATCATGCTTTATGGTGTTTTGAGGTTTTGAGGTCATAACAGTATTGTTCAAGGTACGACATAAAATAAAGCTTTTCATTATTCAATAATTTACCATGTAATGCATTTCTGTGAAAGGGAAATACAAATTAATAAAATAAATAAATAAATACTACCACTACTTTTCATTTAAGCTGGAATCTGCAGTGAATTTTATGTATAGATACAAAAACTCTAAGTACTGCAACTGTTTCAAATCTTTCAGTATCAAGATGTAATGAAAAATCTATATTTTTGACAACACTACCAGACACATACTCAGGTGGTTTAGTAAAGCTCTTATGAAGTCTCCCCCATTTATGCCTGGAACTGACTTGCATTTTATATCCGGCAGAGATCTGAACGCAATTTATCTGTCCCTTAGCACCTTCAAATGTGGTTGTAGTGATCCGATCAGTGCGTCTTGAGTGCATTTACACCCGGCTTTTAATGCAATCTGATTGTGATCCGCTTGCTGAAGTGAACAGGCATGTTAAAGGCCTTCAAGTGATTTTATACTGAGATACGTTAGCTCTGCTACACCAGAAATCTAAGGGGCAGCACACCTCTAAATATCTCCGTTTGCAGGTGTTGGATCAGCACATTACTCACACCTTTTGCCCCTCTCACATGAAATTCCACCTTGGCATCTTCCCGGTTGCTTTTTGGAAGCCCATACTCATTAATTAAAGCTTGTGACAGGAAGCTTGTGCTTCCTGTGCACTGGGCTCGTGTTTTATTTTTTTCTTTTGGTCCGTGTAGGTGCTTTGTAGGTTTAGTAGAGGCCTGAGGTGCTCTTATATGATGGATTACATTGCTCATGAGGACTCTATCGCCTGAAATATCCAGAACAGCTGCTCTAGTACATTGACCTCACAATCAATAGTGCAACAACCCTAGACATTTTATAAATGCGACAACTGCACATATAGCAGCCCCAAAAGGTACAAGCACACTAGTCAAACTTAAATAGACATCTTTGCATAATATAATATAATATAATATAATATAATATAATATAATATAATATAATATAATATGTTTTGTCCCACAATACAAAACTACAGAGCTTTGATCATAAACTAAGCATTTAAATATCATCTTACTAGGACATATTATTGGGAAATATATATCAACAACTGATATTTATTTATGTAAGTAGTCTGCTATACTGTTACAAAGATCTCATTGATTTACATTACAAGCTATCAAAATTTCATTTTTAAATTTGGCCATATAAAATATCAGCAAATGCACCAAATTGCAAACTGAGTTTTTTCCTCCCCGATGAGCTCCACATGCTCCTGTGTCATACTATACGAGCCATAAAAGCCTGATTTATCAAATTATACTCTCTCCCTCTCTCTCTCTCTCTATATATATATATATTTAATTTCATGTTTTGTTTAAAGGTTCAATAAACTGTTCTAAAAAAAAAAATAGGTTAGCCTTTTTGTCTAATCTCATTCGTCAAGCTTTACAGGGTTAAAGATGGGTATGATTCTTAATGTATTGATGAATTCCATCTACTGTACAAGAGTAAACAATCTCCTGGATTTACAATTTAGCACAACAAAGCTCAAGGGATCACAGCAAACAGGTGCCACGGTACGGCAAACCCAGTAGATGCCAG
This sequence comes from Onychostoma macrolepis, assembly GCF_012432095.1. NCBI lineage: Eukaryota > Metazoa > Chordata > Actinopteri > Cypriniformes > Cyprinidae > Onychostoma > Onychostoma macrolepis. The sequence goes on from NC_081172.1 coordinate 27,113,939, forward strand.
TGACAAAGAGAGGGAATTCTCCACAGTAGCTCGCATGACAAGCTGCTAAACTAAATTATTTTGCAAGTACACTACAGAGGCCGCTGGGAAACGGGGCGAGAGAATTTGTCCTCAAAACAGCACCACGCTGGAGTCTAATTGATGTGCAGAATTCCGTGGAATGCAGAGGAATCTAGAATGGCTGCATTTCACTTCTACAGTCATAGCCGGAGGACACAGATCCTTTGTTTATTCATGCGGATGTTGTGAGGGCCCATCTATATCCATTTGCTGAGAGATATGTCAGCTGGCATTGAGTAAGTCTGCAATTACGAAGGGAAACACTCCCATTCAGGGGCCTAATTATCATTATCAGTCTTATTAAATGGGAAGCTGGTGTATGAATTTTACATGAGAAAATATTTCTTTCCTTTTCACACTTTGAAAAATATAACAAATATTGCAATTGTGCCTTAATCTAGAACATGTCTCGACCACCACTGGTGAAAGCCAAATATTATAGAAAGAGGGAAACATCCATTTCATGCTGTTTGACACTTTAAACAGCCCTCCAAAATCTTTCCACTGGCAATCTAATATATTAAACAATATACACACTTGTGTGACATTACTTTTTTTCAACAGTCTAACATAAAAGTAAATAAGGAAATCCAAACAGTGTCGTAAAGACTTTTTTCAGCCACAAATTCAGGATGTGCCGTTACTAGCTCAAGAGATGTGCCAAACCTCTGTTACTCATTTGAAAAGATCACTAACACTAGAAATTACGTCCATTTATAAGACGTTACTGAGATAACAAGAAGGCAGCATGACTGTGTGATATGGCTTTTACACAGAATAACAAATATATTTCCAAGCAAAGCTATGGTACAACAACCGCAACACACTTTAGACAGTCAAAGTCAATTTTTTTTTTTTTCGGTCCGAATGAATCAGCATTTTTGAATGAATTTGCTGAATGAAAGATCAAATGACTCATCAAAAGACAGTCACTTGTTTAATTACTGAAATAATCATTGTTGCTTGAATCAGTTGAATCTCTCTCTCTCTCTATATATATATTATAGAGAAAGATGATAGGATGATGCTTGATATATATTTCAATTAATTGAATGATGAAATGATCCACTCATATAGTCAAATGTTTCTTTCCTGAATAAATTAGTGCTGTTGTATGAATCAGTTGAATTAATGATTCGATGACTTACCCATGCAAAACACTTGATTTATTCCAAAATGAGACAGAATAATAATAATAATAATAATAATAAAAAGACTGAAAGAATGATTCAATGACTCAAGAATGATTCAATGTTAGTTACATATTTTGTTGTTACGTTCCTAAATTAATCAGTGTTTTTGAATGAATTGGTCGAATGGATGATTTGAAGGATTCACTCATAAAGACAGTCACTTGGTGTCATCACTTTCTGATGTAACCTGCAGAAAGAATCACTGGAATATCTCCACGAATGCCCAGACTGACAAAAAAAAAAAAAAAAGTCAGCGATTTTACAAAGCTGCTGGTACTAACTGCTGAAATGAACCAGCCAAACTCTGACCCGTTGCCTAAAGATGTAATCTACAGCACATTTATAGCTTATTTTATGATAGCAGTCCGTTTTTCCCCAAACAACTTTTAAATTTCAATCTCAATCCCCTTACTTGTTACACATTTATGATTCCAAAGCAATCCCATGTGTATAATGAATTTGCAATATTATATTGGTTTATGCTGCAATGCATTTTCTGTGTATCCTATTTAGTGTCTAGAAGGGCTGAAATTAATAGGACTGAATTCTGGGCCAGCTGTGCCAAAACAAATACATGAACCCTTTTTGTGTTGCAATGCCTATTTTCAAATCACAATTTAATCCATTTATTAACATGTAATGGGGTAGTTTTGTGCTAAGCATTTTTCCTTTTCTTTTGTTGTGCTATGCAGAACAATCATCTGATGAAAGTCTGGGCATCCAGCAGACATTTAATGCTTTTACATCCAACTGCTAATGAAAAAATCCATTATCCCAATGCTGGGCTTCACATCTATTTTTTAATGACTAAATCAAAGCAAAAGTGCAAATTGAAAGCAAACATAACTCCATGAGAAAATCTACACGGTGGTGCAAAAACTGTTAAAGGGCATTTATTCACCTTTATGTCATTCCAAATCTTTATGATTTTTTTTTTCTTCTTATGTTCGCGCTGCTCTTTTTCATAAAATCAAAATTAATGGTGGGTTATCAAAAAGTTATCAAAGTACTTCATACACATTTTGCACTATATCCTATGCCATTTAAAGGCATGCAATAGTTTCTATAGACTTGGAATATTGTACACAAATCATGGCTATGTTTATGATGCTTTTAGTCATTTTTGAAGCTTGACAGTACCATTCACTTTTATTGCATTGATAAGAGCAGTGTGAATATTCTGCTAAACTTTTATTTTACCCAAAATAAAGAAAGTCACTTGGGTTTGGAACAACATGAGGGTGAGTAAATGATGACCAAATGTACATTTTTGGGTGAACTACTCCTTGAAGATGGAAATAAATGCATGGTCTGCTGGAAACAAATGACTGTCAAGGTCCTTGTCATCCGTAACAAAAGAAAGCCTACAATTCAATTGTCAGAATGTTTAGTGTGTGATCATGTGACGCAGTGCATCATCACAGCACCGTTTCACTTCCCATTAAAATCACAATTATGAGATGTGTCATGTGACGACTCATTCTGTAGTCCACATTGCACCTACTGGAGCATTATATACATCCTTAGCACATGTCCACTCAGTGACTGAACACATCACTGAGGCATAACTCACAAGGCCTTTTTAAAAAGTATTCCTGAAGGCCCAGTAAATGTTTATCATGACATCATGATGTGAACTGAAATGGCAGTTTGAGAGAAATGCCCATCATGAAAGGTCATTCTGATTTCTTGCTTAGTGTGCCAGGAGCTTCTACAATATAGTATATTTGTCTAGCTTCTATATATATTGTATATATATTTGTCCTGGTCAATGACCTAACGCAGGGGTTTTCAAACTTTTTTGATGCTGAGAACCTCAACAAACAAATGCAGATCCCTTTGCTAGGAAACCCTTTACTAAAACATAAAAGTAGTTATACATATATTTTAATGTAGAAAGTCCTATTTATATTGTGAGAAAAATATTAAGCATGGTTTTATGACAACATCATGTTATTTTCTAAATTGCCATTGCAAGAAAGCAATTTGTTCATGTGAAAAAATAAATAAATAACTTTTTAATATTTGACAGCATTCATTCATTCATTCATTGAAAAATGCTGAAGATGACAGTGACAAGGACCAAATCTGCAGGAAGATGCACACAATACACAGCTATGTCACAAGGATGGAGAGAAGACTTAAACTAATTATTTTGGAGATTTTATTTTTAAAACTAAGACTGTCAGAATAAAATAATTATCGTTTCTGACCAGATTTTAAAATAGTAAAATATGAATATTAACAAATGTGAAAAAACATAAATATTTAATCAATATTTTTTAAATAGCCTTAAAAAATAAATGTTCCATTGGGTATCATAGCACATTTGTGACTAAGCCTGATTTGCATAGAAAAGAAGTGTGCTTGCACTAAAAAGAATGACACTGGCTTTATTTAAATATGACTGGCACAGTGCTACACCAGTACATTCTGTTATTCTTCAGAGTGCTCAAACACGTTGTGTGCACTTATTTACAAGAGTGACAACTGCATTCTACGACTAAATTAACTCCAATTCAGCCAGTGACAACCGTATTTATATAAAATCCACATAATGTGTTTGAACCCCAACTAAACAACTAGATGTTAGTGCAATAACATTAGCCTCATTTGGGGACTGACAGCTTGCCTTAGGTACCAGAAACAGAGGTACTTGGGTAGCACTTTATTTTACAGTCCTGTTACTCATGTACATACTATGTTCTTATTTTAGTAATTACAATAACTAGGTAAAACCTAGTAAAACCTAACCCTACCCCATGTAGTTAACTTATATTACAGTACATTCTTACGTAGGTACACTGAAAACACATGTAAGTACACATACTGTAAAATAAAGAGCAACCGCTACTTGCCTTGAGTCATTCACTGATTCTGACACTGTCTGTAGTTTCTCCCAACAATACTGCATTTTGTGGAAACCAATACTGTACGCTACAGTCCAGAAAGGCTAGTTCTGCCAGACATTACATTGAAAACAGAAACTTTACTAGCACAAAACAAAATAAAGTAATCATCAGTACTACTACTTTACTTTAGTTAAAATTTGGGGATATTCTGTGGGCATACAGTAGACCAGGGTTTTTACACAGCATGTTGAGACCTTTTTTCCAGCCTCTCAGGTTTCTCATTTTATGATTAGAAAAGCATGTACACAGTGGTATTATTAGCGAATGAGACATCAATGCTATCAGTATGCATTTTTTATGACCCTTAGTGACATTTGAAATGTTATTTGAAACACTGACCCAACATTTGTAGCTCAATAATTGAAGCCACTGCACTTTCGCTCTTCAAATCCAAGGACACCAATACCTTCTCTCCAATAAATGAATGACAATGATGAAGCCCTCAGAAATGGTTGACCCTCCACTTATAAATGCTGCCCCTTCAAGGTCCAAGGCCAAGCGGGAAGGACGAGCAATCCCAGCACCACCGAGTGTTTTGCGAGCGCTCCAGCTCCATGAGAGTTATTGTTCCATCCGAGTCGCATCTATTAAGGTGCGATTCATCACATAAGTACAGAAGGCCTCCGCTGCCTTTGCTGTTTCGCGGGCGGGGAAGATGCATGACTTGCCCTGTAGGTGCAGCCGAGCGAAGATGCAGTTGGGCAGCTTTGATTAAGAGCGTTTTAGCCAAGGGAAGGACATAGGTGAAGCGCTTCACCTGTGCATTCCGGCACGGAGACTCTCGTGCAGTTAATTATCATCCTGTCTCAGCAGAAAACATGAATCGTGGGCTGTAGATTGGTGCAGTTCGAGATCACTGGAAGACTGGCTGAAAGCAAGGCAGTTCGAGCTTGGCCAGGGGTGTCAAAATCATTTTCAGGCTTTTAGGCGCAGCCCAGCGAACCATTTAACCTCCGAACGTGTGATGTTTCCCACACAACGTCTGCCAAGCGAACACTGCGTACGTTAGGCATGGAATGATTAAAGACTGCCATCAGCCGTGCTTGTGTTACGGGTGACTAACCTCTCGCTGAACTGGCGCTCATTCCGCATGAGACCCCGACTATATGGTTATTTGCAAATGCAGCTGCCACAAAGCAATTCATCCTGACTCTACCACCTGTGGCTCTGAGACAACCCTCGGGACTTTTCTTTTCCTCTCCAGCCTTCCGTCTCTGTTCTTTCTTTAACTTCCGAGAGCGACCGGAGAATGCGACGCTACTTGCATTTGCAATCTGTGCTAACGAGAGGCGCAAATCCAATTTAGTATGCTAATGCGCTTAGATGCGTGCATGTCTCTGAGGAGCGTTTCTCAACAACAAGGTTATGCAAATGCCGAAGAGCACGCCGAAGGGGACATGGCGCCCTCACAAAGGACGTGCAACATTAAGCAACGTAGGCAAAAACAAGCTTTTAGGGCACTGTAGTCCTTTTAGCCCGGCTGTTCTGGGATTGCGTATCGGGGAGGCTGACATTGACGTGTACTGGCGGCAGGTGATGCGTGCGTGTCTGTGAAGTATGGAAAAATGCCTGAAGTGACAGCCGGGTGTTTGGCTCCCCCGCTTGGCCCACGGGAATCTGCTATTAAAGAAGCTACAGCCCATTCTGGAAGAGGACCATTGATTCGGTTAATTTTATGCTGGAAAATGATTTCCCCGATGGGCAGTTTAACCAGAGCGCATTGTCTGAGGAAAAAGTGCTCTAAAGCAAAAGATAAAGCACCTCATGCTCTCTGTTTAATGCGGATGTTTTGGAATTCATGACACTTTTGGTTTGGCCCTAAAGGCCCCTTGTGCAACGAGAAAGAAGAAGAGAGAATGAGGCATATAAACTACATATATAAGTCAGACGTCTCATTAAATCGGCTTCACATGGCATAAAAGCACTAATATAGACAACTGACCTGCTTGTCACACCGCTGAAAAACTGCCACATTTCCTTTCAAGCCTGATTTTCAGGCACATCCATTATTTCTAGCCTTCTGAGATATTGATGGACTTTTTCCTGGATTGGGATTCAGAGCTTCAAGAAATCTCACAAGTCCAGCTGTTATGTACCTTGTCACACATTTACAAGCCAATCTCTATGGGAAATGATAGCTAACATGGCATTTGAAATTACAAACTGACATTTGTTATTTGAAATTTGAATATCGTTTCCATCGTGACTATGGAAAACACTGTCGCATGGTAGGAAATGGGCAATCCAATCAATTCACCATCAGCCAGCTAAGCCCCGCCCCTTCAGTTGCTGTTGCTTTTGTGTCTCTGCAATGCTTTCTTGAGATATGATCGGAACAAGTGAAAAGGTTGTTCACCCAAAAATTAAAATTCTCTCATCATTTACTCACCCTCATGTTGTTCCAAAGCCATAATACTTCCGTTCAACATGAATATATTTTGAATGAAATTTGGGGGTTTCTGTCCCCCCACTATAAGTCTATTCACCCAAAACTCGCTTTAAAATCTATTGTAAAATAAATCCATATGAATCGAGCAGTTTAATCCAAGTCTTGCTTGATTGCTTTACATAATGAACAGATTCAAATTAAGCCTTTATTCGTTCCATTTATCATTACAGCATTTAAATTTGATCATAGAAGCTCAAGTATGCTTGCTTGACACACATCATTCTCGTGTACCATACTAGTACATTTGAGCTTCCACAAGAACCAATGAGATTTGTTCGCGGATCAAGCAGGTATGATTGAACTTTTGTATATGTTCCCTGATCAATTGTTTATATATGAATAAAAGCGTAAGTCATATAAAGTAATTGCCTCAACAAAAGACTTGAATTAAACAACACATACGATATGGATTTATTTTGCATTATCTTTTGGCATTGAGTTTTGGCTGAAAAGACTTTCAATGGAGGGACAGAATTCACACAGTTTTCAAAATGAATAAGTAAATAAATAAACTTTCCGAAGATCACTGAAAGACTTAAAGGTTTGGAACGATGTGAGGGTAGGGAAAACCTGTATTGTTGTACGATTTAATTTGACTATACATTACTTAAATGTAAATAAAATGATAAAGAATACAATTTTAAAAAGATAAAACCATTTTTACATTTTCTGTGAGCATTTGCTATGCAATTGCAAAGGTTTTCTGCTTTATTGTTAGCATGTTGTTAGGCGGTTTCACCTAACATGGTAAAACAATAAAAAAATAAAAATAAAAAAAACACCCCAGGTCTCTATAACAGCCTCTAAATATGGCTCAGGTCCCACCTTCAATGTAAGTCTACAGGTTTCTGTCTCCCATTTATCACATACTAGCCCAGAATCACATGCCTGATGGCTTAATAGTAGCACATCTCACCTAAACAAACCACATTGGTAACATGTTGGATTTTAATCTTAAGCATCAGGTAAGTGAACAGCAAAAATGTGTATGCTATGATATATATTGCTATCTCACAAAATGTTTTAAAATATCGTGACCTATTTTATTTATATCACCCCTTGTGCCAGCTGAAGCTACTGTCATTTTTTTAAGACATGAGGTAAAATGGTAAAAGAATGTCTTAATTTAATTTATTAGCAAAGAGACTTCATGTCATGGTATTGATTCATCAATTCAGTTCATCAAGAGTGGTGCTTGGCATCCAGCCTAGTTCTGCTGTGCAGTTGATGGGGATTTAGGGAGCAGGAATGTGTGTGTGTGAGATGCGTGTGATATCTCACCATCTGTTTTGAGAGTCAGAGGCGTCGGTGGGCTCAGGACCCTGGCGTTGGTCACAGTGTTCTTCACTTGGCACACGTAGCTGCCCACGTCCAAGGGCTGCACCTTGGAGATATACAGATTTCCCGTTTCCTGCGAGATGAATCGCCGGCTGTCCTCTGCCACGAACGAGGGAAGCTCATTGAACACCCAGCTGTAGATGATCTCTGCCGGGGCAGAAGGAGAGCAAGCAGATGAGCTGCGAGAGCAACGCACATGTCCCTAAGGAAACCTCTGTCTGAATCTGCATTGTAGCACGCTGACCTTTGTCAGTACGAGGGCTCGTAGGAGGGGGAGTCTGGGAGTTGATGTGTAGGTGATATGGATTAATTCACTGCTCTCTACTACAGGGTTCAGGGCAATCATAACCTGCATGTTATAAAAATGTACAGAGAGACGGTTTCATGTCTGCATACTGTACCGAACTGCATAGGAATGAGGAAAGTAAGCTCTGTGTCCAGACCAGGCCCCACACAATGAAGCAGAAAATGATAAATCACATCTCTTCTATGCCAATTTTTGTTCTGACCCAAGTCCATCTTAAATCAAGTCCAAGACCATAGTTCCAGGAGCTCGGGCTGAACTCAAATCAGATGGTCTTAACTTTTTATAGAAAATATGGCCTCAGACATGGATTTTATGGTTTTCAAATTGTGTTACACTGTGTATATTTTTAAATGTTTTTGAAAGAAGCCTATTATGCTCAAAATACAGTAAAAATAGCAATATTGTGAAATATTATAATTTAACGGTACTTACACTTTACAAAAAGTAAAGTGCATACATTAGTAAATGTAAAGTAAAGTAAACTAAAGTAAACTAACTACATTAGTTAACATGAACTAACAATGTTAAATACTTCTAATGCAGTTTTTAATCTTAATCTATCTTAATTTCAACATTTACTAATAGATTATTACAATCAAAAGTTGCATCTGTTAGTAATATTTATTGGACCTAAGCTAACAATGAACTGACAATGAACAGTTTTATTTGTATCAACTAACATTAACAAAGATCAGTAAATTCTGTTACAAATGTATATTGCTCATTGCTAATGTTAGTTAATGCATTAACAAACTTTAATTAAAGTATTATTGTGAAGTGTTAACAAAATATGAACAATAAATTATCTTCATTAGAAGCACCTGGTATTTCACAGACTGTAAAACTAAAAAAAGGCCCTGCTTTCTGTTTCATCACATTTACATCATTTGACTGCAAGGCAGCACCCAAAATGTCTCCATAACCAATCACAATATTAAAAATTATAGTTCTGAAGTTGGAAAAAAAGTCAAGACATGCAATCATTGTTTTTGTGATCAATCATTACTGTCACTTCCGAGTACTCAGGCACATTTCTTATTCCATACAGATACACAGAGGAATGAAGTATTCTTTATCATGTCACATTGAGCTAGAAACCAAATGACAAAAGACAGGCTGTCAACAGAACCAAATTATGTGTGTTTTTCTGTAACTCTGAAGCAGTCATATTATGCCATATAAATCCAGGAGATATGAGAGAGCGGATTACTACTCTGATCTCACGCTGTTTGCCTTATGTCGACTATATCGTAATCACATAGACTTTCTCGCTGCAGAAAAGAAGAAAAGAAAGAGAGAGAGAGAGAGAGAGAGAGAGAAACTTCCTCGTGGTCCAAATGAATTTCCCCAAGACCAATTTATTCACCAAATAATTAAAGTATGAATTTCATAGACCATTGATTTCTTTTGCATAGTAAATACAGGTGCCGTGCTCCCGTTGATTAATCACTGAAGGATTGCCACTCTTTAAAGAGATTCCAGTTCCATTTTTCATACACAAGGGCTAATGTCACCTGAGTAAACAATGAATATTTATCTCATAAATAAAATTCAAAAGGACTCTCATGAAAGGCATCCTCATAAAGCGTCAAACAATATAAATCACAATATTTCTAGCTGAAGGCCTCAGTGCCTGAGGCTTCTGATACTGTTTTTTGAGTTCATGCACTGGGTTTGCACAAAGGGTAGTTGTGGCCTAATGGTTAGGGAGTCGGGCTTGTAACCTGAAGGTTGCCGGATCGATTCTCGCGATTCATTGTGAATGAACAGCACTCTCTCTCCACCTTCGATACCATGACTAAGGTGCCCTTGAGCAAGGCACTGAACCCCAAATTGCTCCCTGGGCGCTGGAGCAATAGCTGCCCACTGCTCCGGGTGTGTGTGTGCATTTGTTCACTACTCACTGCTGTGTGTGTGCACTTGGATGGGTTAAATGCAGAGCACTAATTTTGAGTATGGGTCACCATACTTGACAATACGTCACTAACTTAACTTAAGAGTTACGACTGTCAGCGACAGTGAGTAAGAGATGAAGTTATTGTCCAAGAGGCACTGAATCGGAATGGAATGAAAATTCATGATGACTATGATCGGAAGAGTAGTGCTTTATTTCTGAAGTATGAAATACAATTAATTTTGCATGTTTATAAGGTAGCATGCATGTGTGGCTAAAGTACATTTCCCATAATTTTCCATTTCAGTATGAGAGTGCTTAAATACACAGAAGGAGCAGTATTACACAGATAATGAGCATCATTTGCACTTTATTTTGTTTTTACTAGCTCACCATATGCTTCCTGTCTTACTGGAATGTGAAAAAGAGAGAACAAAATCACCCTTTGTGTTTATTTTATTGCAGCTAAAATCGCACATCACGTCATAAATGCAATTTCCGACCACGTACTGTTGGAAATTCCCAGAAGAACTTGAAAATGGCATTAAATGGAGAAAAGATAAGAGTACACAGTCATTTTTATTTTTAGTATAACGTCAGCGTTCCACGCATTCATCAAGGTCAGGAACCAACAACGCCTCCTCTACACTTTGAGTGGTATAACAACAGCGATCGTATTGAGAGTAATATCCTGTTTACATCTCAGTGATCTCAAATTATTTTCAATTACTTTCAGTTTTAAAGTCATCTACCCATATTAATGTGGATGAAACCTCCTACGAGCAATTCAGGCAAATGAAAGACAAATTAACCTCAAAGCCGTCCTACGAGTCCTAAAATAAATTCTCTGCAGTTCTTCCCATTCCACGCATATCAAATCCAAACTGTTATTACTCCAAGCAAATATTTAATAGTTCCCGCTCATAACCGAATGATGTTCGTACAGGTCTTTAAGTCAATGTGTTAATGTAATAAGTTAAAATAAAAAAGTTAAAAAATAGAACAAATAAAGTTGCATGCTTATTGGCTGCTTTTCGTTCACTGTCAGTTCTAATTCATACACTTAATCACTTACTTATTTTCATTTATGTATGTGAAATTTCTGTTTTGTAAAGAAATTCATGTATACTGTACACAGTTTATATTTATCTACAAATCTACTGTCAAGCATTTAAGCAGAACCATTCCACAGATCCATTCCAGACTTCTGATACAGCATAACATTTACATCATAGTTCACAATAAATTTCTTGCTATTGCTAAATGTTTGCTTATGTGTTGATCTCATCATATTCTTAAAGCCTGGTGCCCCTCAGAAGATACGCAGCTCTGAGCCTGATGGGAAATCAGTATTGGCATTTAAAGGCAAATCATTCTGTGACCCCAATGCATGATGTTAATTTTCTTCACATCAGCTTTCCGTGCTAGTCAAACAATTGCAGAAAATCAATAGACTAAAAGCAGCCTTGTCTCATGTAAATAGGTTGCTCGGTTCCTCCGTTTCTTAGTTCTGGTACAATGCTACAGCTCTGCCTCCTACACACTCTTGAAGAGCACACAATCATTCACCATAACATATATACAGTAGCAGTAAAGGTTTGGACACACTGGACTGGATTTATGTTTTATGTACATACTTAAAAAAAAAAAACTAATTTTATATATATATATATATATATATATATATATATATACATATATATATATCAGTAAGACTTTTGAAAGAAAATAATTATTATATTTGGCAAGGATGCAATACATTGATAAAAAAAAAAGGTAACAATAAAGACTTTTCGTTGCTACAAATGAATTGCATTGCAAATAAACATCCTTTTAAATATTCTATTCATCAAAGAATCATAAAAAAAAAAAAATTATCACAGTTTCCATAAAAGTGAATGAATGGTTACACTTAAGAATAGGGAACACATATTCACTATTAAGAGATTTCCCTCAATAAACTGCTAATGCGCTGCTTATTAATAATTAGTAAGGTAATTGCTAAGTTTAGGTATCGGGTAGGCAGGGGTATCATACACTAATTTTTTGGGGGCGGGGGTCGTCATGTGACACACAGCAGCCACAACAGCACTTATGTTTTATTTTATTTTTTTTCCTTTTTATTCGAAACATTCCCAAACACATTAACTATATCATGAAATATATTGATTCTCAACTTTATAGATTATGTTGATAGTGGGCGATGGTCAAAGTAACTTAATAATGTAATCTTTTAACTATGCATAAAAACCTGTTTGTTTATGGGTGTCATGCCATATCATATTTTTAATACGACTGACTTTATATTTAATGTGAATATAACATTGAATGTTAATGTGAATAAAAACATTGCAAGTTAGGCTACTAATCAAAACACTTTCATTGTACAGAAAGAGAGCAATAGTCTAGTTCAAGCACTCTCAAAAACTCCCATTAAAATCACTGAAGCTGTTTACACTATGAAATTAATATCTTGCAGATTCGTACAAACATTTGCACTTTTGTTGTTTCTGACGAGATAATTCACCAGAAAGAGGTATTCAGTCTGCCAGCGAGTGAAGAAAACGAGTGAAGAAAACGCAGCATTTTAGAGATGACTCATCTGAACACCTATGATTGGTCATTGCATTCATAAGCTCAACAGCATCGTGTGTGATATTGTGCAGTGCTGTAAAAATGCGTCTGTCTCTGGCTCAGCACCAGCCAGTGAACGCAGACTTGAATTTATCAACTGATGATATGACGCACTGAACGTTCTAACCACGCCGGTGTGATTGTATCAAATGAAATGGTTTCTCCGGTGCCATTCTTCCCGGAAGTGCATGAGGAGCTTACAAGATTGTGGAAGGCATCTTTTACTGCCTGAAACAAATCTTGTAGCTCCACCGCCCTCACCACCCTCGATGGTGAGGCTGCTTTGGGGTACGCGGGTTGGCATGCAGGTCTGTGTCTAGCTGACATGAAGGAGCATGAGAAGGTACAGTTCCTGAATGCTCCGGTGTCGCAGACTCTCTTCGAAATCTTTGCCCAGCATTTCTCAGCAGCACAGAAGCAGACTGAGGCAATAAAACACATCATGCGCCGGAGGAAACCTGCTGCTTCTACTCCAGCTGCAGCCCCTCAGCCTGCTCATCGCCGTGGGCGCCCCCCTGTGGCTGCCCCCGCTCCCACACAGCCGCATCAGCCTTCCAACAGGCAGTGTCATGGAGCTGGTCGCAGGCGGGACGCCCAGCCTGTCCAGGCCCCCACCAAACCTGACGGCAAGCTTAAGTGCAAGAGGCCCTGAGACAGGCGATCCAGAGATGGAGGAGACTGCTCATTGGGAGATGGTGACTGCACCACACCCTCCCCCGGGGGAGGGCCGGGTGGAGAATATTTTGTTTTGTTTTTGTTCCATTTTTGGTACCCGAAACTTAAATAAAAGAGTGGCTTTTGCCCCTGTCTTGCGTGTGGAAATCGTAGTCCTGCTGGCAAAGGATGTGATATCGGCTGGAGGGACCGACTCTATGAGGTCAGGGTTTTACAGCCCTTATTTCATTGTGCCCATGATCAGTTGTGCGCACAAAGGGACCTGAAGCTCAGATACCTCAGCCAGTTGGGTCTTCAAACTTGTGCCAACGCAGAGGATCTCTTTTCTCGGCATGGAGTTGGATTCAGTCAGCCAGACAGCACGCCTCACCCAGGAACGTGCTCAGTCGGTGCTGAACTGCCTCAAGACTTTATCAGGCAGGACGGCGGTCCCACTGAAATTTTTTGAGAGGATCCTGGGGCATATGGCGGCAGCTACGGCGGTAGTTCCTCTTGGTCTGCTCTATATGAGACCGCTTCAGCACAACGGGCACGCAGTCTCAGGGGTATGGACGGGTCCCCAACTGCATTGGCATATCAATTGCCTCGAGTTGCTAGCAGTATGCCTTGACCTGAGCCGCCTCAGGAGGCGCCTTCGGGGCAGGTACGTTCTGGTCCACATGGACAACACTGCAACCGTGGCGTATATCAACCGGCAAGGCGGTTTACGCTCCCGTTGCATATCGCAACTCGCCCGCCACCTTCTCCTCTGGAGTCAGAAGCATCTGAGGTCCCTTCATGCCATCCACATCCCAGGAGTGTTCAATCGGGCAGCTGACGAGCTAGCGACTCCCAGGTGGTTCCCCTGATTTGGAGGTAGTTCAGAGTTGCTCAGGTAGACCTATTTGCATCTCCAGAAACCACCCACTGCCAGTGGTGCCAGGATACCATCACCTTGGCATATGAAGCACATGGTGTGCTCTGCCCGCTCAGGCTGCGTGCTCACTCCACTAGGGGTGTCGCATTATCCTGGGCGCTGGCTCATGGTGCCTTGCTAGCAGACATCTGTAGAGCTCACTAGGCCTCTTATATCCGTGCTGCAGGGTGTGGCAGCCAGATGCAAAATACCGCATCCCAATGTCCATTGGCTTGTTTAGTTACACTCGAAGTGGATTGGTCTCTCTGGCGAGATCCCAATTCGTCGGTCACCGACGTGTAGTCTCCGTTCCCTCCTTCAGGGACATACGTAACCCTCAGACGTTTTTTTTCCATTTTTTTTTATATAGTACACATATTCACTTACGCTTACATTTATTATTTATTAATTGTTTTATTACATTTGAAAGAAATTGGTATTTCTATTTAGCAAGTATGCATTACATTGATCAAAAGTGACAGTAAAAGACCATTACTTTATTACAAATAAATCCTATTTCAAATAAATGTTCTTTTGAATATTATATTCAAAGAATCCTGAAAATAATACATCACATTACAGAACAAACTAACGAACGAACAAATGCTGTCAATCGATTTAAAAAAAAACTAATTAATCGCACATTTTTCTGAAATTAATCGTGATTAATAACATTAGAGTTTTTAAATATACTTTTATATTGCAATAATTTCACATTCATTCTTCAAATTAATGTACAAACAACATAAAGATATATTTTTAATATTTGTTTAATGCCAACTTTTTGGCTGACAAAAGGACAGTATTGTTCGTGACTGAAGGCCAGCATCACTGATACCAATATATAATTGTTTTCCCATTTGATTTCTCATTTATTATAGCCATTCAGCATTACAGTATAACGGAGTTATCAATTTTAACATTTATTAGACTTTAAAAAATGTGAACTTAAAACAATCTTCACATAAACCTATTCTAATAATGCCATATGTAGATAATTGTTCCCTTCAGCAGAAATATACAGAAATTGTATAAAGTTATCAAAAACTAAATTAAATATAGATGAACCCCTTAAATCTATAAAAGTTATTGATTTTCTCTTTTTTCTTTTTTCTTTTCTTTTCTCTTTGATTGACAGACATCACAGCAGCTGGTTATTAGGTTATTTGCCTGCTGTTGCTTTAAGAGCTGCCGCTAAACGTGAAGCAGATCTGATACGCATCATATTTTCTCTCAACTCTAGTTACCTTTTGTGACCCACTTCAGGTCTTAAAGTCTCTAATAATGAACTGATGAGTTGAATCAAGGGTGTTAGATGAGGGAGACAGTGCTAGGATGCTCCAGGACAGTTCTGAAAACCATTTCAGAGACATGTTCTTATATCTGACTCGTATAAAATATATTACATGCATGCACAGTTTTAAAGCAGCTTTAATCACCTTTTTGGTAACTTCATGACTTAACTGACCACGACATTGCATGCACGTAGTTTATTTCATGCTTTGATATGAAATGATTCAGGGCAGGCTACAGTGTGTGCCGGCACCTTTGTGCGTGCAATTGAAAAGCACGTGCTCTGAGCATGGTACTGTGTCCGCGCTCGTTTGACTCGCGCTTGGCTCTGATGTGAAGTTGGAGCACGCGCCTGAAACATCTCTGGTTTTATGTGGTCGTAAAGACGTTCTGCGACTGAATAAATGCACTTCTTGTCAATAGGAAAAGTGAAAGTCGCTAAACGGGTCTGCAAATTTGCTACGTTGGCAACACTGTGCATCTCCATTTCTCCAACTACGGGCTAGGCCACGGGTCAAACAGAAAATGCACACAGCGTTAATAAAATTAGTGCCGCTAAAATTAATTTGTGTTAACGCGTTATTAACAGCACAAATATAAATATAAATAAATTATATATATATATATATATATATATAACAGGGATCTCCTCCACTTTTCCATTAGAGGACAACTGAGGAGTGAGATTTGAGACAGGCCACTAAAGCGCTCCCTCATGCTGCTTGTGTCTGCGTGAAATAATTGTCTGAGTGCGATTTCTTTTCATTTCTAATGATCCGGTAAATTTGAGCCTTGATGCTGATGCTTGTCTGGAAACAAACTGCATCGACCAGTTGGAGACGGATAGGTTGACACACAAGGACCATAATTTACCATATGGAACAGGAAGCTCAGTCAGTTCTGATGCAAATCACTCTGGCAAAGTCTTTTGATGTTATTCATCGCTATTGTCCTGAAGAAAACCGACAGCACTGTGGCACTTGATTTGGATGGATGCATCAAATAGTGTTTCTTCTCAAAGTTCACTCAGGAGGGCGCAACAGAAATGAATCACACTTTGCGTTTGCAGAGTTATAAAATAATGGCATTATGATTATCAGATGACACATGCTAAGGAGAGCCGGGCTGAACTAAGTGAAACAGAGCTGCCGATGATATCCACCAAACATAAAGATATCCAATGAGGGGAGGGGTGGGAAGAGATAAGGACTAAGCTGAAACTGTGTCAGCACAGGCCGGGATTTATTTTGCTCAGAATGGAGTGTTTTGGAATGGTGAATTTAGACCTGTGCTAATACCACTGAAGCTCTCTCTCGGCTCCTTATCGTGGTGTAAACAGTAATGGTCACGCTCACGCTTGTATGGTGCAATAATGACCTCTGTCTGTTTGCAATCTCACATCTGGACATAGTCCAAAATGCTTTGGAAAGATGCTACAGTCAAATTGCCAAACGCTTTTGAAGTAACATCAGACCACTATACAAACGGGGATTAAATAGGATGAGATTTTGCATTGCTGTTATTTTTCCAATTATAAATGAATAGTTCACCCTGAAGTTAATTCTGTTATGAAAAGTCATGTTTTTAGTCTTTTTATAGTGTATTTCATCCTTTTTAGAATTTGACATTTGTTACCATGAAATGCACCATGCAGAAATTTCGTAAAGAGTGTGTAAAAAAAAAGCAAGGTAACACTTTACTTAAAGCCTTAATGTGTAACGCATTATAAAGTAGTTTTAATGTATAAATAACGCTGTGTAAAGCACCTTATAATGCATTGTACAATCTCATGAATAATTGTAACCACAGTTAATACATTATAACACTATTTTAAATTTGGTTATAATTATAAGATATAATGTATAATGTATTACAATGCACATTATGAATAATTATAATGCACTATACCCTTTAATAGCCCTTTATAATTTAATGAATTATACATATAGGCTTTAGGTAAAGCGTTACCAATATATATATATTATATATATAGGAGCATGTTTTAGAAGTATGTTATTTCAGTTTTTCGAGGGGTGAGAACCAGAAAGGCGTAAGTGACATTTCACCAACTTTACAGGAGAGCCAAAACAAAAAGTTTTACCATAGTTTGATCTGACTTAGTGTACTGATTTAAACTGTTTATAATAGAAAGTTGTACACTCATGGATGACAGTATTTTTGCCAGTATAAAGAGCTCATTAAGAGCTTTCATTTGAAATATACTATATCTCAATTTCACCAAAAAATGTCACTTATGCCCTTCTGGTTCTCACCCCTCGTTTTCTACTTCACAATTTCACCTTAATTTGAATGTGTTACTTGTAGTTTAAAATTGTAAAATTGAGTACATTTTACAAGAAAATACTTTTTTAATACTATTTTAGTCTTTCTATTTCAAAATGTCACTGTTAATTCTATGTGTTACTTGCCGTTTCTTTGTAATATTGTATTTTTAATTTACTACATATATATATATTTTTTTTTTCCTAGCTGTAAATAAATATTATTGGAATACATTTTACATGGAAATACTATTTCAATCTGTCTACATCAAATTCAGTGTAATACTTGCCATTTCTTTGTAATTATTTGTGAGTGTAGGAATTTCTGAGTGAAAACTGTTTCAAAGTAAATGCTCAATGCATGAAAAATAACAGCATACAGATTTAATACAAGCTGAGAGTGAGTAATGAGATTTTTTAAAGCGAGCTATCCCTTTAAAACTTCTTCTAATCTTCTTCGTTAAGGGACTGAGCAGACAGGAAGAGAGGAAGCTGGATGAGGTTACTCTGGGTCTTTGGGAGCACTAAATGTTCTAAAAATGGCCATCTCACCACAAGCCTTTCATCTGATAGTGCTCGTTCAACTGTCCTGTCTGTATCCTTCTCTTCCCAATCTCTTTGTCTCACTGCATCTGAGTTCATTTAACCTGCAATTACAGGGACTGGTGCAAGACAAACAGAAACTGTAAAATGACTGAAGAAAGAAAGTTGAGATTAACCTATTAAAAAGACTCGTTTCGATCAGCAAAGAGTCCAGGCTGGTTTATGCTGGTCTAGCTTGAACTTAACTCCTCTAGTAACAAGTATTTTTTTTCTTTCCACGGTCTAAACGAAATGCTTAAAAAAAAAAAAAATGAATTATCCAAGCACTGATATTTGATGTGTAACATATAGTCATGTGAAGAAGAATTTTGGATCAATAAGATGTAATCTAACAGCACAGTACAACAAATAGAGAAGACAAGTGCATGGCAAAATGTCTTCTTATTACTGGTTAGAACAAAAACTAACATGGACAGCTTCAAGAGTTTGTCACCTTTGTGTGATGCACGATATTAGATTTTTGCCGATATCCGATATGGCGATTTAAAAAAAAAAATTTTTTGCCCGATAGCCGATGCCGATAGCAATATATAACACCAAGTCTCTCCTGTGCAGAAATTATAAAACATATTTATTTTTAACCTTGGTTAGTTTTGAGCAAAAACTTATTCTTTAGAACTAATAAACATTATTAAAGTTCTTTTATTTTTTAATGAGAGTACATTGAAAGTTTTGGAAATAACTATAATAAAATCATTTTATTATTTATTTATTTATTTTTAGACATGCAATTGAAACCTTAACATTTTAATTGTGGGTTTAACATTAATAGATGGTCTAAAGCAAAAGAGCTGTAAAAATTCTAAAAATCTTTAGAGCTCTTGTAATTAAATTTTCATAATCCATTTGAAAAAAAAAAAAGTTGCATATTAATGAATAAATCTGTATGTAAGTGTCATGTTTGTGATTTTTATTCATGCAAGCTATAGCTTCTGACCTTTAAATCAAAACAGACTTGTGATGTATGACATCAATTACTGATTTATTTATTCAGAAACACAAGTATCTTAATGCTATTTGTGCATTTTACTTTTTATTTTATTACAAATAGTTCAATGTTTACATTTTAAGCCTTTATCGGCCGATTCTGTTAACGTTCCAATAATATCACGCATTCCTAATTGAAAGGAGTTGTGTTGCTTAATATTTGTGTGTAAACCGTGATACTTTTTTCAGGATTCTTCAATAAATAGAATGTTAAAATGAAAAACATTTATTTGAAATATAAATGTTTTGTAAAATTATAAATACCTTACTTATAGCACTACCTTGTGGTTATTCGTCACAAACTTGGTACACAGCCTCTTGTCCAAAATTTGCAGATATATAAGCCTATCAAATCTCCTCATTATGAGTCATTCACAGTTGGAATTATTGACTTCTGAATTTTGATTGTCTGTTGTCTATTTCAGTTGATTTGTCTAATTGATATTTCTAGGATAAGCACATGCACCAAAGAAAATGTGACTCCTTCATTTAAACAGCTCCAGATCTATGATGATTCGTTTTAGCTGCAGTGCCATCTGCACTTGCATTTAAATGGGGCATGAAATGGGCCACTTTCATAGTATGGAACCTACAGTAAGTATGAAATACAGCAGAGCAAATCTACTACTGGCATAGAAGATAAATCTATATGACTTGTAATATCCATCTTATAAGATTCTTGAATATAATATTTGTTTTCATATGCAGCCAGCATCCAAAACAAAACACATGCTGGTGACCTTTTTGCTGCTCTTTTCAACAGGGTACAGAAACGGAGACAGAACAGAGAGAGTACCCACCTGGCGAATGAGGAGGGGGGGCACACATTAGCACAACACCCTGGCCTTCCCTCACCGAAACAGCTCCTCTCGCCCGACCGCTGAATGCCCCGAGATCTGCAAACACACACACACAAGCGTAGACTTAGCCAGTGACAGAGTGACACACGGTGGCACAGAGGCAGCTGTTAACCTGTAGATTAAGGGTCAGAGATTGCATGAAAATCGGATAAGCGCTCGCGGCTTGGCTAGATTTAGTATCTGTCACCTGAGGTTTGACCTCCGCGTGAGCTTTCACTTTAACCTGCTCCACACCCCAAACCTGACGCTTAAATCTCACTTCCTGTTTCCCTCCTGACACGATGGCCAAGTGGTAATTAAAACAGGTAACCTTGCTCGAAGCCTTCAATCTTGTGAGTACATTTAAAATACCGACGAGACGTGGAAAATCATTTTAGTTCACAAAAAGCTGAGAATTGTGGGCGATCATTACAATTTCAAGCCATGTCTGAGGAGAGACATCGGGTGGTATTTTTAAAATGTAATTTGAGTTGGAACGTAGAGGTGAAGGTTTCTGTGGGTAGCGGCGTTCTGGAAATCACACAGCGCAGGGATGGTTTCATCAGGCCACAGGAGTCTCACAACTGAGTCGACAGGTGGAGATACTACAGTTAATCTGTTGAAACAAATTTCATTTGCATAAATTACCATAATTAATCTGCAAACTTTCAGCACAACACCGTGCCATTGGCTGACTGCCCCTCGCAGTGAGAAAAGGTGAGGGGGGTGTAGATTTACCACAGTATTGCAAATAAATTACACATTTTGACGTTAAGAACAACATTGTCATTGTTCATGGTTGCTGTTACAGGTCATGAGACACACCAGAGATCTTTCATTTAAGTACCCAGCTAACAAAAAAGAAAAAAAGTGCTGAGAGGGTGTTGTTAATATACCTATTAAGTTATGAACAAAACAAAAACAAAACAATAATAGAAGAAGAAGAAGAAAATAATAATGCTAATAATAATAATAAAATCCATGAATGATGTTTAAATGAATTATCATGCAAATTTTTTGGGAATTACATTAAAGACCTGGGCCTGTATTCTTAAAGATTCTAAGAATCCTCTCAGAGAGCTCCTAATTTAGCTTAACAATTTCTAACTAGGAGTCTTAGCTTAAAAGTGATTCAGGACCAACCTGAGAGCAACTCCGAGCAAGGAAAAGACAAAAACTTTTATCTCAGTGAGGAGGTGGGGCTGACCCCGTTGCTAGCTATGACACAGTCTTTTGAAGACTGTGATTGGTTGGTTGTCCAAGAAGGAAATAAAAGAGCGCTTTTAAGAGTAGGGTCTACTAAAAGCCTTCACTTTGAAATTACAGGCGTATTTTTTCCTGTTTTACCGTACTCTCTCTCTCTCTCTCTCTCTCTCTCTCTCTCTCTCACACACATTATATATGTATATATATATTCTTATTTTTTATTCACCATGCTGACATACTTAACATATTTTATAGGAAATGAACAGCGACGCAATAAGATTTTGAAAGTGCTGTAATTGTTTGTGCGATCACTTTGCTTAAAGAAGGTTGTGACAGACCCAGATCATCACTGCTGCATAGTTGCATTTTTCCAGTTGCCAAATATGTTAATGTAGTGATTACGTCCATTTCTGGCGCTATGGCATTTCAGCGCAGTGTCGGAGATGTTAGCGTGTCTCAAATAAGATCGGTCATAAACATGATTCCTGCACGATCTAATGTGTAGCGTCTTATTAACTCACTGCCATGCATTGTGTGCACACATTTCTTCTTCTCATGTTTCGTCCATTTTCTTCACTGCTAAAGAAACTCTTAAGCCCCTTAAAAGTCATCGTCTGTACTCCTAACAATTTTGGACCTTAAGACCTCTTTTAAGGGTTAAGATGCTTTTTGAATTACTTTTTTCTTTACTAGGATATTTTCTTTAATCTTAAGAGGAAACACCCACATTTCTAAGAATTTTCTTAGAATTTTGTTACTAGGAGCAACTCTTAGCACTAAGTTTTTTTATGAATACGGGCACAGATAACTAAAAATTACAGGAGTCTTTTCTCAGGAGAAACACATCAAAAGCAAGGAGATAGAGTCTCCATTTAATCTCAAAGCCCTCTAGGAGAAAATATTGAGATATAAAGATATCACACAACTGACTTCTTTCCTATGTGAAAAATGTTGAAAGACCTCAAAATCTCAAATACCATAATAATAAAGTCTGCCTTTTAGGGTACAGTGAGAGTGTCAACTACCATATGTAAGCTTCAGTGGAAACAATCAATCATACTGATTTATGCAAATACCACAATGAAACAATTAAAAAAAAAAAAAAAGATTTACACACAACATGAGCATTCAATGACACATGTTCAGCCCTGGGGCTCCTGGGCCAATTCAACTCTTAATTTTTTAAAGGTCATTTTGGCTTAGTTTGAGTCTGCACTTAGAACTTACACTTCTCTAAGCTCTTGGTAACAAGGTGCAAATGGAAATGAAACGTTAGCAGCATTTATGGAGGTCAGCAAATCAATAAATGTCCCAGTTAAGCATCGCTGTGCTGACATATCAACAAATATAATGACACAACCAGAGTTCGACTGGAATGACACTTAATTTGGCTTAGCAGCCACATTCGTGCAAGGAACTAAACGATAACAACTTTTTTCTAGGTTTTTTTCTAAGTGATAAACAGCTTTTGCTAATTAAAACTAGCTTCCAGATCTAGAGGAAGAAAACAAGACAACTTCTCAGTTATGTTTGTTTTAAGCAGTATTTTTTTTTTTATAAAACAATATTTTATACCTTCTGAAAAAGTTTCCCAGTGGAGGGAAAAACGTCTCAAGGTTACGTATGTAACCCTAGTTCCATGAGGGAATGAGACACTGCATCGAACGCTTTGGGAACGCCTTCAGTGAGACCATGCTTTGAAACATGTGTGTAATCAAACCAATGGATGGGCGCAACGTCACGGACAGGGTGACGTGTGACAAGGAAGCTGTAAAAGCATGTGAGGTGGATACACCGGCAGCCTCTGGAGAATGAGGGAAGTGCTCGCAGGGATGCCGGAAGTATGGCAGGAGACGAGGACCACCTTGATGGCCTCCTTCCTCAGCAGAGTATTTACTTCTTGTTCTAACCTCTAGCCTGCTCGGGACCCACCACAGTGGAAACAATCCAGTTGAAACGAGGTGGAGGAGAACCAAACTGAATTCTGTAACCTCTTTCTACAGTCTGCAGGACCCATTTTGAGATATTTGGCAGAAGCTGCCAGAAAATCTACTAAGGGAATCAGTCTCTCGAGACTGACCTCCGGTGTAATAGGAGACCTCCTCAGAGGTAGCGAGCCCCTCAGAGCCACTACGTTTCCGTGCGGACACTGGGATGTGCACTCGCTGGAGACCGCTGTGCTCTGAAGCACCGGCTGTGGCAGGGTTAACAGGTTAACAGCTCGGTCTCCTGAGGGTACTGGGGAGAGATGGGCACCATATAATGAGGTGTACACTGCTCTTCCCCAGCGGGGGCAACCCTCAGAAGCCCTGGGACACAAACATCAGGGCTTCTTTGTCGAAGACTTCTTAGCAAGAAGGACGGTTCTCAGATCGACCTTCGGCTTCGAAGTCTTTGATTGTGAGCGTTGCTCCTTTCGCGAACCCCACTCGCGAGGGGGCGTGCGAGTCGCGATGCTCACTTTCTGCACCTCTCTGTACGAGGAGCAGGTACACGGTTGAACTAGAGAGCGGCGAGACAAGAACCGATGAGACGCCGCTGCTTGTTTACGAGCCTCCTGAAACCTGTCAACGACGGAGTTGACGGAGTCGCCGAACAAGCCAGAAGGGCGCAAGCAGGACGTCGAGGAGGAAGACCCTTTATACCTGACAGGGTCAACCAGAGATGCCTCTCCGTGGCCACTAGGGCTGCCATAGACCGCCCGATTGCCATAGACCGTGGTCTCCTTTATGGCACGAAGAGACAAATCAGCAGTTCTTCTTAGCTCTTGAATATCCTCAGATTTAACTTCCTTGCCCTCATACAGCTCTTTCAGCAGGTCTGCTTGGTATGCTTGCAAAACTGCCATTGTATGCAAGCAAGCACCAGCATCGATGTAGTACGCAGCGGCTTGGTGGGCAGTGCCAGGGCTTTTAGAGACGATGCCACACCAGGAGACAGATAGCCTGCGAGCGTCTGCTCAACCCGGGGCATCGTTCTATAACCACGCTCATTTAGTCCCGAGACGTTGCTGTAATCAATGAGAGAGAGACTAAAGAGGCGGGCCAAATATGGTCTTGCCCACGATCTCGAAACCTCAGTATGGAGATCGGGGAAAAACGGCAAACCCCGGCGTGGAGGGAGTGGCTTAGATCTAATTTGAGGGTTCAGCCTGCTTCTCGGCGGGCCACTGAAGATTTAACTTGACCACAGCGCAAGTTATCACCTCCACAAGCTTCTCATACTGTGCAGACTGGGGTGGTTTCTTCGGCGGAGGACGATAGTTTGAGCGCCGCATCCTCACAATGGGGGGGAAGAAACTGCTCCATCGGAGTGTGCTTCCGAACCCTGGGAGGCACTGGATCCTCTGGCAGAGGAAGAAGAAAGGGACTCACCCGTCTCCATTCCCTCCACGAAATCCACCTGCGAACCCAACGACCATCACTGAATGAAAAAAGCTGCCGGTGTATCCACCTTACGTGCTTTTATAGCTTCCTGGTCACACGTCACCCAGTCCGTGACGTCGCACCCATCCATTGGTTTGATTACACACATGTTTCAGAGCATGGTCTTGCTGAAGGCATTCCCAAAGCGTTCGAAGCAGCTTTTATTTTTGTGTTTTTGTTTCATTTCCAGGACAAAAATCTAAACAGTTAAAATTATAATCAGTCAAGTTAGTATGTTAGTCAGTACATTAAATACTGGTCACACTTTATATTAGGTGGCCTTAACTACTATGTACTTGCATAAAAAAAATAAGTACAATGTACTTATTGTGGTCATACTGTATTGCAAAACACATTTGCTGCTATTGAGGTGGGATACGGGTAGGTTAGGGACAGGTTTGGTGGTATGGGTAGGTTTAAGGGTAGGCTAAGGTGTAAGGGATGGGTCAACAGTGTAATTATAAATGTAATTACAGAAATTAATTACAGATGTAATTACATATAGGTATTTTAAAACACATAAGTACAATGTAAAAACATGTATGTACACAATAAGTGCATTGTACCAAATTATTAATTTAAATGTAAGTACATAGTAGTTAAGGCCACCTAATATAAAGTGGGACCAAAATACTTTACAATGTACTTTAATGTAAAACTTTTCATTTGACTTGATTAGAAAGTATACATAAGTGTATTAAGAAACATATTCTTTAATTGTATTTATATTATCTTTATATTAATTATATTTATAATATATTTAATTACATTATCTCAAGTACAGTTTTTAAAATACTTTTAAGATTTGAAGTACACTACAAGTGCACATTCAATACAATTAAGTACACGAGATAATAAAGAGATCTCGCTTGTTATTCCTTTCTAAGAGCAGTGGAAAATTCAGCAACTTTCCGTCAAGTATGGCTGTTCATATAATTATTTATTTTCCATGTAATTGTCACGTGTTTGTTCCGTTTTGCCCTCATTTGGTTTTTCTGTTCCCATTTTTTTTCCCTGATTAGTTTCCAGCCGTGTTTAATTACTCCTCACCTGTTTCTGTTCTTCCTCGATTGATTTGCTTTGGTTTATAAGCCCTGTGGTTCTATGTCTTCACGTCTGCTGTTGTATGTCTTCCCTGCCTGTGATCCCTGACTACCTTCTGGAAATTAAAGACTTTCGTTGTGTGAACTTCTCGTCTCCGTGCCTCCCTGTGATATGTGACAGAACAGCAGACCTACAAAAATAACGAGCGGCGTTCCTTTTCCCCGGTTTTGTTTTCCCGTTTTTTGAAAAGTTTTTTGTTTTTCCCTGTTTCTCCCACGGCATGGAAACTGCCGAACAATTCGCCGCCCTAGCCTATCGAGATCTCCCCTTCTACGAGTACGCTGGGGAATTCTGCAAGCTCGCAACGGTGGATGACGCCACTCTCAATCGTCTGTTCTGGCTCGGGGGCCGATTACCATTTCCCCGTGGACCTCCCAGACACCACTGGACTGAGTTGGAGAGAAGGGATCTTCCGATGTCTGGGAAGGAGCCTGCTGTCCGCGGGGAAATTCACGCCGCTGTCCGCAGCTCACTCTAGCCCACCGTCCGCGAGGAAATTCATGCCGCCGTCAGCGGCCAATGCAACCCACTGTCCGTGGGGAACTCAACGCTGCCATCCGTGGCTATCCCGAGGCCGCCGTCCGTGGGGAAATTAACGCCACCGTACGCGGCCCACGCAAGCCCGCCGTCATTCGCGGCCAAAGCAAGCCCGCCAAGCGTGTGGCAAGCCTTCCAGTCGTGGCTCCCCCCAGGCCAATGCCAGCCCCTCGTAAGAACTATGCTGTGCCTGCGCTTCCCGAGCGCCCTCCAGAGCCTGCTCCTCGCAAGCGCCCTCCAGAGCCCTCCTCTCCAGGGCCAGTCCTGTCCAGCCCTCCATCGTCTCCTACATCTCCGCTGGTCCCGTCCAGCCCTCCATCGTCTCCTACATCTCCGCTGGCCTCCCTGTGATATGTGCCAGTAATTGTATGCACTATGTGAAAGAGTTCCAGCAGGCTTAGACATGTGGGTAATTAATCCTTTCTTTTTTTATTTTTTTATTTCTCTTTCTTTCTTTCTTTTTTCTTTCTTTCTTTCTTTCCTCATTGTGGGTTGAGACAGAACAGAAGACAGAGTTTATGGGACAGGAGACAAGCTGTTTCATCTGCCCTGGTCGTGGGTGGTGTTGATTAGCCCCTTTCAAACTGAAGTGAGGCAGTTTTAATTTCACACAGCAGCAGTGACATCGGGGGGCCTGGGAGAAACTACCAAGCGTGGTTAATTTCTGCATATCAAGCAACATAATCCACACAAACGAGAAACAACACTCGCAATCCACATCCATACTGTGACTACACTACATCTATTCATCAGCTCTGAAAACAAAAGTCATATTGGCTCTAAAGTGAGGCATCTGGTCTGTCCTGACTGAAGGTTTTAAAATATCTAGGCTAACATGACTGGTTTTGACACAACAATGCGGTAAATCACTTCTACTGAACAATAGCTGATCTTTGCCCCTGTCTATTATAACATCTGACAGACCACTATATTCTCTGGTGGAACGTATGATTTGAAAAGCACAACCTTGACATGTGCTCTTACATAATATATAAACATCTATATGTGTACAGCATGGCAGAATAAAGCTCACAGGTCAACAAGAAACACCTTGACTTCAAAGAGTGAAATAAATACATTACAGAAAGAGTGGAAACATTTCACGAACATTGCAGTAACATATGACATGCTGTATGTGCTTTACATGTCAAAGTCTGACTGAAACTGCTTTTAAAATCTGCTCTTTGTGGGCAGATAAAATGGAAAAATAACATAATAATACCTTAAATACCTCATATAATAAAAAGTGAAAATAAATCATGAAATTGTTGGAAGCCCAGTGCTCTTCAATTAAAGGAAGCCAAACCAAAGGGCACTACAAACATACAAAATCACTTTACCCTCATGTTGTGTTCCGGTCATTTTGACCCAGAGACCCGGTCATTTCCTCTTTTCCTCTTTCTTGAAAATTCTAGTTATTGCATTGTGCTAAAATGTACTGAATTTGCTTACACCAAGTATAACATCTTCCTTTATTTTGTATTTTTATTTATTTATTTAATTGATTGATTGATAATTTTTGTATTTTTTTCTTTTAGTGTTCTTGGTAAAAAAAAATGAGAAGTCTCTTGTTATAATGCCTAGTTCTTTCCTGAAACGCTAGATGGCACAGGCTGATGGGTGCTTAAAGTAACTGATAACATTCACAGTGTTAAACGATTTGGCACAAGCTGATTGGTTCATGTTGTATACGCAGCCAAAAACCTTGCTGCTTTACATTTAAATGGCTGGTTAGCATCCACTTGAGCATTTTGCAGTGCGCTTTCAGAGTTCCTCTGAAACCCTCCACCTTCCCCAGCTCCACCTGTATAGATCTGCTAATTTATAATTTTATATGCTATATGCAGCAGCAGTAGGTCTTAAATACTCACAGCACTGTATAGCCTTATGCACTGGCAGTAGCAAGTTCCTGTACTTGCTTGCAGCTACAGCAGCAATAATTTACAACTACAGCAATAACCAACAGCAGCAGCAATCCAGCAGCAGCAGATCTATAGCTGATCTATTCCGCCAAGACCAAATGCATTAACATTGTCATATACATTACCATGCTAAAATCTTCAGAGAGTTGTCATGATAAAACTATATTATTGCCAAATATTGGATTCAGTTTTGTAAAAACACAAATTAGGTAAAGAATTTGCAGCACAGGGAATTAATAAATAATAATAATAAAAAAAAAAACATAACATAAAATAATGCTTTTTATTTTATTTCTTAACATGAAACGTGACTGGTGCTGGCAAAAAGAGTCACAATAAGCAAATTTTCAAAAATTTGTAATTTTTATTTTCATTAAATACCTTCAAAAGGATATATAAGTTGTTGGAATTGGACAAAAAAATGACTGAGCTATACTGTTTGAAGTCGATTGGATCAGCAATGAAAGTAAATTTTGAGAAAAATCGAGTAAATGTTTCTGAAGGTCCCAAAGCAAAATCACCTAGCAATGTTGCATTATTTCTCCAATTATTTTGTTAATGATCATTACTATATTAACACACACACACACACACATATATTATATATATACACATACACACACACACACACACACACACACACTGTCATGAATCTGGTCTGTGAACTTCCATTCACTCACCACCAGAGGTCACTCACTCACCACAGTTACTTTTGCACTACACTAACTGTTGCACGACACCTCCGGACTACAGTTCCCATCATTCACTGCACTGACGACACGCACACAGCTGATTCCCATTTGCACACGGTACTTAAGCCATGGACTTTCTCTCCCTCACTGCCGAGTATTGTATGCATTTATCGCTGCCCTACAGAGCCCTGTTAGTTTCCCTAGTCTTGCCTTGCCTGTTTCGGATTGTGTTTTCCCCTGCCTGGACTATTGCTTACGTTTTGGATTACCTCTCTTGTCAAGCCCCTTTGGATAATGTTCGCTGTCGTCTGACCCGTTTTAGATTACTCTTTGCATTGCCTATGATATACCTGTCTGCCATTGTTCGACCCTGCCTGTTAAGACCACGTCTCCTGTCAATAAAAGCTTGCACATGGATCCGCACGTCTCACGTCTCGTCAGCCGCGTAACAGAATACTCGGCCGCACAAGGATCCAGTGGCTTTTCATGTGGATATTGGCCAGGTATGGACACTGCAAGACTGTTATTAACCCTCGAGCAGGGTTTGCAATTGCTCGAGGATTATGTACAAGAATACTTAGAGCTCGCATATTTTTCTGATCTGCCGGGCTGTGTGCTAATAGATTTCTTTTGTGAGGGCATTAACCAGCCGCTCAAATCACTATTAACCCTTGAAGGTCCCCGTTTGTCTCTAAGGGATTTTATGAACCTTGCTCTATTGACTGTTGGTTCATCGTTCACTGTGGGTGTCGCGGAGGAACGCGACACCGCACTCAATTGTGTGATCGCAACCGCACAGGAGCACGCTCACAAAATGGCGGTGACAGCGGAGCCCGTTCACAAAATGGCGGCCACAACAACACCCAGTCATGTTCTTTCTGCCAGTCATAAGCCAGGTCAAGTCACAGTAGATCTTAAAGAGCCCAGTCAAGTCACCATTGATTTTCATGAATCCAGTCAAGCTACCGCTGATCGTCACGAGTCAAGCCAAGTCGCAGCTGATCTTCACGAGTCAAGCCAAGTCACAGCTGATCTTCACGTCGCAGCTGTTCGTCCAGAGTCACAGCACGTCACAGCTAGAGTCACAGCACGTCACAGCTGTCCGTCCAGAGTCACAGCACGTCTCCGCTGACCTTCCAGATTCGGGTCACGTCTCCGCTGACACACCCAGATATTCAAGGTCAGTTCCTCGTAATCCTAGTCTGGTATCTAGTGTGAGGGATGCACCGCTGGTGTCTGCATGCGCAGCTGGTATCCCCAAACTCACTCACTCTAGCCCTTATGTCCCTGAACTGAGTCCCCTGTCTGCAGCGCTTCCCATGTTGGGGATCGCTTTGTTGCGTTTGGGCTGCGTACACCACCACAGAACTGCTCAAGGTAGCCGTGTCCAATATGACCTCTCCAGAGGTGGCGGCTGAGGCTACAGAACCTCCTGAGGTAGTAGCGCCCGCTACTGTGTTCCCCGAAGCAATGGAGGCCACTACAGTCTCTCCAGAGGTGGCGGCGCATGCTGCAGAACCTTTTGAAGCAGCGGTGCTTCCTTCAGTTCCCTGCAAGGTGGTGGCGCCCAACAATACACTTACAGCCTGTCATGTAGCGGTCGGAGCCGTGGCTGAGCTCTCCCTGTTTCCTGATGGTACTGCTGTAGAACCTCCAGAGGTGTCAGTGGTATCAGCCTATGAATCCTTGTCCTGCCCTGTCACGGCCATGAAGGCCGTCTGCGAACTTTTGCCCTGTCCTTTCACGGCTAAGGAGACCGTTACTGAACTTTTGCCCTGTCATGTCACGGTTAAGGAGGCCGACACTGAACTCTTGCCCTGTCCTTTCACGGCTAAGGAGGCCGGCACTGAACTTTTGCCTTGTCCTTTCACGGCTAAGGAGGCCGTCACTGAACTTTTGCCCTGTCATGTCACGGCTATGGAGGCCGTCAATGAACTCTCGTCCTGCCCTGTCACAGCTATGGGGGCCATCTCTGAACTCTTGCCCCGTTCTGAACCAGCCATGCTGGCTATGTCACGAATCTGGTCTGTGAACTTCCATTCACTCACCACCAGAGGTCACTCACTCACCACAGTTACTTTTGCACTACACTAACTGTTGCACGACACCTCCGGACTACAGTTCCCATCATTCACTGCACTGACGACACGCACACAGCTGATTCCCATTTGCACACCGTACTTAAGCCATGGACTTTCTCTCCCTCACTGCCGAGTATTGTATGCATTTATCGCTGCCCTACAGAGCCCTGTTAGTTTCCCTAGTCTTGTCTTGCCTTGCCTTGCCTTGCCTGTTTCGGATTGTGTTTTCCCCTGCCTGGACTATTGCTTACGTTTTGGATTACCTCTCTTGTCAAGCCCCTTTGGATAGTGTTCGCTGTCGTCTGACCCACGCCCGTTTTAGATTACTCTTTGCATTGCCTATGATATACCTGTCTGCCATTGTTCGACCCTGCCTGTTAAGACCACGTCTCCTGTCAATAAAAGCTTGCACATGGATCCGCACGTCTCACGTCTCATCATCCGCGTAACACACACACTGTATGTAGATCACAATATTTGTTGTTATAAATAAGAACAGATGCAAAGAAAGAGACAAGTGTATATTTTATTTTTATTTTTTTACATCTAAACAAAAGCACTGAGTAAGAAAAACTAATAATCAACTGCAAAAATCACTTTAGTGTGCTCATTACAAACACATTGATTAGTAAAAATACAAAAGCAGTTCAATCAAGTGCAGCGAGTGAATCCCTCTTTTATTGTTTGATTAACATTAGTATGACAGATGGCCTATATTATGACTTACTGTAATGCACGGATCTAATATAAATGTTACACATCCAATGTTTTTCCCCCAAAATTCCCTAAATGTTCACTTAAGACATAACAGATTATGTTTGCATCAGTGTTCTCTTTATGCAGGTGCTTCGGAAGACAGTCAGTGTGAGAAGCGAGTGGAGAAAAGTTACTCCTTTCAGAAAACGTACAAATAAAGATCATTTTAGATGTTTAATTACTATTTGGAGCATTGGGATCACTAGACAAGGTTTTGATGAACTCATTTTTGTGAAAACCTCAAATTTGACCAAAATCAAAATGTTTCATTTTTTTTTGCCTGTAGCTCAAAATTAGCCAGTATGCATTCTGACTCATTTTGCCAGCACGTCACATGTTAATAATTTAATATTATGGTAAAACACCAACAATTCCTAATGATTTAAATGAAAACAAAGAAAAAAAATGGACCCATTTTATATTGTGTATTATATCATTTAATTAATAATTTAATATAATGTCCATATTTTGTACATATGTTTCCGTACTGTACATATATATTTTTTTTAAATTCATGTAATTACATTTATTTTGATAGTCCATTTTAGACATTCTACTGATTATGGGTAACTTTGCAACTACATGTCAATTACTAGTCAATAGAGTATTAACACACTGTCTGCTTATATATATATATATATATATATATATATATATATTGATAGCCCCTGATAGACTATAAATAATTTAGAAATAACTTTTCAACTTAGTCTACTAACCATAACCTAACAGTTTTTTTTTTCTTTCTCGGACATGTAGACATGAAGACACCTAACGCCAATATCTAATGGCCTGCTTGGCCACCTGACTTCCTTACAAAAAAAAAACAAACAAAAAAACTTATAACTTTGCCCTAGATTCTGGTTTTACTGTGTGATTCATCAGTGCATGTTATTTCATGTCATTTATTCATTTCTAGACTGAACTGTCTTGTCTCAGATCTGAAACAACAAATGTAAATGATTTAACAAGGCTGCTAACACATATGCTGGCTCTGAAATTATTGTGAAGCTTTTGCATTTTTATCCATCATTACAATGTGTAACCATGAAAATTGACATCAATAGACATGCACAGACATGCATAATCCCAGACATTCAACACTGCTGCCAGTATCGCTATGAAGTGCAGCATACTCTGTAGAACGCAGTCTGGATTTCCCTTTCATTGTGATTTTGTGAACAGCTTGTGTTTGGCCACTATGTTCCATCACTTGGTCACACAGCATTTTTGGACATTAACTCGTAGTCTGCCATTCTTTTGATTCCCCAAAACACTTTAGCTTTCTCTCTTCATTTGTGCACAGTCAGATGCTCCTGCATGAATTCAGTCATCCTGCAGAAGATAAGCTTGCCAACCTTTCAATCGTACTGGTTAACACTCCCCACCACAGAGAAGCTGTTAATCTGTCGCATTTCATGCGCTGCATGGGTTTGAGAGAGCTCTGAAAAGCAAGTGGGCTGTGTGTTAGTGGTGTTTCTGTGTTTTCGAATGAATCTTTTAAAATAATTAATTCTTCTTATTCACTTTTGTGCAGAGACTGCTAGTGTTTGTTCATTGAAGTCCTTCATTTGTGAAGAGCTTGACTGCTGCGATTACTTTTTTCTTGCCTTCAAAGTCTCACTGCAGCACGATCCACTGATAAAATGTGTTCAAGCTCAAAAATATCTGAACTAACTAAATTAACATTTCTCTGTTCTTAGAAAATACTCTTAGTTACGTGCAAAATAAATATAAGAGCAAGGCAAAATATAAACACATCTAAAATATGAGCATGGAATTACATTCAAATGTGTGTGTATTTACAGAACCTGGCTTAATCTAAATGTTACTCCCTTATTTGGATAAAAATAATTATATTTACTGTTTTTTTATATTGCTGTAATTTTTATTTACTGTGATTAATCAGCTGGGGAAAGTATGATATCTGTTTTTTTTTTGTTTTGTTTTGTTTTTAAACTGATGATGTATGATACTGTATGATTTCATTTGAAACAATTTTCACTCCAAATTGCTAGTAATTAACTGCTAGCAAATAATTACAAAGAAACAGGAAGTAATGTTAAATTAAATGTGAAACTTTGAATTAGGAAAACTGAAACAGTACTTTTTTCTTCTCCTCTCTTTACTTGTATGCCATTTTTAAATTTCATATAATGAATAAAAAAAAATAATAATAATAATTTAAAAAAACATATACATATATATATATATATATATATATATATATATATATATATATATATATATTAACCTAATTTGAATAAATAAATACATAAACAAAACCATACATTTTTATTTGATTTAATTTAGTTAAATATGTATCTCTTTACTTTTTAAGTCGTTAAAGGGATTTTTTTTTTTCTTTCTCTCTTTTGAAAACAAAAGAAGGTTTTGAAGAATGTGGGTAACCAAACCCATTGATCTCCACAGTATTTTTAAATGATGACAGTATTTCCATTTTTGGGTAAACTATCCCTTTAAGTTCAGCACACATTTTCATTGAATTGAATGTTTTCATTCCTATTAGTGTTTAGTAGAAACTTTCAGCCAATTAATCAGTTATTGGCTATTCTCTACCTTAGTATCATCATCCGCTAAATCCAATATCGGTCAACTGCCATTTCAGTCCATTTGTGATCAGCAAGGATTTCTTGCACTGCTCCACAGCAGCAAAAGCACAAAGAGCCTTCAACAGGCACAACACCTGTGTTTAAAGCTCAAACCTACAGGGGGCTGCTCACAATGAAAGAGAATGAGATCAAAGTTTCTTTTTTTTCCCCATGAAAAACGAAAGCATCTGCTGAGAAAAGACAAGACACCTCTCT
Source organism: Onychostoma macrolepis (assembly GCF_012432095.1). Lineage (NCBI taxonomy): Eukaryota > Metazoa > Chordata > Actinopteri > Cypriniformes > Cyprinidae > Onychostoma > Onychostoma macrolepis. The sequence goes on from NC_081172.1 coordinate 27,148,851, forward strand.
GGGACTGCAGAAAAGGAAAAAATAAGGTTTAAGGTTTAAGAGAGAGCAATTCAATAGTTTATATCTTATTTATGTGAAGCTGGCGTCTGGCAGGCCAGGCCGTTGGAATGCAGCAAATGTCTGTTGCTTCTCCCTGGCTCCAGGCAGGAAAGAAGGATTGGTATGAGCTGTGTAATGTATGGCCTTGGAAAGGTGATCTCCTCCAACAAACTGTCACGAGAGAGCCAGGATGGAGAGGCTGGGAATCCCATTGTAACAGCGCAGATTATTGATTTATCAGGCACTGTCACTGCCGCCTACTTGTTCTCCATATCAGCGCGTTATCCCTGGCCCTCGTCAATTCACTCTAGACATATGAATTATAACTAATCAATGCTCTCCGCTGTAGTCTAAATGGGAAAATAGATTTTCTTTTGTTGTTTCTACATGGTCAAAGGAAAAGATGTGATAAATGACACATCTTTAGACAGCTAGGGTCATGAAACATGAGAGCGGGGCGACATGTAACAAGTTTCCTTTCTCGTTTTATTTCTTTCTTCGCTTGCTAATGTAACAGCGGCGGTAAATTATGAGGGCAGCCGGTCCTGCTAAAATTGGCATCATTTACAGGACTGTCAAAAACTAAGCAATGGATTCTCATGATGAGCATCATAAAAAAACCCATGTAAAAATAATGGATCCAGGTTAGGATAGAAAAGATAAAAATCTGTCGACTGGGTTTCTTTCTTCTTTTCCAAGAGCTCATCTCGTATTTTCCTGACCCTTCATCTTGGATGGTAAAATGAGACCTTTGTAAGGTAAATCGATATTCATCCGTTCTCAACTATAAGGGAGGATGGGAGATAAGATAAGAATCTGCAAGAACCGATGCTCTCATTTCAATAATGGTGTGTCAGTCAAGACAATACATGACCTTTTTAAGGGGTATTTACACTTCATACATTGTGATTAAGCAAACTCATGTCTGATTGGATGCTCATACAATTTACACATGGACACAGGAAAAAAAAAAAAAAAAGTTTTCATTTATTGTCCTAATATAATTTTTCCCCCTTTCAATTTACCAATACATATATACATACATGCATTTCATATATGTGGTTGTACCATATCAACTATGCCTATGTTTCAAATGGCTGGCAATCTCGTGGACCTGTGATGGCACATGACATCACATGTCTGAGAAATCCATGAGACCATGTGTTCCAATTGACCTATCGGTAAGCCCCTCCCCTCGAACGCAGACTAGCCAATGGCAGTCGAGTATCAGCTGCACGGGGAGCGGAACTCGGACATCTTTAGGTTTCAGCGCCATAGAGAAACATTGGAAGATCCGAAGCTCGCACTGGTTTTATGGGGTTTATGCTTCAAAAATGGAAAAACGATGCGCTTGGGGTACTTGTAACACTGATTCCAGGTATCCTGAGAGGATGGGCAACATAATTTATTTTGTAACATTTCCTGAATCCAAACAAAACAGAGCAAAATGTCCCTAAGTATTCACCCCAATACAAATGAAGACAAAAACGTTCATTTTCTGATTGTCATACACTCATTAAGTTACAGTTTTCATCTGCTCAAGCAGAACGTTAATGTTATCTTGTGCTTTAGCAAGGTATCTCTGGCTAAAACTAGCTAACATTAAAGTTAGTGAGTCCATGCTAACGTAAAAACCTAAATAGCGAACTGTTCTCGCGTCTTGTACAGTGTACGTCAAAAACACATAAACGAAGGTCTACATTTCAGTGCCTCTCCATATTGAACTGGTTAAATGTACATTAATTTAATCGTACCCTGCGATATATGAACAGTGTTGATCCTGCATGTTGTCATCCGCGATCGTGATGAGACTTCTCCCGCTTACATTGTGATCTATAAACCCTCGCTTCCAGTTACCCACCGTATTTATTTTTAAATATTTTATAAATCTCTCCATGGAATATTTAATTCCCGTTTGGTGACCTTCTGTGTCCAAAATTGTGCAAAAGCATCGTGGGACAAGGTTTTTACACTGCAGCTGTCATTGAAAGACAGTGAGCAACTCCGTTTGTTTGTCCGAGGGAGCAACAGTAACTAAGGGGACGGGGCTTACCGATAGGTCAATTGTGATTTTACACTAGGTTTCAGAAGGTTACTCACATGCACCCAGCCGCTATGCACCCTTAATGCATCAGGGCCTTTAAATTGGAAGCCACTTTTAGTCACCTTCTAGTTCAGAGAATCCAGTTCCTGATGGCCCTATTTTCTGTGGTCAAACAGAGTAGAGTTCTGAACAGAACCACCCTATGTACATATCCACAGGCTTGCTCTTTTAAGCCATGATACCTGAGTCACATCCTCCCACGTTGGAGGGGTCTGCTGAAAGAGGACTGGATCTCAGAAGGGAGTGAGATCAGAGACACTCCCTCTGCCTGCAGTCTTCAAAGCGTGGCCTGGTAACTAGCTTGAACCAGGGAGTTCTGCTTCTCAAAACAAAGAGACAGAAAAAAAACCCAACAGGGAATGCTTCTGGGGCACAACACACAAACTGTGAAAGGAATACAGACTAGTGGTTTTCTTTCTCTTCCACTTTTTCATATAAAAATACATTTCTGAATCTCCAGGGGAGCCGTGGATACTCTGTGCAAACCAACTGGTTTCCCTGGCAAGAGTTGTGAGAGGTATCTTAGCAGGGGAGGGCTGTGACACATCCGTGGCCGGGCTGAAAGACTAGGCCCCTCTCCAAACGGCCGAATTGACCATCTCTGGGAAACTCATGCCTGGCTTCCTCAATCAAAGACAGCAAACAAAGAAATCTGAGCTAAATGTTCCCCTACCGCTGGACAGCCAGAAGAGCTGTTTGCATTTCATGAACCGAGACCTCGACCAATGCACTCCACACAGGGAATCATTGCCTTTAATCATTTTGAAATTGCACAGCAGTAACTGCCAGCAGAAATCAGCTCTTGCAGCTTTTAAGAGCACTTTAGATAGCTCTGTTCTTGAATGACCAGCTAGATTTGTGAAAGTCTGAAGGTTCAGAGTGAATCCTGATCTGTTCAGTATTACTATTTGGAGGTACTGATGCAATCTGATTATAAAACAGTCAAGTTTTTCCCAAGTCTCAATGTTGTTCATCACAAATAAAAGTGTTATTAGTGTTAATTTGCACAATTTGTCAGTTACTCAAATATGCCATTGTTTCGCTTTTTCAGGTGATGTCATCAAGCCTCAACAAATGCCAACTCTGATCCAATCAACTGTGGAAAATCAAGTCAAACCTTACATTTTACTCACTGAATATCTTGTTTGACTCACAAATACAATGTGGACGAAAAACAGGTTGCAAATAGTGTTTCATGTTGGCTTTGGTGCCAAGGTGTTGAAATAATGGTTAATTCATTTTATCGCAACCTGGTTGCGCATGTCAGGCTCATGAGATCGTCCCCTGCCAATAAGAGTGAAAGATCCTTGGGTGTCCAACAGGGTGATGAATGGTGGCCATTTGTTATGTGGAGGCCTGGGAAAAGCTCTGCATCCCGATGTCTGCTGCCAGGAGCTTTCCTTTGTCTCTCCGACAGGCCTTCAGAATGGGCAACAATGATCGGAGCAAGGTTATAGCCAGGCGACGGACAAGGACGACAGAAAAAAAACAAAAAAAACAAAAACAAGAACAGTGTGTTCATGAGGGCTGGCAGCTGATATGGAGACACAAAGTAAAGACCGGATGACTTTACGATCTCGTTCGCAGTGTTCTTTTTTTTTTTTTTTGCAGAGAGAGAACAGAAAATGCAAGGCAGATACCATTCTTCATGTAGGCGAGAGAACACAAGCGAACACCTCTTCAATATTACAGTCTGGGAAGCGGAAAAACAGGCTTCCTAACCACAGCTATAATGCATTTGCTGCTCGTAAGAATGTTACATCACACGTACACTAAATGTTCGTTTTTCTACAGAAAACACCATGGGCAGTGAATAGTGAAGTACACAATCCCGTTGGGTACGCCAATAAGGCTATTATGGCCATCGCTCCTGGGGAAACTGTAAGCAAAACTAACAATGTGTTTTCCAGCAAGCAATTGCGCCTCTAGCTCCACGCTGCATGCTTCCGTGGCTTGTGATGATATTTTGGAGGGAAGCCAAGGGATTACTAGGGAAAGAAATGCCCTTTTTGCTCTTGTTTCGTGAAGCAAAGCATTAAGGGCACTTTTCCATCGATGAAGAAAACTTTCGGGCTAGATTTTAAGGAAAGGATCAAAGCATCATGGGAATAACTTTAATTGCATTTACTTTTAATTAGTAGCATTAGAAGCAGGCAGTTTTAGGGTGAGCATTTGGGTATGCCGTGTGAGAATAATGTCAGTATGAAATAGAAAAATAAAAATAAAAATTTCACTCTAAACCTGGCCAATGCTGAAAAGTTAATAAAATATATGAACCCAAAAATTGTAGCAGGAAAATAAAATAAAATAAAATAAAATACATTCCAAGGCAACTTGATGTACTAAAATAAGTAAAACTGAAAGATATATTTTTTAATAACTAAAACTAATAAACTTGACAAAAACACAAAACAAAATTAGTAAAATGAAACTGAAAAAAAGATAGTTCCTCAATGGTACTAAAATCTTAATTTCAGCATCCAAAATTTGTCAAATTACTCACAGGCAAACTGCAGGAGGGAGTCTCGACTCAGGACGGTGCCGATGCTGTTTTCAGCTCTACACTGGTATCTCCCATAATCAATGGCCTCGCTTGCATTGTGTATTATTAAGGTCCCATCAATCAAACTGTAGCGGAAATCTGCTTCTGCATCCACAACGGTTCCGTTGATCAGCCAACTGCAAAATCAATTAATCAATTAGAAAATATAGAAAAAAAAATAAAATAATAATAATATAATAAATCAGCTGCTATTGTTCAATTCTGATGTATAAACAATTAAATAAAGTTTTCTACACTGAGGGGACTAATTGAAGACCACTTATTTCCTAATGAAGGTAACATTTACCTTTACAATTTATATCGTAAGCATTGGTCATTAGGTTAAATTGAAAAAAATAGAATTAATTTCAGAATGTCTTAGTTTTGGATTGTCTCCAGTTTGGTCTTAGATGTGTATTTTTTTAGGTTTTGATTGAATGTAGTCATCACATTATAACTACTAAATAGCTTGTTGGCATACAACCTTATGCGTGTTTATATCTTAGACAGGAATATCGATCTAAATTACGACCCAGAACTCAAAACCCCATCAGCGATCATTCAACCTCGCTAACACTCATACTTATTGATGCTTATAGACGTTCAGTGGATCCTCCAGGCAGAAACAGATACACTGGATACAACAGATACAACTTCTGTGAGACTGTAGCTCATCCACTGAATGACAGGATAGTACAATTTAGTGAGTAACATGATGATTCTAGAACATTATATCAATACTGATTAGGAATCCACAGAGAGAAGTCCAACATCTGCGTCATTAGCATTAGTCTAACAGAAATGCCACTCAGGCAGGATAATAAGGATTCACAGTAAAGCTCCAGAGAAATTAAATGTCATTTATTATCCATTTAATGAAATCTTATCCATGTTAATGAAATGAGTAAACCGTACCTGTAGGTCGGAACAGGGTTTCCTCTGGCTTCACAATTCATTATCACTTTCTTATCATCCAAATCCAGGGAGAAGATTGCATCATCTGGCTCCTGAATGAACACTGGACCGAACTCTTCGCTCTCTGGGGTCAGATGTAAAAAGAAAGGCAAAAACAGGGTTTACAAAGCTGAAACTTGTTATGATATAACCCTAAAGTCTATGGGTCATTCTTATACCCTAGGGGGCATATGTTCTGTTTGAGATTATTTGATTTTTTTTAATTATTTGGTTATTTATTTTTATTTTTTTTGTGATAATATTCTGTATTGTGGTAGCATTGTATATGTGTACTAAATAAATAAATAAATGCAATCTTTATTAAAACATTACTTATTCATACAAAAGAAAACATTTGATTTGACATTGTATGCAATGCAAGGACAAGATATGTGTGTAGTCTAGGTTAGTAACTGAAGGTTGTGGGTTCAAACACTGCAAGGGGTGATGCACGAGCTATCACTACTGTACCCTTGAGAAAGACACTTACACTGCCTTCAAGTCCTCCTGGGAAGTTCCAACTTATGAGTTCAGAAATCTTATTAACTCAATATAAAATTGCAGCCGTATAATCATAACAACTTGCTGGGCAACTTCATATTTCTTTCTCTCTTTTTTCCCGACAAAGACAGAGGGCTTGTTTTAGAGCTCGTACAACAACACAAAGAAGGGAAAAAGTGAGTAATTAAGGGTGTAGCTGATGCTTTAATCTGTGTATTTTATCATTGTTGTGCTGCAAAAAAATGATGGGAAAGTAGTCTTTTCGCACAAGCCTGCTGCCTCATAAAGAAAGCCAAATGAGTTATATATTCTGCAAACCATGTTATTCCTAAATTATACAAACAGAAAACACACACAAACTAAACTGTGCCATCAACAATGACAATTACAGCAACAGATCAATTTGCTTCCACCACAAATTTTGGTAACACTTTATTTCGATAGTCCACTTTAGACATTCTACGAACAGTCAGTAACTTTGCAACTACATGCCAACTAGCAGTCATTTGAGTATTACTAGACTGTCTGCTTAATATCTTCTAACATTTTATTTTGATGGGTCCACAACATACAACATTCAGACTATGAGAAACTTTGCAAGTATATGTCAACTCATTCTACTAACCCTAAACCAACCCTACTGACAATTAGTAGACATGTAGTTGCAAATTAATGAGAATTAGTTGACATGTAGCTGACATGTAGTTACAAAGTTACTTATAGTTATTAGAATGTCTAAAGTGGACTATCGAAATAAAGTGTGACCCAAAATTTTAATTGACATACGCCCAACTCTGAAAATCTGGGCTCAAAGAAAATCCTTGCCTTCCACTGGAAATAATGCCATAATGTAATTTTGTACTACTTACCCATGTAAGGAAATTAATTTGGATGCATGGTCCAAATATAGGCTATCTACGTATGTCAGATACAAAATGGTGTTTTTACAATTCAAAGCAGTTTAAACTCATTCGACCAGTCCAGCTGGATCTACAGAGCAGACGGTCCACATTAGGAATCCTGTTAACTGTCTCATATATTCAGCCCCCAGGGTGAATTCAATAACATATCTCAGTAGAATTACTACTGAGTAAAGTCCTTCCAATTAGAAACACTCAGGAGATCTGCTCCTTCAGTGCTCAGGGAGTTTATGCTGAACAATGGGACCAATCCCAAATCTCAGGTTGTTTCACAAACATATTAACATTTTTTTGGGGGGACACGTAATATGGTAATACTGTGGTTTTTAGATATATATCATGCTAATACAATTTTTGGGACATGTACCATATTAATACTAATACTATTTTTGCTATTTTTCTGGACATTTACCACGCTAACATCATGTTTTTTGGATACCCAGAGTAACAGACCTAGTATGTTTTCAGACATGTAATACCATGGTAATACCATTTTTTGGACATGTACCATGCTAATGCCACATTTTTTTATTTTTATTTTTTATTTTTTGGATATGTACTATGCTAACACCATTTTCTGGACAAGAATCTCAGTAATACCATGTCTCAGCTTTACAGAGTCTCAGCTTTCAAAATCTGTCATTTTTCTTACTAAATTCAACCACTAAATACTAGGGATGACCCCGAATAGTCAAAGATTCGATGCTTTGATTAGGAGCCTGATTCAACTACCAGTCTCACAGTCGAATATTCGCAGAGGCGTTATGATCATGCCATTTTGGCTATATGGGGTGCTCAAATGTCTGATTTCACACAGATGGTTTTCTCCCAATAAGAAACAATATACAGCCTATTAAGATAATGGTGTAAATAAGAATCTGAAAAGAAGGAAGCTTTAAATGAATATTTTAACGTGCGTGAATAAATCCAAGCACTTCTATAGATTTAAGTTTCACTTTCCATAATCCATGACCGACAGAGGAGCATCATGGCAGCAGGGATTTAAATCTTTAACAAAACTCAAATTGACACAGTGAAAGACTGGATTTTTTTCAATCAGGTATGGTACAAGTGATTTCAAAACATTTCAGCCGGTTTATATAGATCATGCACATGTTATTTATCTCGTATAAGATGCTTTTGGTTGAGTTGCTCTGCAGTAAAGCGTTTCATTGTTGTACTATGGTGATTATCTCGTCAGCGCACAGCGCGAGCAGTACAAACAACAATGCAGAATATTAATAACTATGACTGTGACTGTCATCTACGTAACATTATAATGAGAACACAAATATAATAAAACGCTGTGGATTTTTAGAGTTTAGTTTCTGTGTTTCTGCACAGGAGTCTAACAGGACTTCAGAGCCACGCAGACACGTTCACTTGTGCATTCGAGGCATTTTGTGCAGATATGCAGGGGCGTTGCTACGGATCCTGGGCCCCCTGGACCGCATAATCACTCGGGCCCTGGGGGAGGTTGTTGTACAGATCACGTTCCGGTAGAATCCTCCTCGATCGAAATCGCGATCGCGTTATACTGTTTCAGCTATTAAAATAGTTCAGTTTTGTATGTAATGGCAAATTTTCAAAATTTTGTTTAATTTTTTTGTTAAGTTCATTTTGAAAAACGTTTGGAGCATTTTTTTGTTCATTAAATAAGTTTATTTTTTCTTAAAGTAACGACCAAGCAGCAGCAGCAGATCGGCAGGCTGATCATAGCTTATTTTTGATGAATTTAGCCTTCTCAAATCATCGATAGGCATCGACTTGCCTAAAATACAATCTATAGATATACTAAACCAGTTCAAGCATATAACAAAGTTTAAACATTAAACCTAGATAAATGTGCGCTGTATCCAGTAGTTTGTGCGGAGAGTCGAAGCTAAAGCGCAGGACGTGGAGGCGCCCGCGCAATCAATTGCATTGTTTTCAGTGGAAACAACTTACGCCGTAATTTTTGCTCATAAAAGGTAAGAGTAATACATCATTCGGAATTGTAAAGGGTATACTTTTATTTGTCTGTACTCACAATATTAAAACAAACTTTTTATAAAATAAATAAAATAATTTGATAAAATAAAGAAAACGATGCGCCGTCTCGTCTTGAATAGGAGCGCTTCACAAAAATGAACCGAAAGTCAATACATGCCTCACAGACATGATAAATATATCTATAGAAAGCTTTAAATTACTACTTAATGAAATAAATCAAATCGAAAACAAAAACTCTTTCATTATAATCCATGAAGATGCACTTCTCTCTAAAGGCGCGTATAATGAGATGTTGAGTCAGCATCATCATCTTCATCTTTGCGACACTGACACAGAAAACACTAGTTTATTAGTAAATAATTCAAATATCTCCTCACTATTTTCCCCTGACACATTCATGGTAATTACTTTTGCTGGGGCTTTGCAGCAAGCTTCAGCGTATTGCGTGTATTTGAAGCAGAACTCCTCATCTGCGCTGACGGTGCGCTCTCTGCTGCTGCTGCGGGACTCTAAACACCGTCGAGCCGCTCTTCACAGTCGCAGCACGGTCTCATGTTGTTTCCACCAGCGAGGCAATTTTTTTCATCACTAATTGATGGATGTCTAAAATATAAAAATAAGGAGAAGCCTAAAACAGGCCCGAGGCCCGGCCCGTGTCTGAACTATGACGTGAAAATTGGCCCGATCGAAGCCCAGGGAATGCAGGGCTCTAGCGTTTCCCTCAATAGAAATCACGTTTCCCCCTCAGGGGCCCTTAGAATCGTCCTAACTCGACTATGTAAATCGTAAGTGGGGATTTACATATGTAGGATCCTAAATCCTACATACTGTTTTGGTCATAGATATGTAGGCCTATAGGTTCCAAATTTGACCGCTCCAGAAACATAGATCCTCTATCTTGGAACGGTCAGTGTGTCATCACTCACAGTAAAAATCAATGAGTTTTCCAAGATGGCACAATTTCACACAGACCCAGATCATAAAAACCACCAAGATTTTCATTCCCGAAGAAATGGGATAACCTTTCACAGATTAGAATGTAATGGATTATGATTTGTTAACCCAATATTACAGGTTTAGCTATAGCTATTCATACATGTGGATAACTTTGGTTACATACACACAGTCAACTTACTCTTGAGTATTCATGAACTGGCTTTGACCGCTCCAATCTGGTAGATGTTTTACATATCGTCACTGTCGGGCGGAATCCTCGCATCTCCAAAATCATTATTTTTCAGGAAAAAAAAAAAAAAGGCATATTTTTTGAGTTATTAAACATTGTATCGTTAAAGTTGGTATTATACCTTATATTGCTATCATATACTGTTGTGTACCAACATTAACACAACATTTCCCCAAAATCATGTTTAATCGGAGATACAAGATTTATGACTTGGGAGCAGGGAGATATGAGATTACGCTGTCATTGATACGAATGGTATGGACACAGACGTCGCTGCTGCCAGCAGTGTTCATCAAAGTCTGCGGTCGCGTTAAGCCTTTTGACAAGATACAAGGCTTTAAGAGCTAATCAAAGCTAATGATTGTGGTTACATACATCTTCCTAAACTCTATTTTAAACGTTAGAGCTATGAGTGATGCAATACCAAAATAAAACGATAAATTGAGGCTGTCTAATAGGCGGAAATTAATCTGCACGCAAACAAAGTCGGCGGTCGCGTTGAGCATTTTGACAAGAGAAAAGGCTTCAATAGTTAACCAAAGCTAACGACTGTGGTTACATACATCTTCCTAAACTCTATTTTAAAGGTTTAAGAGCTATGAGTGATGCGATACAAAAAACGATGAGCTGACTAGGCTGTCTAATAGGCGGAAATTAGCCTAATCTGCTCGCAAATTTACCTTCGTGGCTCACGGGCTTCCTTCTGCACTGAAGCATTACAGCTATCGATTTTTAACAAAACAGGCCTACTCAAATGCATCTAACCTAACTATTTTCACTCGTTATTGTCTAAAAAACAGACAGAGTTATCCAAAGATAGGCTTACTTGGCGCCAGTAGACAGCCCTTTTGTCTCCCATAAATACAAACCGCAGAGTGAAGAAGAGGTGGAGTTACGAGACTTAAAAGACAGTTGAAGTGTCCAATGGAGTTAAGAGATTTGCTCTCAAGCCATTTTCAACACTTCAGATTGGTTAATAATTTGTAAAAATAACAGACCCACGTGGGGACTGACCAATAGCATCGATTTGTGAAAAAATATGAAATTGACAAAATTTGGACATAGGTTTCCGCCCGACAGCGACGATATAGTGGACCATAGAAACAGCCACTAATAAGTAATCTATGCATACATATCTATGTTCTTGGCACTCTTTAATATGGTCTGACTGTTCGCTGTAGCAGTCAAGCAGAAGCCTGGTTCAGTTCAAGATAGAATGTAAGGCACCTGAAACTTACATCTCTTTCTCTTCACTACTAGCTATAGCACAAAATAAATATGAATGAACATCAGAAGGTATGTTGAAAGATACAGCACAATTTACCGAAATCTGTCATCATGCCTCATGTAATAACTCAATCGCTGTTTCAACCATCAAGTTTGTCAATGAAACATAACATTTACCACAGAAAAAAAACAAACAAACAAAAAAACACCCTTCAGTGAACTTTGCTTAATATTTAGATAGAAAAATTAACCCTATAAAGAGGAGTATTTCACTAAAAATATGAACTGTAGTACTATAGTACTTTTTTTATATGGACTTTTTTGTAAGGATAATGCTGTTCATGAAATCATCAGGGCTGCATGAATGGCTCTCCCCCCTCTGTTCGACATCCGCTATGCGATGGCTAAATCTGGCAAATATTTTTGTGCAGGAACAGAATTAGACAACAGAGGGAAAGAAGAGATGAAGGACCTGTGGGCGCAGAGTTCAGGCACAACCTAGTCATTTGCAGTGGCTTGGGAGTCAGCTATCTAAGCTCTGGCTCTATAATTTATGCTCTGTGCTGCATGTATAATAAATCCCAGTGTGTACAGGCTGCAACATCGTCACTGTCTCGAACTGCTCTCTGCCCAGGTGTCAGCACACCAGCCTCAAATCTACGGTCTGTGTAGCCAGACGCTTTAAAGAACCTGGTGACCGGGGTCTCCGCTACAACTTGCATCACTGCCAGGACAAAAAGCATATTTCTTCTACATCACAGTCTATTGCGATATTTCCCAGAAAACAAAAAGTGTCACATCCTGACAAGCAGAGACAATATCAGATCCAAAAGGGATAGCATTGAATCCAGTGTTACCAACATACAATAGAGGTACAAATCCAAGAAAGTGACATGCAATGATAGAATTTGTAAATAAAACACTACACTAAAAGACATGTTGTGCATGTTTGCCATGGCATTGCTGTGTGGTTGCTAGGTGATTATGAACTGACCCACGTCAAAATAATTCATTCTCTTGTCTCTACACTCTTAAACCTAAAGGTTCTTCATTGGCATCTACGGTTCCATGAAGTGCCTTTAACATTCATGGAACATTTCTATTAAACAAACACTTACACACACACACGCGCGTGGAAATAGTCACATATAGAGTGACACCACTATGACATCAATGTAAAACCTTGGAAAGTTTATCTTTAATACTGTAGATATGACTCTGGTCTTTTAGTTTAAGCCTCTGGGACTTTTCAACCTATTTTCTCACCAGGAGAAAATTGTGGAAGTCTGTTTCTTCCATGGAATAGAATAGAATAGAATAGGATAGCAACTTTTTATTTCACAACTGTAAAAATATAAATAAAATAGTAAGTCTGAAGTAACAACACACCTTTGATTTCAGCCACATGATTTGAGGTATTGTCTGCAACAATCATGTGCCAGTTAATTTACACATATACTGCATCTCAAAATGTAAGTATGAGTAATAACAATACGCTGTTAAAATGTTATTACATGTTACATTTAAAACCTTAAATTTTATTTACGATAAAAAAATATCGTACATTCTTTTTTCTTGGTTTTGTTAAAAAGTAACACCCAACATGTGAGTGACTTCAAACAAAAGAATATGACTTCGCATCTACCTTCAATCAACCTCCAACATTGTGAGAGAAGAGACCCTCATTCAGTTCATTCAGCTAAGTGCAAAAATTAATTTGATCAATTCGGTAGAGAGCATCTGTAATGACAACAGAGGAAAATCTTTTTGTAAAGCAGCCCTCGATTCACTCTAACACTCAGTCCTCCGGCTGCCTCTCGGCTGACTGTGGGCCTTTGAGATTAAAGAGCTCTCCCCCGCACAAACACTCCCACTCGGCCCATATGTTCCCTGGCTCGTTTCCGTCTCCTCAACACCTCTACTCACCAATCATCCTCTGTCTCTGTGAATTATTTACAGATCTGTGTAGCTTGGACAAGCTTTGTGTAATTGGGGATCATTCTTGGAGAAGAACACAAATGTCTCTGACAATACAATAATTAGGCATTTTACATGTGTACAGTGTGTTTTTTTTTTGTAACTAGATGAAGAAATATATATATGGTAAAAGGAGGCTAAAGGGGCCCAGGGGTAAAAGGCACCTTTGATATTATTTTCATCTAGACCTCTAGATGGCACAAAAATGTGCCGTAGCACTTTCCAAAACATTCGCTTTTCAAGATGTACGTGTATATTTGTCTGATCCTTGACGCGATTGCGCATAGCAGCGCAAAGTTGATTCTGTGCTTACTTGATCTAATATTTTATGTTTTTAAAATGTTGTAGATTTAAGTAGCAAATTAGAATAGCTAAAATTAATCTATATATTTTGAGACAAAGGTCTTCTAAGCAATTTTCTTTTTTATTTAAGATAATTAAAGCAACAGTTTTTAAATAACGAAAGAATATGTAAAAGTATGGTATTTGGGGTAAAAAGCACCCCTGCTGGTTGGTACTAAAATTAATTAACATGATAATTAATAAATGGCTGACTTTTCCATTTGTTGACATGACATGGTTAGATTCAGATGGTAAATATCACATATTATGTTGGGTGTCCATATTAGAGATAATCATCATATTTAAAAACATGATATTAATCATATCATATAATGCAATTTCATTTGTTGTTACTACTGTAAATGCATATTCAATTATTATTGGATTTCCTTCAATGCTTTCATAATCTTTACTTTAATCTTTTACTTTACTTAAATTATTTTCTGTATTTTAAAATATATTGTGTATATTAACATTTTAATGACAGCATATTTATTGAACAAAAATTAATAATTGTATTTTTCAAAATAAGCAGAAAATAGTACAAACTTAGCTAAAGCGAAGTATTAACAGACATTATTTAAAAAATATATTATTTTAGCTGAAGTATATACATACATACATACAGGTGCATCTCAAATTAGAATGTCGTTAAAAAGTTAATTTTTTCTTGTAACTTATTTCAAAAAGTGAAACTTTCATATATTTTAGATTCATTGCATGTAAAGTAAAACATTTCAAAAGTTTTTGTTTTAATTTTGATGATTAGAGCTTACAGCTCATGAAAGTCAAAAATCAGTATCTCAAAATATTAGAATACTTACATTTGAGTTTCAATTAATGACCATCCCTACAGTATAAATTCTGGGTATCTCTTGTTCTTTGAAACCACAATAATGGAGAAGACTGCTGACTTGGCAATGATCTAGAAGACGAACATTGACGCCCTCCACAAAGAGGGTAAGTCACAGAGGGTCATTACTGAAAGGTGTGGCTGTTTACAGAGTGCTGTATCAAAGCATATTAAATGCAAAGTTGACCTAAAGGAAGAATTTGGGTAGGAAAAGGTGCACAAGCAACAGGGATGACTGCAAGCTTGAGAATACTGTCAAGCAAAGCTGATTCAAACACTTGTGAAAGCTTCACAAGGAGTGAACTGAAGCTGGAGTCGGTGCATCAGGAGTCACCACGCTCAGACATCTTCAGGAAAAGGGCTACCAAGCCACTTCTGAACCAGAAACAACATCAGAAGCGTCTTACCTGGGCTGTGGAGAAAAATAACTGACTGTTGCTCAGTGGTCCAAAGTCCTCTTTTCAGATGAAAGTAAATTTTGCATTTCTTTCGGAAATCAAGGTCTCAGAGTCTAGAGGAAGAGTGGAGAGGCACAGAATCCATGTTGCTTGAAGTCCAGTGTGAAGTTTCCACAGTCAGTGATGATTTGGGCTGCCATGTCATCTGCTGGTGTTGGTCCACTGTGCTTTCTGAAGTTCACAGTCAACGCAGCCATCTACCAGGAGATTTTAGAGCACTTCATGCTTCCTTCTGCTGACAAGTTTTATGGAGATGCTGATTTCATTTTCCAGCAGGACTTGGCACCTGCCCACACTGCCAAAGATACCAAAAGCTGGTTCAATGACCATGGTGTTACTGTGCTTGATTAGCCAGCAAACTCACCTGACCTGAACCCAATAGAGAATCTATGGGGTATTGTCAAGAGGAAGATGAGAGATACCAGACCCAACAATGCAGATGAGCTGAAGGCCACTGTCAAAGAAACCTGGGCTTCCATACCATCTCAGCAGTGCCACAAACTGATCACCTCCATGCCACGCCGAATTGAGGCAGTAATTAAAGCAAAAGGAGCCCCTACCAAGTATTAAGTACATATACAGTAAATGAACATACTTTCCAGAAGACCTTATGAAGTATTCTAATTTGTTGAGATAGTGAATTGGTGGGTTTTTATTAAATGTGAGCCTAAATCATCACAATTAAAAGAACCAAAGGCTCAAACTACTTCAGTCTGTGTGCACTGCATTTATTTAATACATGAGTTTCCCAATTTAAGTTGAATTACTGAAATAAATGAACTTTTCCACGACATTCTAATGTATTGAGATGATAATATAATATATATATTATATATAAGGCATATTTTCAATGCCACGAGTTGCACACTTGAAAACAAAGCCCCATAGACAGTATATGCTGATTCTGAACGCGTCTCTCACATAGACTTGACAAAGGAGTATGATTGTGACTGTTTGTGAAATGGGGCTTTGTGCTTGTGTATCCTACCTCTGTCATTTGGCACAAATCCAAATATTCCATAATATTTCCATATTTGCGATGTAACATATCTGAACCAATGTTCCCTTTAATTTTTTTTTCTTGCTGAGCAAAACTTTTCTCTATTGGGTGGACATTTCGGGAACCTGAGCAAAAACATTCTTTATACCAGACCTGTACAGCACGCGCACAAAAAAGTGTGTAAATTTTAACTTTAATTTGCTATTTATATTTGATTTGACCCTTGATGTAACTAAATGATGCACATTTTAGGTTATCTGAGAAAACATTTTTACAGTACAATACATGCCATTCAAAATTTTGGGATCAGTACATTTTTTTAAAGAGGTTTCTTAGGCTCATCAAGTCTGTATCTATTTGATAAAACATACTGAATATTATTTCACAAAATACTCTTGTGAAATATTATTGCAATTTAAAATAAATGTTTTCTATTTTAATATACTTTAAAATATAAGTTATTCCTGTGAAGCAAAGCTGAATTTTCAGTGTCACATGATCCTTCAGAAATCATTCTAATATGCTAATTTATAATCAGTGTTGGAAAAAGTTGTGCCGCTTAATATTTTTTGGGACCTGTGATATTTTTCAGGATTCTTTGAGAAATAAAAAGTTAAAAAGAACAGTGTTTATTCAAAATATAAATTTTGTTTTACAATATACACTATACTATTCAAAAGTTCGGGGTCACTAAATTTTTTCTTTCTTATTTATTTATTTTTTTTTATTAATACTTTTATTCAGCAAGGATGTGTTAAATGGATAAAAAGTGATAGTAAAGACTTACATAAAATATTTATATTTTTAATTAATGCTGTTCTTTTTAACTTTTTATTAGCCTAATCAAAGAATCAAAGAAAAAAGGTTCCAAAAAATATTAAGCAGCCCAACAGTTTCAACACTGATAACAAATCAGAATATTATAATGATTTCTGAAGGATCATGTGACACTGAAGACTGGAGAAATGATGCTGAAAATTCAGCTTTGCTTTACAGGAATACGCTATATTTTAAAATATATTAAAATAGAAAACCAATATTAGAAATTGCAATAGCCTAAGAGTTCACAATATTACTGGGGTTTTTTTTTTCTGTATTTTGATCAAATAAATACAGCCTTGATGAGCATAAGTGACTCCATTAAAAAACAAGGTAAATTATTTATGAGGTTTATAATATAGGCCTAACATAACATAATATAATATCAAAACAGCTTAAGCATTTAAACTGATAGAAGAGAATAGAAAACAAACTGAAGCATACTAACTAACTGAGATCTGTAAGTTAAATACTAAAAAAAAAAAAAAAACGTGAACTTGAATTCTTCTATAGCTATCTAAACATCCCTAAAGTACAGTTTGCACAATACACCAGTGGCGTTCCGTCCATATAAGCTGCGAATGCGCCGCATACCCAGGCCGTCTGAGAGAATGAGTTCACAGGGCACGGGCTAATGAATATAAACATGATTATAAGTTGATCTCTTGTCATTTGAGATGTGACTTAAAGCTTAATAAAGTGTTGGGAATAAGTATGTAAAATTATTTATTTGAAAAAAAATTAAATTTTCTGTAAACCTACGTCAGTGAGACAGTGACGGAAGCTTCCGGGTAAGCAGATTCTCCGCAGCTTTGGCGCCTCCGCTCTGTGGCTATGACTCGTCAGGATTGTAGCGCGTTCTCAGTGATTTGCTGGTAGACTGCTGATTTCATGCGCGAGATAAGCTGTCCGCGAAGCACTCGCCCAGGTGGAAAAATGCGCTTTTGCTGCCAGATCTCGATTGCCGAAAATTACATTGTGTTTGATGCAAAACTTAATCTTAGCACTCAGCATACCTGGTTAAAAAAGTCACCGCTCGCCGCTTGTGTGACAGTAAATGTCTCAGAGTTTTGTTACCGTTCTGTGCCCATCGACCGCTATTTCTAGCACTTAATCAAGCCACTCTCCTTTATTAAAGGGGTCATATAATGGTACATGCACTTTTACAAGTTGATTGTACTGAAATGTGTGTTAGCAGTGCCTGTACACAACCATCATAAAATGATAAAAATCCATCCAGTGTTTTTTTAATCTCCTTATTTGTTTTACCCTGTCTCAAATCAAGCCGTTCGACCGTGTGACGCCACACGGTCGGACGCCCCTCCCACGATGGTTGATTGACAGCAGTGTTTCAACACAGACCCGCCCTTGCTCGTGAGCGAGCTGTCAATCATAGTCCACGCGTCATTGTTGATATACGCTGGAGCTGTCTATGAGCAGAATGGCGTCTAGCGATTGTGGTGTTCTGTTCTCGGGTGCAATAATGAACACAGCAGTCATTTTGATGTTCCTAAGTCCGAACCGCTGAAGACACAGTGGCTGAGTTTTGCTTTTGAAGGAATATTCCCCACGAGCAACGTCAATGTTTTCATGTTTGCGCGAATCATTTTTCACCAGACTGCTTTATAAATGAAGGTCAGTATAAAGCTGGTTTTGCTAAGAAGCTGCTCCTGAAAAAGAATCGGTACCAACTATTTGTGTTCCTGCTGAACCTCCAGAAGAAGTGAGTGTAACGTTTAATTAACCTTTATATTAATCTTTATATTAATCTTTGCAAATCGCTAGCACACTTCACGATGTATGTAGATAACGTTACGCATCACTGACAAGCCTACATTTACCGAATTTATTTTTCATGACCATTAGCTGTAACATCAATCTGTCAATGAACTAACGTATCAGTAAACACATAGCGTCAGATCTCACTACTCTACCTGACAGTACACACAAAAATAGATAAAAGTGACATTACGTTAACCAACCATTCAGAAACGTCCCGTTCGAGCCTTAATTGTCGAACTTCTTCGGGGCCGTCATCCTGTTCCGGTCCGACTCCGGTTCGAATTGATACGGTTGCACAGTATCCTCAGAGACTCCCGCTGCCATTCTTCAAAATATACCCTCAACTGTTGTCAAGGCAACACTCCACGTGTGTTGTGTCAAAAACGCCCCACAGAACAGAGGGGCGGGGCGAGCAAAGCTCATTAGCATTTAAAAACACACGCACTAAAACCGTGTGCTGAAAACAGAGCTGTTTTTGAGCAGGTAAAATGAGTGTTTTCTTACAATACTAATGAGAATTTTTAATTAAAGTATATTACAAACTTTCAATTTAGACCCTAAAGAATCATATTAGCTTGTACAAAAATGGCATTATATGACCCCTTTAATACATGAGGATGTTTTATTTGACATGTCATTGCGTTGGCTCTCGATTTGAGCTACTTCGTCCGCAACCATTGAAGTATTGGGTTTCTACAGCGACTCATTTGGCGCACATCACATCGTTCTCTTTCTATGAAACCTATAAACTGCATTCACCGGTTCTAACTCTATAGCGGCAGCAGCTCTATAGCGGTTTACCCGAGCATGGCAATTCTTTCGTTTTTACTAGAATACAATCAAATGGCTTTCCCAACTTATTTTTGCGTGTGTGCGGCACATTACTTCTCTGCGCGGCCACGGTGGAAGAAGTGCATGTCCCCTCAAAATAACTCAACACACAGCCATTAATGTCTAAACCGCTGGCCACAAAAGTGAGTACACCCCTAAGTGAAAATGTCCAAATTGAGCCCAAAGTGTCAATACTTTGTGTGGCCACCATTATTTTCCAGCACTGCCTTAACCCTCTTGGGCATGGAGTTCACCAGAGCTTCACAGGTTGCCACTGGAGTCCTCTTACAGCTGGTGGTTATTAGAGAGCTTACACTCCTCCACCTTCCGTTTGAGGATGCCCCACAGATGCTCAATAGGGTTTAGGTCTGGAGACATACTTGGCCAGTCCATCACCTTTACCCTCAGCTTCTTTAGCAAGGCAGTGGTTGTCTTGGAGGTGTGTTTGGAGTCGTTATCATGTTGGAATAGAAGGGAGGGGATCATGCTCAGCTTCAGTATGTCACAGTACATGTTGGCATTCATGGTTCCCTCAGTGAACTGTAGCTCCCCAGTGCCAGCAGCACTCATGCAGCCCCAGACCATGACACTCCCACCACCATGCTTGACTGTAGGCAAGACACACTTGTCTTTGTACTCCTCACCGGGTTTCCGCCACACACGATTGACACCATCTGAACCAAATAAGTTTATCTTGGTCTCATCAGACCACAGGCCATGGTTCCATAATCCATGTTCTTAGTCTGCTTGTCTTCAGCAAACTGTTTGTGGGTTTTCTTGTGCATCATCTTTAGAAGAGTCTTCCTTCTGGGACAACAGCCATGCAGACCAATTTGATGCAGTGTGCGGCGTATGGTCCGAGCACTGACAGGCTGACCCCCCACCCCTTCAACCTCTGCAGCAATGCTGGCAGCACTCATACGTCTATTTCCCAAACACAACCTCTGGATATGACAATGAGCACGTGCACTCAACTTTGCTGTTGTGCTGTTGAGAGGTTTGCAATAGTAGCTCCATGTAGCTTCGCTTTTCTGTTGAATCTCTGTCTTACTTTCACTCTCTGTTGTTTAAAGTGATAATATATAACTTAATTCCCACCATATTCCTGGTATTATCCATCAAACTAATCGAAGTAACTTGTTCGCTTTTTAAAACTGTTAGCATTCGTTAGCTTGTTAGCTTGTCAGCTTGTCACTCACGGTTCCATTCGCGTTTCTATACGTGCCTATTATTGTTTTCTCTTTTCTCGCTCCGTTTCATTTCTCTCTCGCTCCATTTTTCACGAGTTCATCAAACAACAGTGGTTAGTGGTAAATCAGAATCAGTCATCAATCATGGTGAGTAATGGCTTCTTCTCCTGCTATTATTGTTTGCACTGTTTGCCACATGTACAGTTTATCTCTCTCTGTCGGCGACGAGGGATTCACTTGTGATAAATGCAGGGAAATAGTTAGGCTGACAGAGAAGATTTTAGAACTAGAGACATGCATCCAAACTTTAGTTGAGGATGCTAAGAACGTGAGGGCTGTAGATACTGCTTTGGATGCGACTAGCTCAGGGAGTCCTGTACATTGTTCGGTTCTGGTAGAGCCCGTGCAGCAGGTCAACTGGGTGACTGTGAGGTGGCTTAGTTGTGGGTCAAAACACCGCTCTTCCGTTCCGATCAAAACATCAAACAGGTTCTCCCCACTCAGTGACGCACCCACTGAGAAACCTGGTGAAAGTGCTCTAGCTACTGGCGATTCTATTGTACGGAACGTGAAAATAGAGACACCAGCCATCATAGTCGGAGATCACTAAAAATAATGTTAAAGAGGTGTGTGAACTTGCAAATATGATGTCAAACACTGTAATATGCTCTGGTCCCCTCCCTGCTTACCGGGGGGATGAGATTCATAGCAGACTGTCGTCACTCAATGGCTGGATGTCTAAGTGGTGCCCGCAGAATAACACAGGTTTTATAGACAATTAGACAAGTTTTTGGGGCAGACCTGACCTGTTGAAAAGAGATTGTGTTCATCCCTCCTGGGGTGATGCCGCTCTTCTCTCTAGAAATATGGCAGATAGTCTTAGAGTTCATACTTGAACTTCAACTGGGGCTTCAACTGGGGCCCAGGTCAGGAAGCAGACAGACTGGCTAAACGGACCGTCTGCTAGCCACCTCACGTCACAGAAGTCAGTTCATTCTCAGCACATAGACTCTTTCACCTAGATTTCACACTATAGAGACTGTGTTACAAAAAATGTCCAAAAAATACAAAAAATGTCCAAACCAATTTAAGAGTAACAATTTGATTGACGTTCAACAAATAAAAAATATATATAATACAGAGAAACAAGTGATAAGGCTTCCTGAATATCAGGTCCCTTTTTACGAAAGCACTTTTTGTAAATGATATGATCACTGATCATAGCCCAGATGTGCTCTGTTTGACAGAAACCTGGCTAAAACCAGATGAATACATTATTTTAAACGAGTCTACCCCCCTAAGATTATTGTTATAAAAATTAACCACGTCCAAAAGGCAAAGGGGGAGGTGCTGCTACAATTTATAGCAATATTCTCAGTATTTCTCAGAGGGCAGGCTTTAAGTATAACTCCTTTGAAGTAATGGTGCTTCATATAATATTATCTAGAGAAACAAGTGTTAATGATAAATCCCCTGAGATGTTTGTACTGGCTATTGTATACAGGTCACCAGGGCACCATACAGACTTTATTAAAGTCTTAATCGTTGGTGATTTTAATATCCATGTTGATAATGAAAAATATGCATTAGAATCAGTATTCATAGACATTCTGAACTCTTTTGGGGTTAGACAACACGTGTCAGGACCTACTCATTGTCGAAATCATACTCTAGATTTAACATTGTTACATGGAACTGATGTTAATGATATTGAAATTCTGCAGCAAAGTGATGACTTTTCTAGCACTTTAGATACGGTTGCTCCTTTACGCTTAAGGAAGATTAAGGAAAAAACTACAACCCTGTGGTATAAAGAGCACACTCGCGCCCTAAAAAGAGCATCCCGGAAAATGGAGCGCAGCTGGAGGAAAACTAAACTAGAGGTATTTCATATTGCTTGGCGGGAAAGTACCCTATCCTACAGCAAAGTATTAAAAACTGCTAGATTTGATTACTTTTCGTCTCTTTTAGAAGAAAACAAACATAACCCCAGGTATTTAGTCAATACAGTGGCTAAATTAACAAAAAATTAAGTATCAGCAGGACATTTCCCAACAGCACAGCAGTAATGACTTTATGAACTATTTTACTTCCAAGATCGATATTATAAGAGATAAAATTGTAACCATACAGCCATCAGCTACAGTATCACATCACATAGTGCACTATAGATCCCCTGAGGAACAATTCCACTCATTCTCTACTATAGGAGAGGAAGAATTGTATAAACTTGTTAAATCATCTAAATCAACATGTATGCTATTCCATTTAAACTATTAAAAGAGGTGCTTCCAGAAGTAAAAAATCCTCTTTTGGCTTTTATTAATTTGTCATTGTCATTAGGATATGTTCCCAAAACCTTCAAATTGGCTGTTATTAAGCCTCTCATTAAAAAAACACAACTTGACCCCAAAGATCTAGTTAATTACAGACCAATCTCAAATCTCCCTTTTCTGTCAAAGATACTAGAAAAGGTAGTATCCTCACAATTATATTCCTTCTTAGAGAAAAATGGTGTCTGTGAAGATTTCCAGTCAGGATTTAGAAGTGAATGAAGGGGTATCATATCGATCACAAGTGCAGTATGGAGTACTGCTCAGTACTAGGGCTGTTACTTTTCACGCTTTACATGTTACCCTTAGGAAATATCATCAAGAAACACGGTGTTAGCTTTCACTGTTATGCTGATGATACTCAGCTCTATATTTCTTCGCGCCCCGGTGAAACACCCAAAATTGAGAAACTAATGGAATGCATAGTCGATATAAAAAACTGGATGATGAGTAATTTCTTACAGCTAAATCCTGAAAAAAACAGAGGTGTTAATTATCGGACCTAAAACCCCCACATGTAATAACTTAGAATACTGTCTAACACTTGATGGCTGCTCTGTAAATTCTTCGTCATCAGTTAGGAACCTAGGTGTGCTATTTGATAGCAATCTTTCCTTTGGCAGCCACGTTTCTAGCATTTGTAAAACTGCATTTTTTTATCTTAAAAATATATCTAAATTGAGACCTATGCTCTCAAAGTCAAATGCAGAAATGTTAATTCATGCATTTATGACCTCAAGGTTAGATTATTGTAATGCTTTATTGGGTGGTTGTTCTGCACGCTTAATAAACAAACTACAGATGGTCCAAAATGCAGCAGCTAGAGTTCTTACTAGAACCAGGAAGTATGACCACATTAGCCCGGTTCTGTCAACAGTGCACTGGCTCCCTACTAAACATCGTATAGATTTTAATATCTTGTTAATTACTTATAAAGCCCTGAATGGTTTAGCTCTTCAGTACTTGAGCGAGCGCTTATCGCATTATAGTCCTCCACATCCACTACGTTCTCAAAATTCTAGCCTAGAATACCTAGAATATCAAAATCAACTGCGGGCGGCAGAACCTTTTTCTATTTAGCGCCAAAACTCTGGAACAATCTACCTAACACTGTTCGGGAGGCAGACACACTCTGTCAGTTTAAATGCCGCTGTCACCTCTGACTTGCTTAGTCGGGGACACTTATTTTCCAGCGATATCATCTACATTATTGCACAGATACTATTTAAACTGAACTGAGCTGAACAATGACATCACTTAATTCAATAATGAAATGCCTTTAACTGAAAATTGAGTGTTTAATCTTGTCATTTTACATTATTGACACACTCTTTTCCTATTTTGATATTGGAAAGTTGCTTGGACACAATCTGTATTGTTAAAAGCACTATATAAATAAAGGTGACTTGACTTGAGTTCTTTGGTCGACCATAGCTGACCTGTTCTGAGTGGAAACTGTCCTGTTAAACTGCTGTATGGTCTTGGCCACCGTGCTGCAGCTCAGTTTCAGGGTCTTGGCAATCTTCTTATAGCCTATGCCATCTTTATGTAGAGCAACAATTATTATTTTTCAGATCCTCAGAGAGTTCTTTGCCATGAGGTGCCATGTTGAACTTCCAGTGACCAGTACGAGAGAGTGAGAGCGATAACACCAAATTTAACACACCTGCTCCCCATTTACACCTGAGACCTTGTAACATTAACGAGTCACATGACACCAGGGAGAGAAAATGGCTAATTGGGCCCAATTTGGACATTTTCACTTAGGGGTGTACTCACTTTTGTGGCCAGCGGTTTAGACATTGTTGGCTGTGTGTCGAGTTATTTTGAGAGGACAGCAAATTTACACTGTTATACAAGCTGTACACTCACTACTTTACATTGTAGCAAAATGTCATTTCTTCAGTGTTGTCACATGAAAAGACATATTAAAATATTTACAAAAATGTGAGGGGTGTACTCACTTCTGTGAGATACTATATATATATATATATATATATATATATATATATATATATATATATATATATATATATATATATATCTTGCCCTTTCTCTGACGATACAAGCCATCACCAAGCACAATGAATGCAATTTCTCCGTGTGCATGCCAGCCCTCAGGCACAATGCTTTCTTACTGCTACACAATTTCTGATTGCATTCAAAAGTGTGTTATTATGGTGACAAACAAGAGTGTAACCAGATTGCATAACTACTTCAGCAATTTTTTAGGGTTTAACAATCACAGAAAATTTGAAAGAAGACACTTGGTGATACAATTACGAGATTAGATCACTAACATACTGTAACAACATTACAACCCTTTTGCATGAACTATAAGACAGGGCCCTGCCCACGTGCAGTGATGTCAAAGGATGAAAATGAATCTTTCCTTCAGATCACAGAAAGCAGTTGCCCTGGTAAAATCTACTTTGTCAGGCTACAGCGGCTCTGTCATGACAATCAGCATGCGAGTACATGCGATTCAACATTCATGTCTGATCCACGGATTCTTGCTGTTGTGAATCCGTGTCAATACATTTATGCCTCATCTGTGTATCTGTGTAACATACGTCTGTGTACTGTAAATACTAGCATATTAAACTCAGATGAGGTGTCTGTGAAGTGTAAAGCAACTCCACTTACATTAACTACATCTTTTATTAGCCGATGTCACGCATACCAGTGGTATTGAATAATTATTATAAACATATAGCATTTACAGGTACTGTAGAATTAACAATATCAGAATTACAACCTCCCTAAGATCCCTTTTACCATTGTACAGTGATTAATTAATTTTTTTTAAATATATAATTAAATTTGCTGTCATTTATGTTTTTTTTTTTTTTCTTGTCTAGTTGAATCTTGCATAACTTAAAATGTTAAGCTGAAATTGGTTATTTTGATTAGTTAAAGTAATGGTGAAAAACAAAAGATTTTAATTTTTTTTTATCATATTTTTTACAGTGCATCAGATTATAATACAGTTGTGGTGCACTGATATATACAATGATAAATAAATTATTTGGTCCCACTTTATATTAGGTGGCCTTAACTACTATGTACTTACATTTAAATTAATAATTTGGTACAATGCACTTATTGTGTACATACATGTGTTTACATTGTACTTATATTTGTAAAATACCTATATGTAATTACATCTGTAATTAATTTCTGTAATTACATTTAGAATTACACTGTTGACCCATCCTTTACTCCTTAACCCACCCTTAAACCTATCCAGACCACCAAACCTGTCCCTAACCTTACCCGTATCCCACCTCAATAGCAGCAAATGTGTTTTGCAATACAATATGAACAAAATAAGTACATTGTACTTATTTTTTGTTGTAAGTACATAGTAGTTAAGGCCACCTAATATAAAGTGTGACCAATTCTTTCATAGTCGAATGTGCTTCAAAGAAAACAAGTTTGTTACTAACGCAACTCCACCATCTAACAGATATATAGGCCTAGTTTAACCTAGTTTTGGTAGCTGAGACAGCATGCTATTTCTTACCATTTAAAAATGATTACGCAACTGGAAAAAGTGTCCTTTCTTCCTCAGGAAGAGAGGAAACAGTAATATGTGCAGTCTCCTGTCTGCAGACTGGGTCTCCAGTGGGAAACAAATCACTCTTTGGAATTATACATTAATCAGAAATGCAGCATAGCTGGAGGACAGGACTGGTGATCCCTCTCCTTAAATGTTTTGGAAAAAGTATGAAGTAATTTGTTGTTGGGCAAAAGTATCCAACACTTCCGACTGTACTTTTACTCCTCAAAGTTAACAGATTTTTTTACTTACCCAAAAAATAAAAATACTGTGTATTTTGCTCTCTAAAATCCCCTGGTTCCAATTTGATTACTATATAAATTTCGGAATGAACTATTTGTTTAAAACAAACAGGCATGGAAGACTTCACACTTTTGTGTCTGGGAAGGTACAAGCTAGTAGGATTCAGGAAACGGTTCCAGTTTAACTTTCTTATTCTTTCTCTTATGGTTTGTTGGCCGTGTGACACAGAAATGACCAACCATCAAAAGCATCCTTCTTTCAAATTAAACAAAAGCCTCAAATAACAAGGGCCATTTCTTCAAGAGAGAAAAACCTCGCCTGAGGCGTCAGATTTCCTGCCTAGTGAATGCCTTTGAGAGTTTAATCAACTGTTCGTTCCCTCACTATTAAACAGGGAGTGCTCATGGCAGTACACAATTTCACAGATAGGCTGTGACATGTTTGAGTGCACATCATGGAGCCTTTGTATATGTCTAAAAGTTGAAAAGCAATTATAATAGAGTGCCGCAGTTCACTCTTTTCTATTGTTCAGCTCGGTTTGAGAAGGTACAGCCTGTTCAGGTATCATCTTAAACAAGGTCTCTCCACTGGCCCACACTATATTTATAATGAGTGTACTGTGGTGTGGTATCTGAGAACTGGAAGAAAACCAGATCTTGGCAGTTTGTGTGGGGACAGTGACAGGGCTTTGGCAAAAGAGTGCTCTACGGTGAAAGCCATTCTCTTCACACTGGGCTAAATACCGGTGCCTGGCTGATGAGCATTGATGTACCAAAGTGCCTAACAGTTAAAGTCAGATACAGTTAAAGAGAGTGACTTCATGCCTAAGTGTTATATTTAAAAGTATGTGCTTTTAACTCTACAAAAAAAAACAAAAAAAACAAGACAAGATCAATGAGGCTAAATGGAAAAAAGTGTTATCTCAGTCTTGTATGTTGAATCTGAGTGAGCAGTCTAATGCAAGTGTGCCCCACCTGTAAAACTGTGGCTTATTGGTCTCTACACATCATCCCTATATGACATACCTGGGATGTTGTCAAATGATGTCCAGTAGCTTTAGCCTTAAGTGGCATGTTACTGCGGATTATCTCAATGAATTGAAATCACCTGCTCTAACGAAATTTGCAAAGACAACATGTGGTGCAATACATCATGTGCATACTGTTTACATGTACATCTGTGGTGCTTTTTCATACAAAACATTGGTATATTTTGATCTCTAACTGAAAAAAAAAAAAAATGGGCTGTTTGTGTTCTGCTATAATTTGAGACTATAGACTGTAAAAAAAAAAAAAATGGACAACATGTCTCCACTTCCTTCCACCTTAGAAAAGTGAAACCAAAAACATCTTAGTATGGCCACCGTCATCTTGTGAAAATGACGTCATTTGGAGCCCAGGTTTGCACAGTAGTGATACATTTGGAACCAGAGTGTGCACAGTACTGATCTTAAGGCAGAGCTACGGTCTCAAAGTCCCGCCCAAAAACTCCCGCAGACCCAATCGCAAGCTCACAATGACACAACACCCTGTTTTTATAGCATTAAATAACTAACTAAAAGCAAATGTATTCAAAAAACGAACACCTGAACATACATTAGCATGACAAAAACTACCTAAAATAATGAAAAACAACTTGTCTCATTTGTTTACATGGAGAGGGTGGGGTATTTGCGGGCTATTTGCAGCCAACCACACCAGATGGCGATCAAACTATTTTGGCTTCATTTTTAAGGTCGTGTCTAGCACACTTGATTTAGATATTTTCAAAGATATATGACAGATCAAATTTTCAAACAAAGGACATTTTTTTTTTCACACAAATTTAAAAACACTTTTTAAAGTTAGACATATTCAAAAAATTCACTGCAAAGATGAGCTTCTAAGCATTAAAAGCAGGTGGTTCCAGAAGACTCAATAGCTGCTTCAGTCAATTTAGTGTGTGGGTTATTTACTTGAGAATTGCTTTGACTGATTCGGTAAAAGTAGTTCACTAACTTCAACCAATTCAATAAGGTAGTCATGTGTTCACTTGCTAACTATTGCAACCAATTAATTCAGTGAGAGAGCTGTTAACTCAAGAACCACTTGACTGGTTCAATGAGTGAGTTGATAAAAAAAAAAGTCTTTAAGTGATTCAAAAGCTCAATCTCAATAATCGCTTTCCCCAATTCAGTCAGCAAATTGTTAACTCAATCAGCTTTGACTGATTCTGTAAGTATGTGAGTTTATGAGTCAAGAATTGTTTCCATTGATTCGGTCAGTGAATGAGTTGTTGACTGATTCAGTGAGTCATTTGGACAGAACCCAACTCCTCATTTTTTCTCAGGTAGATTTACAATCACGATTAATCACAATTTATCATTATCACAAGCCATTTATGCATTTACAACAGACTTATTTTCAGCTGTCTGCAGTCACAAATGTAGTACAGGGATCTAATAGCTATCTAACAGCACAAAAGTACATCTACTTACTACACAAGAAAAAAAAATTCAGGCATATACAGTACTCTACAGTAGGCTGTTATTTATTATGCACTCCATATGTGAGAAAGAACAGTGTGCTATAGATGTAGGGAGGGAATAATTACTGCTGCCCACACACTTTTATGACTTTTATATGCTTCCGTAATATTCATCTCTAAAACTTTTGTGAGGTCAGTTTTGTATCATCTGTGATATCACATTGAGCTGTTTATTAGCAACTGCAAATTTACGCAGTGAACAAAAGTTGTGAGCTTTAAATAGTACCAGCTGAGAATTACTGTAGTGTATGTGAAGAGGATGTTGAATCTATCTGTCTGCGGCGTTGTGCAGCTTGTTGGTGGCAGCTTGTAGTCTCAGTATGGGGCGACGTTGAGTGTTTTATGATTTAGCAGCTTGATAATGTCACAGAAATCAGTCATCTCCGAGGTGCTCTGTGATCCGTCAGCCTCACCGGGAGAACAGCAGCCCTGCGTACCCCCCCATGAGCTCTTCTGCATTACAATTCCACGACAACCTGAAGAGTGCGGGTTACACGGAGAGGACACATCTCACTGACAATTACTCTGTCCTCACGGTGAGGCGTAGGAAGCGGCACACACCTCATTTACGTGATGGCTCTGTTCTGGCTCCCCTGTCATCTCCTGGATGACCCCTAAACCAATAGAGTGTGGTGATCTGGAGAAGTTGGCAGTACTGACTGCATCATCTCGAATAAGACAGTTCCTGTGACCCCATTCTGACCCAATCAGACTTATTCATCTGTTTCAACTGAACCACGAAGGCATTGTTAAACACTTCCTGATAACCAAGTACTACATAATCTTGATAACCTCTTCAATTGTTTGGTGACTTTGGTGAATCTATTGGCTAAAAGCGAATCTATTAAATAATAAATAAATAAATAAATAAATACATACATACTTACATAAATTCAAGGTTACTCAGCTCAAATTTGGTCTCCACTAGCTAAGCCAATGTGATCTACCAGCTCCAACTAGTTTGACTTTCACATGCTTTTGGAGTCCAGGCTTGTTTAGTCTACCGACATTTCCATTCATTTTTGATGTTTTCTATACAACCATTCATGGATAATGCTGCACTATATTATGAATGCATAATTTTCTCTTCCAATCTATTGCCCATTTTAGATTTACCCACTTCCAAACAACCTAAAAACACAGACATGGTTGTCTTATATGTCTGTCAGACATCTCTTCCTCTCTAAGTGGGCAGAAAAAGGGGCAAAATGGACTTGCAAGTCAGAACTCTGTCTTTGTGAGAAATAGCTATTGATCATCTTTAACCAAATACAAACCATGTAAAACTAGCCAAGCAACCACCTTAATCTGGCTTTACCTGAACTGTTTGGTTAAGGGATCCTGTGTCAAAAACCTAAACAGTCTACAGCTGCAGAATAACTCGTTTCTGAAGTTGCAACCAATAGATTCAAACACAATGAACCAAGAGGAACCCTGACAGAGCTTATTTTATTTGTAAAGGTCTATTTTATAATGCAGCTTTCTTGTTCTCTTGTGAAATATACAGTATATTTCTCCCAGTGACAACAGCATCCATCAGTTGTCAGGCTGACAGAAGGCTGGGAATTTGGGAAGTGCTGCGATGTTTCAATGATCCCTGTTCAATTTCCGTTTGGCCGGGGTCCCCGTCAACTCTAACTGAATAGAGACATGA
This sequence comes from Onychostoma macrolepis, assembly GCF_012432095.1. Taxonomy (NCBI): domain Eukaryota; kingdom Metazoa; phylum Chordata; class Actinopteri; order Cypriniformes; family Cyprinidae; genus Onychostoma; species Onychostoma macrolepis. The sequence continues at coordinate 27,179,886 of NC_081172.1, forward strand.
TTCTTTGGTGAGATGTCTAGGTCGCTTTCAATGTCACACAAGACGCCAAAACAGAGTCCTTGCTTGTTAGGCCCCAGAAACTCAAATCAGGTCCGAAATGCTGGTTAATGCTGGTCTGGTGCAGGTCTAGCTTGTGGACAATCAAAACCCAACTGGAAAAGCTGTTGGACCAAGGTAGTCTTGAAAGTGTTGACCTTGCAGAGTCCAAAACACACTTTATTCTGTTGACTAGCAATGATCTTTGCAACAAGATAAGAAAGATGAGTTGAGTGTGAGCAAACAGAGCTAGTCAAGTTAAGTCTGGCCTTATGACTGAACCGTGGTCCAAAGCACAGAACAAAAAAGGCATATTTAAGTCAACTCATTATTTGAGCCACTTACTGTGAGGTCAAACTTCTAAAGATAGTTAGAAGTGAAACAAGAATTCATTTGCTCCAGTATGATGAGAACACACATCTGTGAGAGTGAGTTTGTAAGTGCTCACCATGCATCTGTGAATTGGCATGGGATTGTGTGATTCAGCCTCATTCTCACCTTCGCTCCTGTAGTCCTCCTGTGAGCTGAGGGCCAAGTATCTGTGTCTGGAAAACGGAGGCCAATCCTGACTAGATGATCCCACTCCATGGTTGTTCCTTAACCTCATCCTGGAGTTGAGCGAAGAGGATGAGGAACTGTCTGCCTTCATCCGCAGCACTGCAGCGTATGATACAGGTCTACCAGCAACGGCTCTAGCAAAATCTGAAAATAAGACAAAGAGGGCTGTTACATCTAACAATTCCGACTCATAATGCCAGGCTCTAAGATATACTTGCATGGATCGCTATTGCTCATGTTTAGGGTTAAGGATTTGAACAAAACCTCTAAACTTACGGTACGTATTAAACCTCGTCACTTCACTGATTTCAGCAATGTTTTTGTTAAATAACTCTCCCTGTACAAGTAAATCGCATGTGATTTAAAGCCAAAGCTCACGATTTAGGTGCCCACACTATACTGTCTATACTGTCTATACACTATACTGCTCAAATTATACATGTGAAATAAACATGTGGAAACCTGGAATTGTGGAGCCTCCATCGCTCCCATCCATACCACACATAGTGTCACCATTTAGAAAATTTCAGCTTTTTGCGTAGGCGCAATGAGGGAAAAAATGTAATTAAATAAAACATTGAGTTTAGAGCAATCGGATTGTTGCTCCGCTTCAACTGTGTTATACCCTCATGAGGGGCGACCAAAATGACTTACATGCTAAAACTTCATCTGATTGGCAGTCTTGGGAAGTTAATTGCCTCTCATTACAACAACACAACAAATGACACGCAACAAAGTTGAAATATGGCCTAAATAAAAATAAGAGTCATACAACTCAGAAATCAGCTCAAAATCGGATGAAAACTGCACAGTGGCTTAACTCATCCCACACATGTGCTACATACATGAATGCTTCCTCAAACCATGCGGTGTGCTGAGCAGTGTGTGAAAGCAGTCAGACTTGCAATTTTTATTTGGTGGACAAGACATAGATATAAAAATCCTACAGACACCGAAGGAGGGAATAGAATATCAGAATATCCAGAGATTTGAGTGTTGACTCATCATCACATCTGGCATTGCTCTAGAAACATCTCAGAACATCTTATCAAATAATTTCTTCTGAAAATGTAAATATCCAATTACTGCAATAACAAACTCAGTCATTTAGGAATATTGACATTGTTTTATTGCTTTTCCAAGTGATCAGTTTAATGCATCCTTGCTGAATATGTTTTTTGGTTACACTTTATTTTAAGGTGTCTTTGTTACAGTGTAATTATACATTTAAGTACTGAGTAATATTAATCAACTACATGGGGATTGGCTTAGGGTTATTTACATGCAATTATGCATTGTAATTACAAATGTAATTGTTATTATAATAGTAAGTACATGCAACATGTATCAAGGACACTGTAAAAAATAAAGTGATACCATTTTTAAAAATAAATAGAACGAATGACCCCAAACTTCTGTAGTGTATTACATGTTTATATTTATATATGAAGTAATTATAAATTTTATTAATTTATCTATTCACTCTAACTCATCTGCCAGATAGGGTTTAATTTATGCAGTAAGCAAGTCTTTTTTACATCTGAAACAAATGCGCATTTGAGAAACAAATGAAAAGAAAGGCTGACAGTTTGACACCTTGTTCTTATGTTGCTGCTTTTTTCTCATCACCACAAAATTAGAGTTGCAAAAAGTTATACGTGTCATGAACATTGCCATGTTCTATTGCAAATGCCACTCACACAGAGTGAATTTAATTTAGATAGCAAACACTTAGTGTTTACGTAGAGAAAACACAGAGCTAATTATATCGCTATTATATCACGTCAATCAATGCTGTGGATTTACAATTGCTACAAATGATTCTAAATTGCCCATTTGTGTTAAGACCGGTTCCAAAAGAGGAAGGACTTATTGAATATCTTAATTAAAGAGTCATTATACACCTGCTGAAATCTCCTCATTCTGCTGTTTGCCAATTAGAACTTTAGCAAAGTGACTAAGCATCAAGCCATCTGACTAAACTCACAGATGCGATGCTCAGTAATGAGGACAACCCCTCAAATGACAACTTAAATGCTTCATTCTTCGCATGGCACGGAATCGTTTATAGACTGTCTCGCCCAGAGAGAAGGGAAGTAACCTCTAGAAATTAAAGCCGCCCAAATCATGGATCTGTGTTTGTGCAGAGAGGCACTTGTGGAAAAAAGTGAGCTGACATTTATGAGGTCCTAATTAAAGACAGGCCTTTTAATACTTGCAAAATATGACCTTTGCTGTCCTGAACCTTTAGAATATCGCTTCAAAACGGGAGACTGAGAACTACACTGAGGGCTCCTTTTCTCACATAGCATTCTCAAATGTGCATGCATCCCTATTCAGGCAGAAAAAAAAAAAAAAAAAATCCCACAAAAGATATGTTACTCCCAGCTTTCAGATGCTTAAAGAAGAGAGGAAACTGATCCAAAAATGGCAGACAGGTGTCTAGACAGCTGCCTACACAGAAATCAACAGAAAAGCGTCCATATAGAAATAAATATAGGCAGTTACAGAATTTGATGGATAGAAAGATGAATAGATGGATGGCTGGCTGAATGCTTGATGGACAGGCAAGCGGTGATAATTGTGTGAAAGAGACGGGCAGGAGAAGGAGGAGTAGAGAAATCCAGACAGACAGATCCAGTGCTTTACATCCATGTGAAAGACACATGGGCTTGTTACCGAGCTTTGGGAGCTTTAAATCTTAGCATATGAAATGTACTTGATTAAACATTCATGGACAGAGGTGTCAAGTAACGAAGTACAAATACTTCGTTACCTTACTTAAGTATAAATTTTGGGTATCTGTACTTTACTTCAGTAATTATTTTTCAGCCGACTTTTTACTTCTACTCCTTACATTTTCAAGCAATTATCTGTACTTTCTACTCCTTACATTTTAAAAATAGCCTCGTTACTCCTATTTCATTTCAGCTTGTTTTCATTCCGGCTTGTCATCGTTAAAAAACAAACAAACAAACAAACAAACAAACAAACAAAAAAAAAACTATCCAGATAAATCGCGCCATCCGGATAGAGTGAATTTGATTGTGGTTGGATGAGAAGTATAAACATATACCATTCCGACACCCTATTGGTTTGTACACGATCCATCGAACCTGCACATGACACAAATCACGTCACACTCCAGCAAGGACATAGCCAGTGTTGGGGTCGTTACTCAAAAAAGATTATTTCTTAAAAGTTATTATTTCTCCACTACTGGCTCATTTATCAAACGGGTGGTTTCTCTTCGTCCTCTGCAAATTAAGCTACAGTAGGTAGTTCGGTAGAGAGACGTTTGAATAAATTAGCGTTTGCTATTGACAATGTTGTGATAAGTAGGCTATACTAACTTTGTAACTCGTTACCCCCAACACTGGACATAGCAGACGTATGTAGCCAAGTACGAATATGTCTGTGGCAGAGACTCAAGAAGAGAACTCGAGCTAGATGTAACTGATGTAGATTACCCTGTTGTTGTACATACAGGATTGAGTCCAAAGTGTTTGTTACATCTTCTAGTTAAATGTGACATTGTTGCCATTAGCTATAGAATTGAGCATAGTACAAACCAGGAAGGTATCAGGATTGAGTTTTTTTTTTTTTTTGATTAATCACTTGGATTAATCATTAATTTTGACAGCACTAATGTTTATTGTATATAGACAACCATACAAGGGTAATTGTTACTAAGCCTGCCCTGGGTACACCAATTTTCTTGTCCGTTGCCCTCACAGATTCCTGCAGCTAAGCTTGGGTGTACATTTACATTCCAATAAAGGTTATTGATGACATGCCTCTGAAGTTTGACTTTTTGCACCATTACAATACTTATAGGCAACTAGTCATCATATCTTCCGCTCCATGAAACACGTTAATGCTCAGTAGTACACATATATGGTTCTTTAATGTATTTGCATTGTACTAAAATGCGTTCATTTTTAATGGGCATATATGCGGCTGAAACAGGTAGCCTAGTGCATCCCAAATTTTTCAACATTAACATATAACATTATAGTCATTATGGCCTTTAGAAAAATGTTTTTTTTTGAGGAGGTGGGGTAGTGCACAATAGGTCCCTGTGGCACGGCCTAAGCTTTTGTCCTTAATGGCATTTTTTTCCTTACATTGCTTTTACTTTTATACTTTAAGTAGTTTTGGAACCAGTACTTTTACACTTTTACTTGAGTAAAAAGCTTGAGTTGATACTTCAACTTCTACAGAAGTCTTTTTAAACCCTAGTATCTATACTTCTACCCGAGTAATGAATGTGAATACTTTTGACACCAGTGTTCATGGAATACCTTTAAAACCTTTAACAGAAGCATGTAGGATTGTGTACGACATTCCATTTGACTGTTTCTGAGGTGATTTGTTGTGGATTTTGAACTTTTTAAGACCTGCTTGATTTTTTTGGAATTAAGCTTTGCAGTCGAAGACATTTTTAATTATGAAGGGACTTTGCTTTTTTGGGTTCTGAGCAAAATAAAGAAACTAAGAAAAGGCAAAGAAACTAAGAAAAGGCAAGAAAATGGCTAAGGGATTTGAACAGCAGAAAACTGTGGCATTGTCACTCCTGTTGGTAGAGGGTGAATGTGGAAGAATCTGAACTGCTAAAACAAGGGATTCGGATGGGACTAGTTTTCCTGCTTTTGGTATTTCAATTGCATCTCAATTTCTCAAATCTATTGAATTTTACAGACGTTGTGGGAGAAAAGCAGAGCAAATTACCTACTGTTTTTCAGAACTCAATTGAACTCAGTGGTTCTCTGAGAAAATTAATCCTATCCGAGTGTGAATGTCTGTGATGGCTGATATTGTATTACCTCAACACTTCTGCTTGTGTATTTTGATCTACCTGAGCTACCGTTTGCTAAACTTCCACATACTCTACCGTTCAGTATTACAGAGGCTCTGGGGGACATGGTAATGCTAAATTAAATGAGCTGGGAGGAAAATATGTTTTAAATCTTTAAAAACATCATATATGATGCTTGGAACCACGTCTCATGACCTTCTGTAATGCCCCCCCAAAAAAACTCAGTAAACACAGAGATGTTAGTCTTGTCCAAAACAGTACTTGAAAACACAGACATCGGGTGATAAGTAGTGTAATTAAAACGTCTTTTAGAAACCTTATCCTGGCCAAATAGTGTTTAAGATGGAGGTGCCCAATCCTGTTCCTTAAGGTCCACCTTCCTGGTAAGCTCAGTTCCAACCCTAATCGAACAAACCTAAACAAGATTTTCAGACACACTAGATAACTGGAGATAGGTGCGTTGGAGAGAAGTTGAAACTGAACTCTGCAGGAAGGTAGTTCACCCAGAATTGGAATGGGCACCCCTGTTTCAAGAAATCATTGGTTGTTTTGAAGGGATTGGCAACTTCACACTGTTAGACATTTCTGTCATTTATACAGTTATTTACTGTATGTCACCCAGTATAATACTGTAAATTCCCTTTACAATAAATAACTGTAATACTCTTTGCATCATGGGAATTTTCTGTGACGTCAAACCCCACATACAGAGACTTACTGTATTTTTTAAAATTGCTGTATACTACTGTATTTGCTGTAACGGCCTCTTTGGCGCCATTCCATTGAGGTTGTTTTATTTTCCTTCATGTCAGAAACAGCGTGAGCGCTTGGAGTTCTACTGCACATTAGAAATATACTGGTGCATCACTTTACTGTTTTCATCCACTGTAGATAGTATATATAACGTGTTCTATATTATCTTTTATCGTTGTTGTGCGGGTTTTACCTGGGGATGAACCCGCGAGAGTGGAAGAGCTCCGGAGAACATCTGCGCTGTGTGTCGATGCACCTTACAAGAGAAAAAGACCAGCAAGCAAGGTAAAATATGTGTACGTTTGTCTGTGTGTTTGTGTCATATTTTTGCACATCAGTTTAAGCAACATTTACCCATCAACATGGCAGTAACAAAGTTTACTATGGTAAACTGCGCTGTCGTTACAAACGACTTTTGTCACCTTATTGAATTAAGTTACCAAATTAAAATGATTTTTTAACGAGCAACGCTTGTCTTATATTAACATTAGGTTAACTAATGTGAAATTTTGTTCAGGTGTTAGTAGTTAATGTTGGCCAGTAGCTTATTGAGAAAATAAAGTCATATGTTAGCTAGGTTAAACAAGTTTTATGGCTAGCTGCCTTTCTAGTTTTAAAATGAGTTTGTTATAGTTTTTAAATAGAATTTAAGATTATTATTATTATTATTTTTTTTTTGTATTTGTGTTTTAAAGGCAACTGCAATGAAGCATCAATAAAGACATGAGAAAGTCAGCCACCCTGAGACTGATAATTCATGGTAAGAGAACAACTACGGTTTTGAGAGGTTTGTGTATTCTATATGGGGTTTGCCTTTAAATGTGTGTCATTTCTACTTCTTGTTTTTCAGAGAAGACATTTCTGTCACTAACAAAGTGGATGGTGAGCAAAGGTGGTGGCCACGTTTTGGAGCAGCACCTGGGTTTTGCAGATGGCTATGTATTTTTTGCAGTGTATTATAACATAATACACTGCAAAATGTCCTAAGAAATGGTGAAGATGCAGTGTTCTTGCATTGGGAGACTGTATTTTTAAGTGTTATACATACAATGTTTTAAATAAAGAATTCGATATTTTGTAATTATTGTGTCTGTTTTAATTGAATGCCAGTAGTACCTATGAAGAGTAAAAATAAAATGAATTTTATATATATATATATATATATATATATATATATATATATATAACGATACATTCTAATGAAATCTATATTAAAATGAATGAATTACAGTAGTATACTGATGAATTGCATGATTTTTACAGTAATTTACTGTAAAACAGTACAGTTTGAAACTGTAAATCAAATACAGTTTGCTACTGTAAATCTTAATTACAGTAACTTACAGTGTTGCCAGTAAGTTACTGTAAAAACCCTTTGAAATGTCTAACAGTGCAGTACTGGAGAGACACGGTCCTACAGAGTTTAACTCTGTACTTAATCAAACACACCTGCCTGTAATTTTCAAGTGTTCCTAAAGACTTTGGTTAGATTTTTAGTTAGATCTGAACTCTGCAGAACTTTGGTGTTTTGATGGTGGTTCAGGATGCAGTTTATGTTGGTCCACAATTTCTCATAGGTGTTTAACTGGTGACTACTGTAAGTGCCATAGACTATGATTCACTTCATTTCCATACTCATCAAACTGTTCAGTGACCCCTCATGCCCTATGGATGAGGTCTTTGTTCACTCCCATTAGGACAGAAATGTATCATCATAGGATAAAGATGATCACTCAGAACAGCTTTGCACTGATTTGCAAGTGGACCCAAACCATGCCAGCAAAATGCCTGTCACAGCATAGCAGAGCCACTGGACTTCCAGATAGTAACTTTCATATTAACCGTCTATATGTTATAGTATTTTTATTTTATTTTATTATTATTATTATTATATTTGTTTATTTTTTTTATTTCACAAGATCAAAGACATGTATCAATTTATTTATATTCATGGCATGACCCCCTTAAAACCAAACAGCTGAACAGCAGTTTCAGAATAGATTTGCATTAAAGAAAAGATCATTTTACAAACACACAGAGTAGGAGTTCAGGAGACAGAAAGACATCTAAATCACTCAGTGACTTGGTAAAAGGTTAAGAATTCAAAATAGACAGTCCACCTAAATGATTACCAAATTAAACCTTTTCCGTCATTGAAAACTGCCCTTTACACCTCCACAGAAAATAAAATAGAACAACAAACTGAGCTGAAAGGTCTCACTGAAGGAGATAAGCTGGCTGATTGAAGCAACAAAATCTTACCTGACTCCAGATACACTTCTTTTCATTTATTTCAAAGCCACTATCATTTATTTAAGATAACAGATCAGTTTGCACCTTGATTTAACTCTTTTACTAAATAATGTTGTGTCAATTGTCATACGACCTTCTGGTGTTATGGAAGCATTTGATATTTACTTTAGTTATTGTCACTATGCAGTTATTCTTTACTGTCACAATAATGACGTCAATTACTCATTCATAAAATGCAGAATTTGCTAACACTTTACTATAGGGATAAATTCTCACTACTATGTAGTTGCTTAGCATGCCTATTATTAACATATTGGCTGTTTGTTATTACTTATAAAACACATATTCTGTATGATCGTATTCTACATCCCTAATCCTACCCAATACCTAAATTTAACAACTACCTTACTAACTATTAATGAGCAGCAAATTAGGAGTTTATTGAGGCAAAAGTTGTAGTTAATGGTTTGTTAATAGTGAGAACCGAACCTTAAAACAAAGTGTGATCCAGAATTAAAGCCAGTCCAATAAGCTGTTATGAACAGGACAATTGAAGAGTCACATCTGTTAGGAAATGGGTCAAAGACGAGACGTCACCATTTTGGTGTCCGCATCAAATTACATTTACAAAAGTCATTTTAAATGCAGAAAAAAAAAAAACATTTTAAATGCTTATAACTTTTGTGACAATAAAATGTCAAAATATGGGGGAAATAATGTTCCAAAGTGTAAAATTGTCATTCAGCGTAATGGTCTGGACTTTGATTTTACAAATACATCTAAATACAAATAAATATATAAAATACCAAGTTAAAAATATATATTTGTTGTCTTGGCATTTTCAAGTAAGTATTGGCTGTGTTATATTAAAAGGACTGTGTCTTATTGTTTTTTTGTTTTAGTATTTAAATGGACAGGGGACTTTTGTCCCGAAAATGCAGTTTATCTGAGATCATTCAGTGCAACAGGAATAAGAAGTTATTCTGAAATCCAAAAAGCCAAAAAGCTAAGAAACTAAGTGTGGACCCAGTAACTTTGGTGACACTCTTAAAGCTCGTTCACACCAAGAACAATAACTATAAAATAACTACAACAGTAACTATGTTAGCCTCCACACCGATGAACAATGGCACTGTTCATTCTAAGCATGTGCTGCAGATTTGTCTGCCACTTTAAATGCTCGAGCTCTTTAAAGTTGAATGAATTCTAATTGGCTGTCAATGCTTTTATCATTCATCAGATGGAAAAAAAAATAAAAATCCAACAATATAAAAGAGATTCCAACAATATCGTTTCTCTGTGCAGTTATCGTTAGTTGTGCTGTGGAATCTGCTATTATTTTATATAGAAGGATTTTTTCCCCCACTTTTTATTTTTATCTTTATCCTTACCGTACTTGGTGTGAACATGCCTTTAGCCAGGAAAAGAGAGGGGCGTTGAGGATTGTAATTTTTGGAATAACAGCTTGCCAATAATTCTGGGAAGAGAGACCCCCTCACAACAGTATGTCAGTAGTTCAAGAGAGATCACTGAGGGGATTTCTCCACTCCAAATACTCATCCTGATCATGTCATTTATGTTTTCAAACAGAAACTATTAATAAATGTGGCTGCAAGCAGGAATTTTTGAGGCAGAGCAAGTCATTAACAAAGTGACAAGCTAAGCAAGCAGGGCAGAGGAGCATCAGGAAAATGCTTATATTTCAACATCTGTTTCTGCAGTCACGTACTCAGGATTATTATTAAAACTAATTTAATGACACAGATTAATACTAAACATATTTCAGTTATGGGAACGATGTCAATGTTATCTCTCTTTTTGGCAAATCGTCATTCAAAGTAATTCAGTGTAACACATATATTTATGTAAAAATGAAACAATATACTTATTCTGACCTGTACTTATTAAAATACAAATAAGAATATATGATCATACTAAATTTTAATATATTTTAAATGATTTTCACTTCCTTACAAAAACTTCTTGCTGGCAAATTGGAAAACATTTGAAGGACATTAGCAAAGTATAAAGATTTTAAAATTAAAGTTAATTGATATTTGAGGGCTGCACTGTGATGCTTCAATAGAGTCTTTTAATATGTCATCAAAAGAACATGGTAAAAAATGCATGATTTTTGTTCAGAAAAATCTAAACTTAAACAGGACACATTCTAATGTATGGGTAAAAAACAAAAATTGGTCACACTTTATATTAGGTGGCCTTAACTACTATGTACTTACATAAAAAAATAAGTACAATGTACTTATTGTGTTCATACTGTATTGCAAAACACTTTTGCTGCTATTGAGGTGGGATACGGGTAGATTAGGGACAGGTTTGGTGGTATGGGTAGGTTTAAGGGTGGGTTAAGGTGTAAGGGATGGGTCAACAGTGTAATTACAGATGTAATTACATATAGGTATTTTTAAAAATATAAGTACAATGTAAAAACATGTATGTACACAATAAGTGCATTGTACAAAATTATTATTTTTAATGTAAGTACATAGTAGTTAAGGCCACCTAATATAAAGTGGGACCCAAAACTTAAAGCTGTATTGCACTTTTATTTATTTATTTTTTTTGATGCTTGAAACACCCTTTTCGTCTTTGACCCAAATACATTTATATTATATATGACCCGTGCTGGTAAAATGAGTCAGAACGAGCACATTTTCAAACTGATAAATGACTTGTTGGAATCAGACAAAAAAAATGGCTGAGCTACAACATACAACAGAGTTGATTTTGAGAAAAACCGAGTTAAAGTTTTCTGAAGGTTCCAAAGCAAAACCCCTAAGCAGTGTTGCCTATTTTTCTCCAGTTCTTTTCTTAATAATAATTACTATATTATTAAATCACAATATAGCTATTTTTTATTTCATCTTTGTTATTAAAAATAAGACCAAAGATGCAAATAAACAGTAGTTTAATAAAGAGCTTCGAGTGATTCCGTCTTTTCTTTTAATGTTTTGATTAACATTGAGACAGATATATATTAAGACATACTGTAATGCATGGATCAAATATAATGTACATCTCTGAATTCAATAATGAAATGCCTTTAACTGAAAATTGAGTGTTTAATCTTATCATTATACATTACTGACATTCTATCCTCCAATTTGATACTGTTAAGTGCTTTGACACAATCTGTATTGTTAGAAGCGCTATATAAATAAAGGTGACTTGACTTGACTTAATGTTGCACATCAGATTTTTCCACAACTATTAACTAAACGTTCATGTAAAACATAACAGATTATGTTTGTGTGAATCTTATTCATGCACTTTGCAAATGTCAGTCAGCGCGATCGTTTTGTTTTCATCAGCATGGGTTTGAAAATCATATTTCACTGGTTTGGACTCATGTCATCGAGAATTCAATATGAATATTCACAAAGCTGGAATGCTGCGCTTTGCAACAATAGACCTATAACTTGCAGCAGCAGTAATTCAGAAGAGAGCAGAGAAAAAGGTACTCCTCTCAGAAAACATTTTAGATGATTAATTACTATTTGGAGCATTGGGATCACTATGAACTCATTTTTTGTGAAAACATCAAATTCAAACAAAACTGACATTTTTCACTTCTTTTGCCTGTAGCTCAAAATTAGTACATGCACATTCAGACTCAATTTGCTAGCACCAGTCACATATTACATTTAGTAGACACTTTTATCCAAAGTGACTTTCAAAAGAAGAACATCACAAGCAAAAACACTGGCATTGTGAATGTAGCCATATAGGGTCTGGAAAATAAACTGAATGAATATATGCCTGTGAAGGCATAGTTATATTTTTAACAGCCATTATTCCAGTCTTCAATGTCAATGAACTTCAAAAGTCTTTCACTTTTTGCTTTTGATCAATTTTATGCACCTATGCTGAATAAAGTATTAATTTCTTTCAAAATGGATTATGTATAAAATGACATCCAGATGTTACATTAAATCTCACTGTTTCTTACGGCATCTTACACCATGAGTGTACATGTTTTTAGCATATCAAGATTTAAAAAACAAAACAAAAAAACTAACAAAAAAAACATTAAAATTTAAATAAACACCCCTCAAGACCCCTACAATTGTATTCCACTGAGCTCCATCCAGCTATCTTTGAAAACACACATGCAACGGCTCCTGAGGATCCACACAAAATATGCTTTCAAGAAGGTGATATTTCAAGCTTGAAATGCTGGTTGGAAAACTTCTTGTTAACTGGTCAGGGGGTATGATTAATTGTGCTTTTTTTAAACACATTATTTTGAATATACTTAACCGAATTAACACATTCAACTGACAGCCCTAATTTTGACATCTAAAACACAGTAGGTATAATTCAAAACGCACCCCTGAGTTAACACCACCAAAAGCTGCGGAAACACACTGGCTGACAAATCAATGCAAAAAGCTGCAAGGATGAAAACCAGTCAAGTTGTAACTGACATAACTGTGTTGACACAGACAGATGTTCATTGGCACATACATCAAAGAGACGTACATCAAGTGTTCACCTGAGGAATAGGTGCCCTGGATTGAAAATGGTGTGACATTACATGATGATATTTCAAGCAAACTTGGAAATAATCATAATATCATGGCACAAAGTCAATTTCCTTACCAAATAGGGTCAGATGTGTTACACATATCCAGGCCACTCCAATACACCCTAACTAATTGTGAAACTAAAAAGACCAAAAAAAAAGAGAGAATAAAAGTAATTATTTACCTGCGTTTAATTTTTTGTTTTATTTAATCAGTTGACTTAATTAGTTGATCATTAAATAATAAATAAGTAAATATAAAAGTTTGGGCTGAATACATTAATAAAGTTTCTGCCCTCTGATTGATGTTTTATACTGTTTTATATACCTTTTTATACTATTTATTTACTTACTTGCTGATTTTAATAAAGTAAACGTAATAATAACTTCACTTAGGTTTACTTGATTATCAATCTGTCATGTTTAAATGTAAGTATCAATTATCATATAGCAGGCTTTTACATTTACATTTACATTTATGCATTTAGCAGACACTTTTATCCAAAGCGACTTACATTGCATTCAAGTTACAATTTTTACATTTTATCAGCTCTTGCTTTCCCTGGGAATTGAACCCATGATCTTGGCGTTGCTAGCGCCATGCTCTACTATTTGAGCTACAGAAAAGCTTTTGAGGAATTTTGTAGCTTTTGAGGAATGTTTATTTGTACATCTCTCAATCATCATTGTATCGCACTGCTTTCTATGCTCTTTCAAAAGCGTTTGAATCTTGTCTTACTAAGACATATTATTGGGAAATACAGAGTGACAACTGATATTTATATGCATTTTATTTACAGTAAGTAGTCTTCTATACCGTTTTAAAGATCTCATTGATTTACATTACAGGCTATCAGAATTCCATCTTCCTTTTCGGCCATATCAACAACATCTTTCTCCTTCTTGAATATAAACTATAGATTCTCCTATATCATACTATATCATCCATAATAGCCTGTTGCATCAAATATGATACTCAACATAAAACACGCACGCAAACAATTTGGGTTACATTTGGGTTAGATGTTTAGGTCATTTTATAACCAGAGTATCTCAATAACAACAATACAGTGCTGCCTTACAAACTGTAAAACATTTGGCCTTTTGAAGGGTGAATATGGAAAATCTAGAATGACTGCCACTTCCTCAGACACTTGCACCTCTTTTTCAACAACTACTAGTGAATTACATTTCACTTCTATGGTGCCATGGGTACATGACAGTCCTGATGATTGTTGACAGCTTTTCTAGATGGGTGGAAGCTGTTCCTGCTAAGAGTACAACAGTCATTCACTCAGCCAAAACTATTCTCAAAGATTACATCCGACTGACAGTCAACTCAGACCCCACACTGAATTATCAATGTTTACACTTGACATTTTGACATTATGTCAATTTGACATTATTTCAGGCAACAAATTGATAAATTGCATAAACACAAGCTCATCTACATAGAAAAAAAAAAAAAAAAAGGTCAATCAACAGTTTAAGATTAAGGTTTTTTTTTTTTTTTTCATGTATCCATGGTGTTGCCTCTATACCTTAACTGAATGCCTACTGGTAAGGAACAAATACAGTTTTATTAACTTATGAATTCAAAGTGCATTGACAAAGATAAATGCTCAAAATAAAAGATAAAAAAAAATAATAATAATAAACAAAATAAATAAATAAACTCAAAAAAGCTTTAGTTGCAATTTATATTTGTGACATATTTATAATAAATGTATAATTATTTATACAATATACCTTATACATCATGCATTTGAACACATTTTTGATGCTTTTTTGATTGAAGAAATATAAGGATTATTTTATTTAAATGCAACTTTGATCCTGTGTGAGCATTATTTTTTAATGAATTTAATTTGATTAACTATTTAGAAGTGGATTTTTCTCTTTATGTTTGAATTCCCATTGATTGCTCTTTGTAATTCTGATAAGGAGCTTAATTTCAGTCTTTAGTCTAGTCTCGCTAGAATAATTTGTTTGCTTATATAAGTACAAGTATATGCTTTTATAGATTTATAAATTCTCTCTCTCTCCCACTCTTACTCCCTCTCTCGCTTTCTCTCAAAATACTTTTGTTTCTTTTGATAATTTTCCTATGGATCATGTACTCGCAGCTGCATTAAAGATTAAATGGTCTTGGGGGTTTACAGACAGATGCTGTGATACCTCCATGGTTGAAATCAATAATATTCTGTGTATGAATATGAATGTGGATGATTAAAGTTCAATTTGAGGATTTGGGATATCTTTTAGATTGGGGAACATATCATTTGAAAACATTTTTGACACGGTCTTATTATATTTTGTAATAAGAGAATGATACTAAAAGTAAATTGTAACTAAAAGAACTCAAAACTTCCTCACAAGTCCAACAAGAACTTTGAAACTGAGCTGCAAAAAATGTGAAATCTTAACGATGTAATATATACAAGAATAAATAAACAAATAAATGAATTGATTAATGAATTAAAAAAGGGATAGTTCACCCAAAAATATTTTTTTTTCCACCCAAACCCATAAGACTGCTATTCTTTATTTTTAGCTATTCTCCCCATTTGTTGAGTGACAATTAATAATGACACCTATAAGTAAAGTGTGCAATTGATGAGTACAACATAATTGCAAAAGTAATGACTGCTAAACAAAGAAACAACCATAGCTTACTTACACTTTCTGCACTTAAGAGAAAAAAAAAAAAACGCCTTTCAATATATTTTTATTTGTACTTTTATATGTATTATTTTATATATATATATATATATATATATATATATATATATATATATATATATATATATATATATATATATATATATATATTTTTTTTTTTTTTTTTATTATTTTTTTTATTATTATTCATTTTTATTTCATTTATATTTTTATATTTATATTTGTATTTTTTATATTTCCAGACATAAATCAATGCCATCTGCAAAACAAATATATCACAGCAAAAAATACCAACACACAAGAACAATATTACAGCAGAAGCATCAGATGGTTTCACAACAACGTGTTTCTTCAGGTCTAAGTACCTTATCGGAAAACAACAACACTCAAATCAGCTTCTAACAGTGTGGCTGTGTTAATAACAAGTGTAAAAAAAAAAAAAAAAAAAGCATAATGCAACTGTTAATAATCATTTGCCTATGGAAAAATCTTCAAACTCTACTAGTTGCCTCGCATTTAATTGCATTAATTGTGAATGATTTGCGATGACGCTTTACTTAAATTAAATGCCACTTGTAAGATACATAATTGAAGCTTAAGCCTTGCACTGATTCATGCTTAATTAGCTGTTAATGCACACTCACAGCCAATTTTATATATATATATATATATATATATATATATATATATATATATATATATTTTACAATTTATTTATTATTATTATTATTATTATTATGTAAAAGTTTAAAATTACACTGAACAAAATTATAAAAGCAACACTTTTGTTTTTGACAACATTTTTCATGAAATATTGTTCACAAATCTGTCTAAATCTGTGTTAGTGAGCACTTCTCCTTTGCCGGGATACTCCATCCACCTCACAGGTGTGGCATATCAAGATGCTGATTAGACAGCATGATTATTGCACAGGTGTGCCTTAGGCTGGCCACAATAAAAGGCCACTCTAAAATGTGCAGTTGTATCACACAGCACACTGCCACAGATGTCGCAAGTTTTGAGGGAGCGTGCAATTGGCATGCTGACTGCAGGAATGTCCACCAGAGCTGTTGCCCGTGAATTGAATGTTCATTTCTCTACCATAAGCCGTCTCCAAAGGCGTTTCAGAGAATTTGGCAGTATATCCAACCGGTCTCACGACCGCAGACCACGTGTAATCACACCAGCCCAGGACCTCCACATCCAGCATCTTCACCTCCAAGATCGTCTGAGACCAGCCACCCGGACAGCTGCTGCAACAATCGGTTTGCATAACCAAAGAATTTCTGCACAAACTGCCAGAAACAGTCTCAGGGAAGCTCATCTACATGCTCGTTGTCCTCATCGGGGTCTCGACCTGACTGCAGTTCGTCGTCGTAACTGACGTGAGTGGGCAAATGCTCACATTCGATGGGTCTGGCACTTTGGAGAGGTGTTCTCTTCATGGATGAATCCTGGTTTTCACTGTACAGGGCAGATGGCAGACAGCGTGTATGGCGTTGTGTGGGTGAGCGGTTTGCTGATGTCAACGTTGTGGATCGAGTGGCCCATGGTGGCGGTGGGGTTATGGTATGGGCAGGCGTATGTTATGGACAACGAACACAGGTGCATTTTATTGATGGCATTTTGAATGCACAGAGATACCGTGACAAGATCCTGAGGCCCATTGTTGTGCCATTCATCCACGACCATCACCTCATGTTACAGCATGATAATGCACAGCCCCATGTTGCAAGGATCTGTACATCCCAGTTCTTGCATGGCCAGCATACTCACCGGACATGTCACCCATTGAGCATGTTCAGGATGCTCTGGATCGGCGTATACGACAATGTTCCAGTTCCTGCCAATATCCAGCAACTTCGCACAGCCATTGAAGAGGAGTGAACCAACATTCCACAGGCCACAATCAACAACCTGATCAACTAAGCGAAGGAGATGTGTTGCACTGCGTGAGGCAAATGGTGGTCGCACCAGATACTGACTGGTTTTCGGACCCCCCGGACACCCCCAGTATAGTAAAACTGCACATTTTAGAGAGGCCTTTTATTGTGGCCAGCCTAAGGCACACCTGTGCAATAATCATGCTATCTAATCAGCATCTTGATATGCCACACCTGTGAGGTGGATGGATTATATCGGCAAATGAGAAGTGCTCACTAACACAGATTTAGACAGATTTGTGAACAATATTTGAGAGAAACAGGCATTTTGTGTACATAGAAAAAGTCTTAGATCTTTGAGTTCAGCTCATGAAAAATGGGGGCAAAAACAAAAGTGTTGCGTTTATAATTTTGTTCAGTGTATATGCATGTGTACACCAGCAAAAAGTGATTGCAAACTTGATTAAGATGCATGTAAAAATGCAAAACGTTTTGACAGAGAGAGAGAGAGATGGCTGGGTCTTCTGTCTGTCGGCAAACACAATGTCCACCTGTTGCTGATGACAGTATAAAAATATAAATATAAAAAATGAGTATAAGTATGATGCAACCACACAGACAGTCAAGCCTTCAAATGTGCTGGTGTTTGGGGATTTATGTGGGGTTAGGGGGAGGCTACACAAATATAAAAAATGGAAAGTGGAAAAAAATAAATAAATAAATAAAAAATGCTAAAATATCCTTGCCAGAGGTGCACATAATCATGGTGAAAATGTTTGCTGTGGGTATTTCAGTTCAGTATGATTGTGTGCCAAACAAATGCAGCATTTTTTTTTTTTTTAATTCTGAGGGAAAAAAGACAGAATTGCGAGATATGAACACAGAACATTTTTACATTACTTTTCTTTTCTTTTCCCCACAGAATAATAATAAAAATAAATAAATTAAAAAATCACAATTCTCACTTCTTTTTTTACAATTGTGAGTTAACATCTCAAAGTTCTGAATTTTGTTCTGAGTTTATATCTCACAGATTTATATAAAACATGTATTTGCAAATTTATTTTTCTTACTTACAAAAGTAAGTACTTACAAAACTTTATCTCAAAATTATGAGGTTATACATTTGAGAAAAGTTGAAATTTTAAATAAATAAAGCATGTTTTTTCACCATTTAGTTCCTTCCTTCCTTCCTTCCTTTGTATGTATCAAACAGTCATTTTTGTGTACCTTTACACCTCTAATTCTTGCTAAATTACATTTTAAAACAATGTCCTGTTCCTAGTGTGTGCATTCAGCCAAAAGTGTACAGTTTAGATAAGGTCATGTAGCTCAAGTAATACTTGAAGAATCATTTGGTTCGGCTATTAGAGTTTTTTTTTTTTTTTTTTTTATGTTTCAGGGTTTTATGTTTCTTTACAATCACAAAAATAGTCATAAAACTTCATAAAAGTGTTCCAAAAACTAAAAGTGGTTTCATCATCACTCATACAACTGATGCAGAAAAGCTATTGGCAGAAACTGGCTTATTTAAGAATGAAATGATGGCCACTCAATGACAATAGTTGTGTTATTAATGTTTTCCATTTAAGCCGTTAACTTCCAATTTCCATAAGGTTTTCCTCTATGCTCTCAAACGTTCCGCCACTGTTCTTTTCAGAGGCTATAAAGTGCTCTTCAGTAACCACAGTGTACTGGCTTTGAAAAGCCTGACCGCTCTCTATGGCTTTCTCATTTCATATCATGTCCTTGGAGATATAAATTTCAGAAACAAAATGCAGTGACTTTAATGTATGCCTGCCACACTGAATTTAATAATGCAAATGTGTTTATAGGGGTTGAACGGACAAGACACATTAGTCAACGTCACAATGGTGAAAAAGATACTCTGTGATTTAATTATGACTTTTCTGTCCTATTTACGGAAGAGGAGGAGGCTCAGCTGTTGAAGGGGTAACTGAGGGTTTACAGTGCACTTTTTCATGATGAACACAGTATATTGTGAGGAAGACCATTTTTGTTGGTTCTGCTGCTGAAGCTGATAAGTGCAAACACTTGTCAAGACTCGGCTTTATCCGATAGCAAATAACCCCTGACAATCCCAACCAGCACCTGACATTTTAGGGCTAAAACAAACAGAAATTGAGGCTGCACAACTGTTGGGTTACAAACTGGCTGAAGATACAGTGGGGCAAAAAAGTATTTAGTCAGCCACCAGTTGTGCAAGTTCTCCCACTTAAAAAGATGAGAGAGGCCTGTAATTTTCATCATAGGTATACCTCAACTATGAGAGACAATATGAGAAAAAAAAAAAACCCCAGAAAATCACATTGTAGGATTTTTAAAGAATTTATTTGCAAATTATGGTGGAAAATAAGTATTTGGTCAATAACAAAATTTCATCTCAATACTTTGTTATATACCCTTTGTTGGCAATGACAGAGGTCAAATGTTTTCTGTAGGTCTTCACAAGGTTTTCACACACTGTTGCTGGTATTTTGGCCCATTCCTCCATGCAGATCTCCTCTAGAGCAGTAATGTTTTGGGGCTGTCGCTGGGCAACAAGGACTCCAAAGATTTTCGATGGGGTTGAGATCTGGAGACTGCTAGGCCACTCCAGGACCTTGAAATGCTTCTTACGAAGCCACTCCTTCGTTGCCCGGGTGGTGTGTTTGGGATCATTGTCATGCTGAAAGACCCAGCCACGTTTCATCTTCAATGCCCTTGCTGATGGAAGGAGGTTTTCACTCAAAATCTCACGATACATGGCCCCATTCATTCTTTCGTTTACACGGATCAGTCGTCCTGGTCCCTTTGCAGAAAAACAGCCCCAAAGCATGATGTCTCCACCCCCATGCTTCACAGTAGGTATGGTGTTCTTTGGATGCAACTCAGCATTCTTTCTCCTCCAAACACCACAAGTTGAGTTTTTACCAAAAAGTTCTGTTTTGGTTTCATCTGACCATATGACATTCTCCCAATCCTCTTCTGGATCATCCAAATGCTCTCTAGCAAACTTCAGACGGGCCGGACATGTACTGGCTTAAGCAGGGGGACACGTCTGGCACTGCAGGATTTGAGTCCTTTGTTACTTTGGTCCCAGCTCTCTGCAGGTCATTCACTAGGTCCCCCCGTGTGGTTCTGGGATTTTTGCTCACAGTTCTTGTGATCATTTTGACCCCACGGGTGAGATCTTCGTGGAGCCCCAGATCGAGGAGATTATCAGTGGTCTTGTATGTCTTCCATTTTCTAATAATTGCTCCCACAGTTGATTTCTTCACACCAAGCTGCTTACCTATTGCAGATTCAGTCTTCCCAGCCTGGTGCAGGTCTACAATTTTGTTTCTGGTGTCCTTTGACAGCTCTTTGGTCTTGGCCATGGTGGAGTTTGGAGTTGGACTGTTTGAGATTGTGGACAGGTCACTTTTATACTGATAACGAGTTCAAACAGATGCCATTAATACAGGTAACGAGTGGAGGACAGAGGAGCCTCTTAAAGAAGTTGTTACAGGTCTGTGAGAGCCAGAAATCTTGCTTGTTTGTAGGTGACCAAATACTTATTTTACCGAGGAATTTACCAATTAATTATTTAAAAATCCTACAATGTGATTTTCTGGATTTTTTTTTCTCATTTTGTCTCTCATAGTTGAGGTATACCTATGATAAAAATTACAGGCCTCTCTCATCTTTTTAAGTGGGAGAACTTGCACAACTAAATGACTAAATACAAATGGCTGACTAAATACTTTTTTGCCCCACTGTATATTTGCATTTGATTGCAGCACGCCATTAAAACTCTATGATTATTTACTTTTGCACACCTATTCTACAAAAGGAAATTAATGGGGTGAAAAAGTGACATGAAAAAAAATAACCAGCTAATTAAAAATAATAACCACTATACATTTCTCTTTTACAATTCTTTTTGTAACCTGTGCCCGTGATTGGGAACATACGATTTGGCAGCTAATTAAATCAACTGGCTCAAATGAGCCATGTTAACTGTGTTCTGATCAAAACAAATTCAGAGATGGTGTGTTAGAGTAGGAATATAATGAACATGATTCATAGTGACTGACCTTGGACTCAAACGACAAATAGCAACTTGTCCTCTCTTCTAGCTACTGTATTCTATTTCCATCTTGATCACCCCTAAAAAAAAAAAAAAAAAAAAAAATATTGTGTGTGTGTGTGTGCGCGCGCGCATGTTTTTGTGACAAATGAGGACATGAATTTGTATAATGACAAGGGTATGACATAGGTATTACAAGGAGAAGGTGACTTTTCAGGACATTGCCCCTTGTCCCCACTTTTCAAAATGCTTATAAATTGCACAGAATGGAGCGTATTGAAAATCTGAAATAGCACAAAGTTTCCTGTAAGGGGTAGGTTTAGGTGTAGGGCAATAGCACATACAGTTTGTACGGTATAAAAACCATTATGCCTATGGAGAGTCCCCGTAAACCAAAAATACCAACGTGTGTGTGTGTGTGTAAATATAAGTGCTGGGCAACCATTAAAATTTTTAATTGTGATTAATCGCATGATTTTCTGTGATTAATCGCAATTAGCACAAAATTCAAGAATGAATTCAAAAGTAGTGTACTGTGCACTTTTTCATTTAAAGGTACTGCTGTATGAAAAAAAAAAAGTGCAATAATATTTGGTTTGCAAACACTTTAAACAAATAAGGTGCTTTTTTACAGCAGTATTTATTTTACATAGTAGCAGTTAAAATATTTATTGTAAATCTCTTATATATAATAAATAACTTATAATAGTAATGTAATCAAATTAAATATAAAACCAAAGCTATTTGCCACTGCCAAGGGCATTAACGTTTTTATAGAAAATATTTTTTATTTTTTTTTATTGAAAAACAAGTTAAGCTCAGAGTCCAGAGCCTCGATCATAACATTATAACAGCCACCTTCCGAGTAGAGACCTGCACGATCGCAGGATTATCACGGGACCCAACGCAACAGAGTGTGGACAACACTTTATGATGGGTGAGTGCAGGTGCGGGAGACTCGTGTGTGCGGGATGCGGGAGAATAAAGGTGTACTCACACTAGGCAATCTTAACCGTGCCCGAGCGTGTTTGACCCCCAAAGCCCGGTTCGTTTAGCTATCCCTGGGCTCGGTTGGTCTCAATGCATTATGGTATCATTTTTAAAAATGTATGCAAAATGTTATTTGTTGTATTATCTTTATACTGATTTCATTTTACAAATTATGTTATAATAGTAGTTTTAACTGATACAGTAAAAAATACTGCATTATAATAATGAGAATCATTGAGAATAATGAGGAATAAAATGTAAAAAAAAAAAAAAAAAAATCATTTTGTGATTTAAGAACTTAATTGTCATTAAATTAGTGTTACAATGAAAAAAACTAAAATAAAATTAAAATAATCATCAAACATTTCATTTCATGTCCTGTACTCATGCTTACAGAGGTCTGATGGAATTCATCCTGTTTCAGCTCAGCCAGTCGCCTGTGGGCCACAGTGTGCCAAATTAATTAAAATAACATAAGCAGGTGAGACATTGGTGGGGGCTCAAGTACAGGGACATGATTAGCCATAGTAGGCAAGATTAATGAAGACCTTCTGAGAGAGATTATATTGACTGAGCCTGATTATACTGGAGACCGTTTATTCAGTGGCATATCATTATGAATAGAGGAATCCATAGATC
Organism: Onychostoma macrolepis; assembly: GCF_012432095.1. Taxonomy (NCBI): domain Eukaryota; kingdom Metazoa; phylum Chordata; class Actinopteri; order Cypriniformes; family Cyprinidae; genus Onychostoma; species Onychostoma macrolepis. The sequence continues at coordinate 27,203,117 of NC_081172.1, forward strand.
ATATGCAAACCCTCCTCACAGGGCTGATATCTCACTAAACCCAGCCTTTGTCCTGAGCCTCAAAGCATGCAGATGAATTCATAAGACTTGAAAATCTGAATGAAAATGCATCATGTAGGGTCTCTGTCCAAAGGAGAATTCAGGTATTTTGTCCCACGCCAAACAAAACAGATCTAACATAAGTAATGTTTAAACAATTACAGAAATTAGCAACACTTTAGTATAGGGACCTAAAGTTATTAGTACTTATAAAACACAAATTAATGCCTTATTCTGCATGACCATAGTCTAGATTCCTTAATCCTACTCCATACCTAAACTTAACTATGTTACTAACATTAATAAACAGCAAATTAAGAGTGTATCGAGGCAAAATTTGTAATTAATAGTTAGTTAATAGTGAGAATTGGTACCTAAACTATCCAGAAAGCTTATTCATTTCAAGGTTTTGAGTGTACTTGTGTTCAACATTCTGTAATCCTTGAAACAAGTTGACACCAGAAGTCACACAGAACAGAATTAAATGTTATAATTTGAAATTCAAGCAATAGTTCACGATGTGGAGCATTTTAGCATTAAAGTGAATGGGTCCCGTCAAAATGAGAGTAGAAATAGCTGATAAAAACGTCACAATCCACAAGCAATCAGTCCATCAATTAATGTCTTTTGAAACAAAAAGCTGTGTTTGTAATAAACAAACAAACAAAAAAAACACCACCACCACCACCACCTTTTTAACTTCAAACCGTTGCTTTCGGCTAAAACAGCGTTTCCCAATCCCAGTCCCCGAAGTGGACATCACCAGATATTCCACCATGATTCCAGTTTGAAACGAGTGTATAGGTTCCATTCAAAGGGCATTATATTGTATGAGATGTGAATTTAAATTGTATTTATTTACAAAGGTATTTGATGTCACACTCGTCCGTGGGTGAAGAAACTGCAGGCATAATATAGTAAAGCATAATATAATTTAGCATAAATTCAACAGAATCTAATAATAAATTACATGAATTCAGCATTAGATTAAGAAAAGGATTCATACATAATTTATATTTAAGATGTTATGTTACATTCAAGCAAATGCATGTGTGCAAACAATACCTTACATAAAATACATACAGTATTCATACTCATAATGACCACAGCTGACAAGCTCCCAAAGGACACCATAAAAATGAGAATACGAATTGTACACATACATGTTGCTGTATTGATTGATCAAAATCTATAAACATTTCAGTGTTTTGTGAATAATTTACTATGAAACTAGAAATGAAAGTGATCAGAATGATTCCAGTAAACTCTCGTTTCACCCTTTATCAACATAAATCAGTCCCTAAACGAAAGATCCATGCTGGCACTCCATGTTTTGACAAAGCAGTTTTAGGAGGTTTACGCAGCTCTATGTGGTGGCCAAATGTCATCTCGAATCTTTGGCTTTCTGTACGCTGCTCATTCACAGCCAGGCCTGGTGTGCTTAGCATGCTAATATTTTATTCTCGTCTTGACTAAAAAATAGATGCACAATAAACTATGTTTCTGGGCCTGTGACTCTTTTGCCCTTGGTGGAAATTATTTCATACATCACTTAAACCACTCCACACATCTATATTCCATCTAGCCTGAATTTAATATTTATACCACAATATAGTGGCACTCTGATGTTTACTGTGCATGGGTTTGAAATTATGAGTACTTTGAGCCCCATCGACAATCTGACAGTAAAATGATGTGTGATTGGATGAGAAGAAAAAATAAAATAAAAAAAATAAAAACAAGGCAAATTGTATTACTCCCAGTAAGGACACCAGGCAACAATGTGCATTTCAGCCATGTTTTGCTGCCTCAATTTCACATGCAAGGATAAAAAGAAATGAACATTATCTAGTGCACATCAACGTAATTTCTAAAACCGCAAATGAGAAGGAAACATCGGTTTGAATGTGCAGAAACGGATGGCTGCCTCCATCTTTGCCCTGATGGTGAGCGCACAGCAGCTTCTCTTCTTTTACACCAATTTCTCATCGTAATTTAAGCTTTGATCGCAAAAACAAGTTATTATCTTTAGAAACTTCCACACTCGTAATTGCCCACACAAGAAAAAGACGCCTCTCTTCAGGTGAATAATGTGTATGAACATGTACTAGCATGCATCAGCAACCTTTTGCAGGATGAACTCATTTGTATTCATAGGCATTTGTATATATATTGTGCACAGATACAATTTGTGTACATTTGGATACTGAAACTTACAATATTGACGTACTGACAACATATTAATATATGAAATCAGTATATTAAACATACGTAATATAAATGCATAAATCCAAACAAAACATGAATATGTTGATATTTTATGTTCCAGTGTGTAACCAAATGCAAAAAAAGATTTTAAAAAGTATGTGTAAGTAAATATACATCTAAATAATAATAATAAATTAACTAATTAATTTAATAAATCTGGATTACAATGAGCCACTAAAAATGAAGTGAACTAGGTTAATCCATAAACAATAGGAGTATAAAGATGATTTTAGAGTGAAATAAATCACTTACTAACCTTTTCTGTATAAATTTACAGCATATTTGTCACGGTGCACACAGTGGGGAGGAACGAGGAACATGGAGACGAGGAGTAACTTCAAAATAACAGTCTTTAATAAGCACAAACAGGGCGAGACAAGGCAGGGCAGACACACAAGAACACAGGGAGTAACAAGTAGACCAGACGAAAAAGAACTGAACGGGCAGGAACTAATATACACTGGATAATTACACACACACACCTGAACTGAATAAAGTAATAATCACACTGAACAAGGACAAGAACATGACCAAATATAGAAACATGAGGGAGGGAAACATTCAACACATGACAACACATAATATTCAATTATACAATGGCAAATATACCATGGCAACATGATGCCACAAACCCTAAAATAACTTCTAAAACAGTGGTTTTCAATCCTGTTACTCGGGACCCACTGCTCTGCACATTTTGCATGTCTCCCTTATCTGACACACTCGTTTGAGTTCATGGAGCTATTTCCTAATGAGCTGATGATCTGAATCAGGTGTGTAAATTAGGGAGACATGCAAAATGTGCAGAGCTGTGGGTCCCCAGGAACAAGTTTGAAAACCACTGTTCTAAAATGATGTTTTGAAACAGCTTTACACCTCAAACAACACCTTGGGGAGATGCTGCAAGTGCTTTTATAAAATGACGAGCTTCCATTCACTTCCACTATAAGTGCCTTACCAAGGTTTTTTTTTTTTTACACCATAAGTACTGTCTATTGAGCTTAGCTTGTATTGAACCTGGAACTCTTCTTGTTCCTCTTTATGATTTGTGATTATATTTATGGTTTATATTACTCTGCTCGGTGCAAAGGCAGCATTCTTCCATGTGCATCCATGATTAAATATGTTCAAATCTAGGGAATTCCTCAGCGGTGTCTGTAAATGACAGTAAATGAAACACCATCTTGTCAATGCCGAGATCTTCAGAGGGCACAACAAAATAAATGGCAATGTTCCCAGAGGATGGCACAATCTGAATGAAAGCTTATGACGCGGAGTATCATATGCAGGCCCAGAGACACCTTCACCATCTATCCTTGATTGCATTTGCATTTCAATGGCAATTCATATTGTTGAGTCTTGCCCAGCATACTGAAAAGGTAGTATGCACTGTTTTACATCAAGTATTATTATTTTCATTTACTCTGACATAGTGTGAAATTTCTGATCGTTTCTTAACCAAAAAAAACCCAGACTTTCATTGCCCAAGACCCAAATCTAGAACAAAACTACGTTTTAGAGTCCCAGAGAGAGGCATTAAGAGTATGTTTACCTGACAACAATATACAAAACAGAAATGTTTTCTTTTGTGTTTTTGAAAAGTTTAGAGTATGGATGACAACATTGTCATGAGAATCTTTGTTCACATGGTTTCACGAAAACTACCAATAATGCTGTGTTATGCTTGCCAGGCCAGATGTTGTCACTTTGTAAAGAAACTTGCACATTCCTATAGCCTGAATACATAATGCACATGCCCATGATACGGTATTGTTTCCAAAAACGTACTTTTAATGTTGTCAAAAGTACCAGCTGTGATACCATTCGGTAGACGTGGCTTTCAAACGCTGCCGTGTGCTTCTGTGTGAGCGCTCGGTGAAGAGGGTGAAGCGATGATCATTGTAGCCAATCACAGACATATCTGTTGAGCGCGTTAACAATTGTTACGGGCGAACGAGACGTGAGACATGCGGATCCATATGGAAGGCTTTAATTACAAAGGCGAGGTCAAGAAACAGGTAAGGGTCAGATGACACATGTAAATCACAAACAAGGCAAAGAATATTCCTAGGGCTAGCGTGGGTCTACGATCGGCGAACAATATTCAGAGGGCTTGACATGAGAGGTAATCCAATAACACAAGCAATAGTCCAGGTGAGGTGCGAACAGAGTCCAAAATAGCAGTCAAAGGGTTAATCCAAGATACACAGGCAGAAGATCAGGAAAGAGACAACAAGGCAACACGAAATGACTAGACTTAGACTAGAACTGGAACAAAAAACTAGGACTGGAAACTTGGAATGGCTCTGTAGTGTAATTATCACTTGAAGAGTGATATACACTAAACAATACTCAGCAATCTGAAAGAGGAAGTCCAAGGCTTATAAAGCGTGTCTGATGGGATTCAGCTGTGTGTGTAATCAGTACATTCAGCTGTGTGTGTGTAATCAGTGCAATGGATGATGGGAAATGTAGTCCAGGGTATAGTGTAACAGTCTGTGTAGTGTGAGAGTCCATGTGGTGAGCGGGTAACCTCTGCTGGTGAGTGAACGGAAGTTCATAGACTGGATTCGTGACAACAATGACCAATCAGCACTGTTTAAGAATCTGCTCAACAGCGCTGAAATCTTCGCAGGAAATGGAACAAACGAATTGTGGTCGGTACTTTTGACAACACTACCTACTTTGAAACCTGTTTTCAGGCCCAAAAAATTGTTGTTGTGTAAATGAATGGCCAAAATGGATAGGAAATTTTACGTTATTAGTTGAAAATGGTGTCACCCACTAAGAAATGGTACTCAGATCCAGATCAAAACCATGCTTGTCTCGAGACCACAAGATCAAGACTGTAAGCTCTTTTAACATTACACAATTTTTAAACAACCAAATAACCAGGAGTTCATTTTCCAAAAGCATCATTAGCCAACGATGGTAAATTCCATCTTTACCAGCATACAGCAGTTCAGTTCATTGTTACCCGAAACCATTGTTTTTTTTTTCTTTTTATTAATATTTTACATAATATAACAACACTTTTAAAAGAAAAAAAAAATGAAAAAAAGATGTCTTGCTCCAACAGAGCCCCCACCCCCACTGCACCATTATACCCTATTGTTATTTATAAGCATACACATACACATAGATACATATACACGCGTTCATTCATATATTATAGATATATGTACAATGAACCAGAATAGATTTAAAAAAAAAAAAAAAGGGAGGGAAAGAAAAGAGAAAAAAATGACATCAAAATTAAGCAGAAAATATTAAATTTGGATCCAGTTCTATGTATGTCAGCACTGGCTGCCAAATAGAGAAAAAAGTTTGACTGCAGCCTTTAATGGAGTATCGAATCTTCTCTAATGCAAGGTGGTACATGAGATCCATAATCCATTGACTAAAAGTAGGTGGATATTTGTCCTTCCACTTACGCAATATAAGACATCTAGCTATTAAAGTTGAAAAAGAAATCATGTTTTTTGTATTATTATCTAAACAGAGTTCTGTAGTTAAACCAAATATTGCAATACTAGGGGAAGGATCAATAGATAAGTACAGGACTTCAGAAAGAAAATTAAATATTAATTGCCAAAAATTAACAAGCTTATAGAACATGACCAAAACATGTGTGTATGATTAGCTATCTCTGAAACCACTGTTTACATGAACATTCACACATAGCATTACAAACTTTGAACAGCTTTGAATCAAAAATCAAATAAACAAAATGACGAAGAACAAAAAAACAGTGTAGTCATTAGATGCCATGTTCAGTACAGCAGCATCACATATTTCTCAAATCAATTAATTAGCAGAGATTATTACTCCTGCGCAATATTAACAATATCTTATCCACCTTTTTTCCACGCCCCCTTTGCGCAAATTATAGGAGTAACTTCCATTTATACTGTAAACAATCAGCAAAAGCTTCGTTCTATGAATGCAATAAGCAGTAGGCTCATTAGAAAAAATATGGCTAATCCAAAGTGGTTCAAATGACGATGGTACGACTGTGCGTTTATGTGCTTTCAGGAAACAGTCATGACTAATTGAATAGTTTCTCCAACAATGTGCCATACCATGGTTCAGTAGTTAATCAGCAAGTTACAGCATTGTATGGGAAATGCACCCCAGAGCAGTAGCCGTACTAGATACTAGATAGTAGTCAAATTACTGTAGCCTACTAAGATAAATATTTTAGTCATGTGGGAAAAAGCTGCAGCTTCAGCAGTGTTTGCTGATTTTGGCAATTTCAGCCCTACATTGATGGAGAGTGTGTGAGTGGAGAGCATCTGTGCAGGTGAGAAATGAAAGCCCATACATCTCCATTGACAGATTTATGTGGATTGTATTGACATGAATGGTGCAAAGAACACTTGATTGTAGCTTCTGTCAGCTGCTGGATGGCCCTTGATTCGTTTTAGAGTGGTTTGCTGGAGTTCTGGCTCTGACTCTTTTCAGATGAGCTGCATATGCAGTGTAGTTTACTTATAATGTACGCTGTGAACCCAAATGTTCTACAGTAGGTTCACATAATTAGTCATTATTAAAAATAATGGTAACACTTTAGAATAGGGAACACTTATTCACTATTAACTACGACTTTTCCCTCAATAAATTCCTAATTGGCTGCTTATTAATAGTTAGTAAGGTAGTTGTTAAGATTAGGTATTGGGTAGGATTAGGGATGTAGAATAAGGTCATGTAGAATAAGGAATTAATATGTGCTTAATTACTACTAATAAATGGCTAATATTCTAGTAATATGCATGCTAATAAGCAACTAGTTAAGAGACCTTAAAATAAAGTGTTACCAAAATAATAATATGCAAATTCAGTCTAATGTTGTGTGATATACATATCTTGTACGGACTGAGAAAACCTTGGCATCCTTGCCATCATTTATTTGTTTATTTTAATATGAGGAAGTGTTTTTAAGGCCTATTTCATTCCTCATAGTGAGTTTCCTCAAGTTTGCATAATTTGAACTATAATATCACATGACAGTAATGCATTAAAGGTGGCAGAAATCGCAATGCTTAATTATATAAGCAATGGATCAACACCTCTCCCTAACAATCTTCCAAACACTTACATTCAAATCTCACACTTACATTACAGATTTCAGGACATAAACTTAGCTGGAAAACTACCAAACGAATGTGAACAGGAGGTGAGAATATGGTTGTACAATCTATAATTACTGTTAAAGTATTAACACTTTATTTAGATAAAGTCCTCAAGCACCAATCAATAGCTTGAAAACCTACTCAATGTCTGTCTGATGCCGCAGGACAGACTCTCCACGATAGCACATATTCATAGATTCTCTGTCTCCAGGGGCTGAATGGGTCGAGTGTGTATGTGTGAAATCATTTCCTATGGACACACACTCATTAAAATCTAATGCAAACACGCATCCAGCTCCAAGTAGGATTTGACATTTAATTTGGACCTTTCCATATTAATAATGTAGCATGAAATTGTTGATGTTTGACTGATGGCGGGGAAATCGAAACCAATTCAGTGATCTAATAAAGCCAGCTGGCCGAAGCTTCCTTTCTAAAATTACCCACAAGGACCCAGGGGTACCGTGCGATTATCCCAAACCGCAACGATGATGAAGCCACGCGTGGAGAGGACCTGACAGTCAGTCTTGTTGTCTCAATGGCCTGCTTTAAGAGACTTTGGCAGGGAAGGCTTGACAGATACAGTATGTCTCATTTTGATGAGAAACGAATGAAGATGCAAATAATCCACTGCGTATCTATACATAGATATCACATTAACAGCTGCTCCTATGGGCCGCTAATGTATATGTAATTCTATATGCAATATTGGAATGGTTATAGCTGGTCCATGAATATTTAATATTGGTTGGAGCTTCTTTATGAATTTTACTGATCATCAGATAACCCTATAGCCAATATTGCTCTAAGCTTCTAATGAAAGCAGTGAAATGATTACATGTGATTTGAATCATAAAGCATAAACCAATCAGTCAGCCATGAAAGGAAATTGATTAATTAAAAAAAATATTGAAATCATGTTTATGCAATATATATTCAAATCACGTGTTTTCTGTGTGTGTTTTCAAAATTTTTGGTCATAAACTATGTGATTTGAATTACTACATAGTTTATTATAGTATATACTGTTTATTTCACAAATCTGTTTATTTATTAATGTTTATTTCAAAGGTTATCCTATTTCATCTTGAACCTGTCTTAGTTGTTCTTACTATAATAGGCTGCAGAATTGTGTGGCATTTTCAAAAATGTATTGTTTTTTAATGTGTCTGACGAGAAGTTGACCATTCCAAGATGGCGTGTCTGAAGCAGTCATACAGTATGTAGTATCTACTGTACATATATATATCTATGCCCATTTGTATACAGAACTAAATTCTTATGCCACACATTCAAGATCTGCTGGGTCCAAACCTCCGTTACTATTTTGGAAACATTGTGTTAGAACTATATAAAAAGTTGAGAGCAGATACATCATAATAGATTCACTAGAAATTTCTAAAAACGTGAGATGATGCGTTCCATACTTCCAACTAGATGCTGCTTCTAAATACTTAAAAAAATAGCAAAGTGGCAACTAGAACAAGGTTATTGCTTCATAGAACAGGACCAAATTGCTTTAAATGACCGCAGCAGTAATCCAGTACTGATTACAAGTGTCATTTTACATGCACATGGTGAAAGACTCGGTGTGACTTTAGGGGTCCATATTAAGCTAATCCAAAATGCGTGATTGACAATCTAATTCATTTCAGCATTAGCATAGCCGTGTAGAAATTAGCCTCCAATTACCACACTCAGTTAAGTGCCAGAAACTGATGAATGTGGGTGTTGTATCTGGCAAGTCATTCATACTCTCCTCGCATGTCCTAAGCTCAGGAAAGATCAGGGTGAAATTTGAATTATGATCTAATAAAGTTGTATTAGGATATTATTTTATGCATAACAGCAGTAATGAATTGTAATTTCCCATGCAACTAAATGGCAAGCAGTTCCCTTCAATAAGAATTTTTTTTTTTTTTTTTTTTTTTTAAGATGGAAAAATGGCATAATTTAATGACCTCATAATTTAATGCATCAAGCTATATCAATGTGAAATTACATAGTTGTAAAACAAACCAAGATTCTTGCAAAATGTATGACACTTTATCCTAGAAACAAGTATAATGAACTATGCAAAAAAAAAAGAACAGACAAACACACGCACACGCACACACACACACACACACACACACACACTTTTCAAATGTCTCCAGCATGTTTTGATTTATTTTTAAATCAGCCATAATTCACCTCTCTTGCACATTATCATAACTGTTTTTGGAATATTACAACTAAAAACATTGACATAATACACTCATTGGCATCAAGCACTTCACTGAATACTAAGAAATAAATGATTATAACCTTATAATCCATCTATTTTTAAATCCACATCATTTGAATATCACAACATCAATGTCTGTTAAAAAAATAATGTGCATGATATATGGTAGTATTACAGTTTTGTTTTTGTTTTTTTTACACACAAAATCTTTACTTGTCAAACTATTTCTGAAAGCTGACACTCAAACACCAGAACCACACACCAAGTCTGCAAAATCATACACTAATTCTTGCAAAACACAACACACAATTCTCTATGTAACACACAGATATCTAATATAATATTATGGTAAAGGTGTTTGCAAATGTTTGCTTTTGAGACGTGTTTGTGATATTTTGAAGATAGATATATGTGAGGCAAGTTGCATTTTGTGTGTGTAATTCTTGGATTTGCGTGTAAAGTTTTGAAAAAAAGAGGCAAATTTTTGAAAATGTGAATAAGCAGTTTAAAAAAACAAACAAACAAAAAAAAACATTGTTGTACGTTATATTTTGACAGACATCGTAATGCATGAACTACACATTCGGATAATGATATGCCTATTGTATTTATTTATTTTAAAATTTTGGCACTAAATGAACCGTTAAATGAGTAATCTTCAGATGTGTCCGTTCTTCTTCCGTAATCTTCTGCACGTTTCGCCGCAGTTTCATAGAGAAACGTCCACTGAGTGGTGCTAAAACACGGGTTCAATACGTAAACCCTGGAACATTTTTATTAAGTTGATAAAGGTATGTGTTGCTGTGTTTTTATTACGTTGCTTCAGGTACGTATTGCGGCGGATCAGAATTCAAATATCCGGGGACCGTCGCTAAAAATTAATTCTGTATCATCTTGGAAATATGCCCTACATCAAACCCAACCCTAAACATACCCGATAGTGTTAACAAATGCAAAACGGATATAGAAACGCATTTGTTGATGCAACCATGCTATTTGACGCTTTCCTGTAGCTCAAATAGTAGAGCATGGCGCTAGCAACGCCAAGATCATGGGTTCGATTCCCAGGGAAAGCAAGAGCTGATCAAATGTAAAAACTGTAACTTGAATGCAATGTAAGTCGCTTTGGATAAAAGCGTCTGCTAAATGCATAAATGTAAATGTAAATGTAATGAACTTCCTTATATGCAGATTTGAACTGTTTTGTCGAACCGTAGTTACACGGGATTCGAACCGGAGCTCCTCAGCTCTTAAGTTCGTCTCTGTACTCCGTGAGCTACTGAACAAACCTACAAACATGAAGCTGGATATGTGTGATGCTAACATTCAAAAGGATCAGTTTTCACCACCTTCTCAGTTGTTTAAAAGATTAGGACAATAATCAAAGTTAGATAAAATGTTTAATTTTCTAATAAAAATGATGATTTTTTACATGATTTGTTACATTTATTTGCCCCTTTGCAGATTTTGAGCCATATAGAGACATGGCTTGGCCAAGTGTTATGCTAATTAACAGCAAACACACCTTTATAATAATATATTTAACTGTAGGGTAAGCACAAATGCTCGTCAGCCCTCATAAGAACACTTGTACATGTGTTGTACTAAATATGACTCAGTAACGTTGTAATGCGTCATACTGCAGGGCAGCAGTGGGTTACTAAAGCAACACTGACTCCTTGTACACTCAGCACAGTATGTAATTAGCTAGGTCAAAGTTCATAAAGCAGAGAGTCGGAACAAAAGAGGGTCCTAACAGGTAGTGAGTGTTTGACGTTCGTAGACAGCTGTGCTATTACAGCAAAATGCTGACACAGGTCTGGCTCGTCTGCGGAGACCTCTCTATCTGGTTCTTAAGTGTGCCTTTTATTAGAGCGGTGGTTACTGACTGATGCTATCAGAGCTGGAGGGCACACTGCAGCAGGGGAGGGGAGGCAGACAGACCTGTTGTGCAGATGCACACCATTTGAGTCAGTGGCCAGAGTCTGGCCGAGCGGCTGGGGTAACAGGTTGGGTACATTTCAAGAAAAGCTGGCCAAGCTTGCTGGAGTGTGTTCTGCTTCACCGTTGAATACATATAGATTCTATTCAGCATAGCATGACTTGCAAGATCCTTTAAACACTTGCAACATTCCTATTAACCAAACATGCCCTCTGATTTTAGGGGTAAAAGTGTATGAAGCTATATGTACTGTATGAAGCTCATTTTACAAAGAAGTCAAACTAAACAGCTTTCTGTTGGTCAGTGTGATTAATTCCTGACCAACTTAAACATGAGTAAAATCTGAAGGGGAAATTTTATTTTTTTGCCTGAAACTCCTGATTGCACAGGTTTCTATTGAAGTGGCTAGATTTTGCCCATTCAATTTTGCTGGGAAACAGTATATGTGACAGCACATTCACAATATGATTGGTTGCTAGAAATGTAGTGTCCACCTTGTTGAGTCTGAGTCAAGTCCTAGTCTCTTTTTCAAACCCAATTGAGTTTGAGTAGGGCGATGCTATTGCTATTTTTTTTGTATCTGTCATGTTACACGTCATGTGGATTCTTCTGTAATCGGAAGAATTTATGCACCCAAAGTGTCAGAGTCCAGGTATAAATCCACCCGTTCAAGTTCATTCATAACTGCACTCTAAGTCCAAGTCCCACAACTCTATAGAAATGTTTATTGTTGAATCTTACAAAGAAATAGGATGTATGTATGTATGTATGTATGTATGTATGTAAGTTTCTTTCTTCCTTCCTTTCTTTCTTTCTTTCAACAAGATGATAAATATAAATAATTGGTAACATTTTAGAATAAAGCTACATTTGAATCCTTAGTTACTACATTATAGCAACATGAACTAACAATGGAAAAACTTCTCAAGCCTCTACTATTAGCTTACTGATTGTTTTGTGTATGATTAAAAATCAAACATCATCTGTTATTATCATTAAATGGACCTGAGCTAACACAAACTAAAAATGAACAGTTGTATTATTATTATTATTATTATTATCTAACATTTACAAAGATTAATAAATACTGTGTTGTTTGTTAATACATTAACTAGTGTAAACTAAAGGGTCCTTATTGTAAAGTGTTACAAAATAATTTCTATTTTAAATTAGTTTTTATTTAGTATTATAAGTGATTAATATTAAATAATAGTAAATATTTAAAAAGTTAGCAAGTAAGTAAATATTAGTAAATAGAAAATGTTTTAAATAGTTTACAATGTAATAATTGTTTTTACATTAACAATGTTGTTGTTTTTTTGTTGTTTTTTTTTAATCACAGTAATTTGATTTTTATGAATAAGTGTGCTTAATAATCACATAAACAAAATCTCAATTTAAAATTAATTGTAATGGTCCTTAAAACAAACAAACAAACAAACAAAAAACTTAATTTCTGCATGCAATAACACAATACAAAATAAATGTTATACTGCATTGAAAGGTTATGATATAGTTTGCAGAATCTTCAAAGCATACAATACAACACACTTAGCAATATTGCAGTTGTTAAAATGGGAGGCAGCGTGTGTGTTGTTGGGACTAATAGTATGATTGAAAGAGACAGGGAAACAGAAGAGAATACATGTGAGAAAGAGGGAGAGAGAGAAAGAAAAATAAATAAATAAAGAAAGGCCAAGCCCAGTGCAACAAACAATCAGTGCTGTCAGCTTTAAACAACTATCCCTCCATGCAACGGCCTGGCCAGATCAAAAATCAATGAAGAAAAAATGGACTCAGCAAAAACAAATTAACTGTACCAGCCATTCAGCTACTTTGTAAACTTGATAAAACAACTCAAATCCTTTGAGAAAACAGCAAATGTACACATAGAGATGAAGTCAGCACCTCATGGCTAACAATATGAACTCATAAACATTCACTCATTCACTTGATGGAAAAATGCGCCTGGTGCGACATTCGTGCAACATTATATTATGTTGCTTGTTGCATGCTTCACAATACTTTAAAAATCAGTTGTCTAATGAGTGTTGCAAAAAGCAGGTTCAGTTTTATCTAGAACATGAACGTGAATCTGGCGACATTTTATGGTGGTTGTCGTATGTATTGTGGCAGTTTGGAAATGAAATGTCTGGTGTTTAGCACTAAAAGGTTAATGCTCTAACATGTTTGAAAATAACACACCTATACTACAATTACCCTAAACTTTACCCTAAACCGAAAAAAATAAAATAAAATAAAAATAAAATGCATTTGCTGAAGCCATGACCATAGCCAGTGTTTAAAAATCAGTGAGGTCTGGGGTGGGGTTAAGAATTGTGCTATAATTACCCAAATGCAACTCTATATACACTAAACACTTTAAAAGAGACAGGTATGTGAAATATGTTTTCTCTGTTTTGAAGGTATGAACATTGTTAAAATACCATATTTATTGCATCAAAAATTATTAATACTTTACTATAGGTTAGGGGTGGATAATTGTATCTGTTGTTCAATAATCATTGCTATGCCGGCGCCAATAGCCTCGCGGTTAGTGCGCCGACATATATCGCAATTGTGCTCCTGTCATTTCTCTACTGTCCTGTCCAATAAAGCATAAAAGACCATAAAAGTAACTTATAAATAAATAAATAAATAAATAACCATTGCTATATAGATGATAACTTCGTATATGCTGACTTTATCATGACTTTGTGAAAAATTAACTAATATACTTAATGAAATAGAATAGACTTATTAATGGCTAGTGTTTGCATAGCCTATTTCATTTCATTCTGTAACCTATTTGTTCTACAAATCTGTGTACTAGAGTTAAATGCTAGTGTTTTTGATAAAGCTGATAATGTTTTTCTGACAAATAATATCATGGTATTTTTTGCATTTGCCTTATCGAATGTGGAACTCGGTGACCTTTTGCTTTTACTATGACTCATGTTTTATGGAACCTGTATCCGAGCCCCTCCAATTACAAGTGCACTGTTGCACCAGGTGAGTTATCGAACAAGTTTACTAAAGTATCAGACAAGCCACACTGATAAAAAATTATTTTGTGGTAAAGTAAATAATACAGAAAAACTCATTTCTACATTAAATAATTTAGTTCAGGCAAGAATAAAAAAGTGTAAATTCAATATTAGTACTCAATTTAACCCTTAAAGACCTAGAACCTGTACTTTTCTTAATTTTTTTTCAGATCTATTCTAGCAGTCAGCATCAAGAGCCATATATCATTATGAACAGGAGAACTTTAAGTTTCAGTCTAGCTAATTTAAAGTCCCAATTTTCCCTTTGTTTTCTCTAAGAATGAACAAATTTTCAGAATTTTCAGAAAAACGCAAGCAATATTTTTTTTTACTGTGTACTCAAACAGAAACTCCTGAAGTTTGGATTTTTTTTTTTCTTTAAAAGTTGTATCTGTGTGTTTTACACTTCCAAATAAAATTGTCTACATATAACATTCCCCAAGCAAGTTATAACCATTTATTACAATATTGTTGTAGGTGCTTTTCAGTGAAAACAGATCTATTTCCTTTACTAACAATATAGATATATCCAAAAGAAACATTTAGGGAGTAAAGAAAATGGAAACCTTGTTATATAATAACGAAACACAGTAGAAAAATATATATATATATTAGTGCTGGGCAACGATTAATCTAGATTAATCTCATCCAAAATAAAAGTTTTTGTTTATATAATATATCTGTGTGTACTGTGAATATTTATTATGTGTATATAAAGACACACACATACAGTATATATTTTGAAAATATTTACATGTATTTACATGTATATATTTATATTAATATAATTTATATGATATTTAATATATTTAATATATAAACAACACATTTTTCTTAAATATATACATAAATGGGTGTGTATTCATATATACATAATAAATATACACAATACACACACATATATTATGTATACAAAAACTTTTATTTTGGATGAGATTAATCTAGATTAATCGTTGCCCAGCACTAATATATATATATATATATATATATATATTTTAGAGGTGGCACGGTACATGTATTCGTACCGAACCGTCACGGTACGGACATCTCGGTTCGGTGCATGACGTCTTATGACGAATACAGGCAATTCACCCCAATCCAGAAGGGGGCGCCCGCAGCAATGCAACACTGTTTGATAACCGTCAGCGCCAGCAGAAGAACAGCGAATGCCACGAGTTGCGCACTTGAAAACAAAGCCCCCTAGACAGTATGTGCCGATTCTTGACAAAGGAGTATGATTGTGACTGTTTGTGAAATGGGGCTTTGTGCTCGTGTATCCTACCTCTGTCATTCGGGCACAAATCCAAATATTCCATAATATTTCCATATTTGCGATGTAACATATCCGAATGCAAAAATATTATTTATTATGTAAATTATAGGCTTTGTACTTCAGTCGCATTCCAACGGTGACACAGAGGTGCGCGCGCTGATGTTTGGTTCACTGTATTGTATTTTGATAAAGTACCAACTGCGCTGTGAAGTTAGCAATGCTGGAACTGATGTGTTTTTGTGTGTGTGTGTGTGTGTGTGTGTGCGCTCCAGCGCGATTATACCTTGTACCAGCAAAATCAACTTTAAACACTTATTGTCTTATTAAAGGGGTCATATAATGGTACATGCACTTTTACAAGTTGATTGTACTGAAATGTGTGTTAGCAGTGCCTGTACACAACCATCATAAAATGATAAAAATCCATCCAGTGTTTTTTTTTTAATCTCCTTATTTGTTTTACCCTGTCTCAAATCAAGCCGTTCGACCGTGTGGCGCCACACGGTCGGACGCTCCCACGATGGTTGATTGACAGCAGTGTTTCAACACAGACCCGCCCTTGCTCGTGAGCGAGCTGTCAATCATAGTCCGCGCGTCATTGTTGATATACGCTGGAGCTGTCAGCTGTCCTGAAAAAAGAATCGGTACCAACTATTCGTGTTCCTGCTGAACCTCCAGAAGAAGTGAGTGTACCGTTTAATTAACCTTTATATTAATCTTTATATTAATCTTTGCAAATCGCTAGCACGCTTCACGATGTGGCTAATGTTTACATTCAGGGTACATGCATGTTTTCTATTTACGACGTTCTCAATATAATTAATAATCCCACGTTTATAATGAACAAAACGTTATGGTTATTGTGTTATTACAAACTGTGTACGCAGGTATTAACATGGTAACACTACACTAAGTTTACTTTTGTAGATGGTTTATAACGGTGTCTGTTAAGAAGTAATGTAAAAAATTTAAATAAATAAAAAACAGTTATAACTGCATGAAAATTAATGGTTTCCGCCCTGAGAGTTGTACCTAACACTGCATAGATAACGTTACGCATCACTGACAAGCCTACATTTACCGAATTTATTTTTCACGACCATTAGCTGTAACATCAATCTGTCAATGAACTAACGTATCAGTAAACACATAGCGTTCGTATCTCACTACTCTACCTGACAGTACACACAAAAATAGATAAAAGTGACATTACGTTAACCAACCATTCAGAAACGTCCCGTTTGAGTCTTAATTGTCGAACTTCTTCGGGGCCGTCATCCTGTTCCGGGTCCGACTCGGTTCAATTGATATGGTTGCACAGTATCCTCAGAGACTCCGCTGCCATTCTTCAAAATATACCCTCAACTGTTGTCAAGGCAACACTCCACGTGTGTTGTGTCAAAAACGCCCCACAGAACAGAGGGGCGGGGCGAGCAAAGCTCATTAGCATTTAAAAACACACGCACTAAAACCGTGTGCTGAAAACAGAGCTGTTTTTGAGCAGGTAAAATGAGTGTTTTCTTACAATACTAATGAGAATTTTTAATTAAAGTATATTACAAACTTTCAATTTAGACCCTAAAGAATCATATTAGCTTGTACAAAAATGGCATTATATGACCCCTTTAATAATCACTATATAAAAGGTTTGCTTTTATTTGTGTACACTCACAATGAAAACAAAACAGATTTTAGATATATAACGTAATAATATTTAGTATTTTCACATCTAGATGGAAAAAATTGTAATTTGCACTACTGTCTGTTCAAAATAAATGAAAAGAAACTGAGCATAGTAGATTTCTTTTTTCCCCTGTTGTACCGAAATCGTATCGAACCGTGACCCCCGAACCGAGTGCGTGCCGAACCGTGAGATCTGTGTACCATGCCACCACGAATATATATATATATATATATATATATATATATATATTGTCAATCGATTAAAAAATGTAATCGCATTAATCACAGTCACGAGTGAGATTATGAGATTAATAATACACTTTTACTCAGAACTCACTTCAAACCACCATCGAGTGTTTGTAATAACGTCCTTTTGCGATCACGTGGAATTTGGTCGTTTACTGTTGTTAAAATATGCTATTTATAGCCTTTTATATCGTTGCACAAATTAGCATTTCAGATCTACACATTCAATCTCAAGAAAATCACATACAGACCATATCAATTGTAATTGTGTGTTTATTATCTTATATAATCTATAGTGGCTGTTGTCATGTTTATTTCTGCTATGTAAAAGCCTTATGTGTGCTCTGGCTGAAACTCACGTTATTTGTGATGTTACAACCGCCTCTCCGTTCTTAAGTTGCCAGGGATACATTCCAAGTATAATACACATTAGTAAAAGGATCTATTTTCATTTTTATTTGTCCATATACACTTTGAGGGGCCGCGGAACATTAAAAAAGTAGCCCAAAAAACCGCAACCCATGGCTCTGTAATTTTTTCTCGCGACTGTATTTTCAAATTAGCCCACTTGTGCCGTTACCCTGGCAACACTGGTGCTGTACCCTCATCACACAATGATAGATAGCCTTCTGCGCTGCGATGACGGGAAGAAGTTGGGGTCAAACCTTATCAAACGGTTAAAATTAACTCGTTAATATTTTTTTGATTAATCGCACGCGTTAACACCCCTAATATATATATATATATATATATATAATTTTTAATTTTTATTTTTTCCAGAAAAAACAACCTGATCTCACAGAATTCCGTGTAATGTTCACGGACTTAATTAACCTCCGAATCTGTGGTGGCATCACGGATTCGCCGAAAATTCCGTGATGGGCTTACAGAAAAAATTCCGTGATGGGCTCACAGAAGTGATACCAATGTAAGTCAGTGACAGGCATCAGCCGTGCTCCACGCACGGAAACCCTTAGCATCAATATGCCGACGCGATACTGGGAAATTGATCGTCATCATTATTCTTCAGAACTGGGTAGGTTTAGGGTAGGGGTGGGGTCAGGTACTCCAGTGAAAGTATAACTGCATCAGAGTCACTCTTTTTACGTGGTCCGATGCAGCGCTGGTGTTGAACCAGTGAATCCGTGCATGGATCACGGCTGATGCCTTCTGTGAGCCCATCACGGAATTTTCGGCGATTCTGTGATGCCATCACAGATTCGGGGTTAATTAAGTCCGTGAACATTACACGGAATTCTGTGAGATCAGGTTGAGAAAAAATTATATTTTCAATCTGAGTATGAACAACAAACACAAACAGTGCAGCATGTTGTGAAAAAAAAAAATATCTTGTGCAACAAAAATACAAGCAGTGCAAATGATTCACAAACTACACACAAAATGGTTGAGAAATATATAGAGTGCAATAGAAAAAAAAGTGTAAATGATCTTTATGAACTATATAAGTATTATTGACATAATAAAACAGCCAAATGGATCGATTTGCTGGTTGTACTCTGCGTCAGAATTGATTTTACCGGGACATCGCCTCGTGACGCGAATACCTAAATTCCAGTGCTTTATCTGATATGTACCGCTTTTTCATCCTTGCTTTTGGTTTATCTTATGCCAAAGTGCCCTGTCCTGTGTTTTTCTGGGCTTTTTCAGAGAGTGCTCTCATGCAAATGTGTTATTTTGTGTTTGTTTTCATGTACACACGACACACTTTACTTTCACTTTGCGTTTGCTCAAATTCCCATAGAAACACACTAAACAATGGTTCAAAAGAACAAAACCTATGTTTATTGGTTGAATATGTGACAGTTTGAACCAATCTGGGCAGGGGGGTGGGACTTAGCATCAACAATCGTTCCTGTTTGGCTCAGAGGGAAGAAATGCATTGGTTTCTTCTGACTACTCAATGTTGTCAAAATGTGATGATGTAATCACGTACGCTACGAAGCCTCTGAATATCCAACTGAGACAAATGCGATCTCTCCGAAAACGGAGAATAAAGCATTTAGATAAGATTAGCGGTTCAAAAGTTATTAAACATTTAATAACAATAGTTATATTTAGCTGCAGGCGACTGTCTTGGTTTTTGAGGGTTAAGCTTGTAGACTTTAAACTTGTAACTTATATGTATAGTTTACTTGGAATTGTTTGTTATTTTTACAAAGATTGTTTAAGTAAATATCAAAGTCATGATCCCATTGTTCCCATCATGCACTTGGGAATGAATAATTAATAAGGTTAAATGTTTTGCTGTTTTCAAGATGTATTTACACTGTTTTATGGTTGCTTTTGTTGTTAGGTTAAGTAACTTGCTGTTTTGTGACATCTAGAGTAGGGCTGAAACGATTAGTCGACATTATTGACAACAATAAAAAATTGTTGACAAATATTTTTGTTGTCGAGTAGTTGTTTGATCTCATATGACCAAATGTAAGAACCTGCAGTAATGCTGTTTGACCAGTGTGGCGCTGTAGCACAATAATGTAATTCAGCCCTCCTGGCAGTGTTGCCAACTTAGTAACTTTGTCATTAGATTTAGTGACTTTTCAGACCCCTCTAGCGACTTTTTTCCAAAAAAGTGACTAGCGACAAATCTAGCGACTTCTTGGACAACCTTAGTGAGCCTCTGTGATCGCTGGTACTGCCGCAACGGCGTGAGGTCAGCGCGCACGCACCTCTTTCTCTGCGTCTGCTCTGTTCAGCGAGCGACTGGTTAAAAGCGTTATGGTTAAAACAGATATTATGTTGCTTCTTAAATTTTACATGCAAATATAGCCAAAATCGCAGAACAGGAATTGTCTTTGTCTTGTCTTATCTTGTGTGTATTATTTGATTTCATCAGACGGCTCAATTATAAATTAGGATTGTTGTGCAGACTTCTTGGAAGGGAGAGCTGGTTATGTATTATTAAAGGGCTGCATTTCATTTATCCCACTGACTGACAACAGAAACAGTAAAATATATAAAGGAAAACAGTTGTATTGAGAATTTGGCTGCATTAAAATACAGTATGAGCACAGAGAGACGAACAAATGTAAAAGGCAATACGACGCGATGACGTCATGAATATGCTAATTAGCATATGACGTCATCTAGCGACATTTAGCGACTTCTCAAACTGGCTTTAGCTACTTTCCATCAAAAGAAGTTGGCAACACTGCCTCCTGGATGCAATTCAAGAGAAGAAGACACACACAGCGCTTCAGAGCAAATGCAGAGCGGTGTTTGGATGAATTGCGAGCTTTCCTCTTAGTAATGACAAACACAACAAAAACCGACTGCAGTGTGAAAGCAGCAGTTAAAAATGCATCTGATTACAGAGATGTGGATGTTTGCATGAGCTCTGCAGTTCAGTACTCCAGTAAAGTCCGGTCACATCATGTTTATTTATATAGTACTTTATGCATTAGATAGCCTTAATTCAAGCAGTTTTACAGTATTAAACATGAAAAACCAGAGTCAGCGTCGCTTTCCGTTAGAATTACAACTTGATTTTCTGTTATAAAGCAGCTCTCCATTGTGGAGCTAGCTAATGATAAAATATTTTTATTAGTGGGAAAAAAACAATATATATGTGTGTGTGTGTGTATATATATATATATATATATATATATATATATATATATATATGTTTCATTAAAGTGATAGTTTGGTTTATAGAGATCAAAGCTTGATCTAGCTCAGGACTGTTTTGGTAATCATAACCCTATAAGGTATTTTAAGACATTATGTTGTGAATAAAAAAGTTTATCCAAAATGTCTTATCACTTATCTTTATTTTGTTTCTTATCCTTTTGACTTACAAAAGGAGATGTTAGGCAGAATGATGTGTCATTCAGTTACTTTTTCATGTAGCTAATTAAATGGTGAGAGAGTGTCTCTGTCTGTCATCTCATTTTGTGTGCCAACTTCATCTCATTTTATAATGAATTGGTAACACTTTACAATAAGATATCATCCGTTAACATTAGCTAATGTATTAATTAACATGAATGAACAATACATTTATTATGTATTAATCTTTGTTAATGTTGGTTAATAAAAATACAGTAAAAATACAGTTGTTCATTGTTTATTCAAGTTAGTTCACAGTGCATTTACCAATGATAAAAAACACAACTTGTGATTTTTATAAATGCATTAGTAAATGCTGAAATTAACATTAATTAAGATTAATAAATGCTGTAGAAGTACTGTTCATTCTTAGTTCGTTAACTAAGGAATCTTATTGTAAAGTGCTACCAATTCATTTTATAATAACTGTAATTACATATGATTTTCTAAAGCTGAATTGACCTTTATTTATGTTAGAATATGTATAACTTAATATTTTAACTAATTGCAAAAGCTGAATAATCAAAGTCTACTGCTTAATCTGTGAAATAATCGATGATTAGTCAATTAAAGGGATACTCCACCCCAAAATGCAAATTTGGTCATTAATCACTTACCCCCATGTCGTTCCAAACCCGTAAAAAAGCTTTGTTTGTCCTCGGAACACAATTTAAGATATTTTGGATGAAAACTGGGAGGCTAGTGACTTTCCCATTTACTGCCAAGTAAATTACACTGTCAAGGCACAGAAAAGTATAAAAAAACATTGTCAAAATAGTCCATCTGCCATCAGTGGTTCAATCTGAATTTTAAGAAGTGACGAGAATACTTTTTGTACGCAAAGAAAATAAAAACAACAACATTTATTCAACAATTCGTCTCCTTTCTGTGTCAGTGTAGCTCCATTTTGAAAAGCATCCGATGGACGCAAAGTGCGTACGCTATTCTCTGTCATCAGTAACACATGGATACGTATTGTACATTTATTTAAGCTTTGATTTGAACGGAAACAGCGTATCCATGCGGTAATTTACTTGGCAGTCAATGGGACAGTCACAAACCTCCCGGTTTTCATCCAAAATATCTTAAATTGTGTTCTGAGGACGAACGAAGCTTTTATGGGTTTGGAACAACATGGGGGTAAAGTGATTAATGACCAAATTTGCAGTTTTGTGTGGAGTATCCCTTTAATCGTTCTAATAATCGTTAGATTAATCGATTATCAAAATAATCGTTTGTTGCAGCCCTAATCTAGAGTTAATTTTCGAATCAAACCCATTCATACTCAAAAACTATTCACTGATTGTTAACGTCATTGTGTATCATGTGCCAAGTATTGGGGTATCTGTGTTCATTTGGTTAATGACTACATTGAGTCAACATTAGGGCTGTGACGGTGGCAGATTTACACCACCACAGTGGTAATGGACCAACTACCGGCGGTGACGTGGTGTATATGTATATGTATATATATATATACATATACACACACATTGACTGCACATTGTAAAGGAAATGTTATGTATGGCGTTTGAGGTCAGTTTTGAATTTTGTGAATTAACAGTCTAAATAAAACAATTTACAGCTAAATGCTACAGTATATGCTTTAAATACTGAATTCTATTGCAACTGTTACTATTATTCCACTTGTATACAAAACTTTGTATTTTATGCTTGTTATAGAGTGTGTGATGTCACACGCATTACCGCCAGTGGCAATTGGCGATGCGGTTGTCATGGCGACCGTCACAGCCCTAGTCAACATGTTATCTTAAAAAGAATAAGGAGCTGTCTACTTGCTTACGTACATGTTTGTAAGTGAACCACATGCTTTAATGGCTTTTTTTTTTTTTCAGTGCTATGTTGCGTATTGCAGGATAAATTTAAAATAATTAAGTAGAAATTACTCAACAAAACTCTAACTGGACATACTTGAATTTTACTTTAAAAAAATATGAGTGCAAAAACTTGCAAAATACAAATTAAGTACATTTTACTTATTGTTTTTTTTCAGTGCATATATATTAAACGGAAAGTACATACAGCACATATAAATTTTGGTCTATTACTTTGGACATGAAGCTATTGCATGGGTTCAGAATAACTTTTTAAAGAGTAATTTTAACCATTTTGACCACACTTTAGTTTTTTTGAGGGTCGGACATCCCTCTGGTCAATATGTTTTTGTTGTGAAAAAAGAGCAGCATGGATATGCTGCAAAATATCTTTTTTTTTTTGTTCCACTAAAGAAATATTAACACATAAGTTGAACAGTAATGATGACAGAATTCTCATTTAAGGGTGATCTAGACCATCTTTAAATTTTAGGCAGTTTTATTTGGCCAATTAAAGTTTGACGCCACATTGACTGCAATGAGCTGGAATTCTTAGCATTGCTCTTCGTCTGTAAGCTGTTGTTTTGACATATGCTGCATAAAATGTTTAATTGGTATGCTTTATTCTCTTTTAGTCACTCAGCTTCTGCCCAGAAAATGGCAGTCAGGAGGTTGGGAAATATAAAGTGCAATTAAACAAAAAAATAAACTACCAAGTTCTCAAAGCTAGACTGTCCAGGGCATTGTTATTTTCAGGAAAAAAAATAAAAATAATAAAATAAATAAACAATAATAAATATACAGGGCTAAAAGTCACAAAATATTTTTCATTCCAAGCACATTTTTAGAGGCAGTTTAAACCCTCAGCTTGATATTTGTTTCATTGTGCTCCTTGTGCAAAAGGCGGTTATGCCCCGATGATTCTGAATAATCAACACTGAGGCATTTTACACAACATTATCTCTGCCTTAGCAGATCTCGCGCTGTGTTGTTTGTTCACATTTTTACAGCCAGAGCGGAGCGTGTTTGTTTGTTCACATGCAGGGTGCAGAAACGTGAAGTCTAGCTCAGGTTGAATAAACCCCATCCCCGATAAAATCAAGACTGCGTGATATTATATCAGAGAGACTTTTGCAAACTGCTTTGAAGTTGTTTCTCACAGGACAAGTTAAAACAATTCAATACAATCTCTGCATAGATTGATATTGTTATTTTGATAAAAACCATGCTACATTAGTAAACCTCTTGATATTCTTTCTGTCTTCATGCTCATAAGTTGGCCTAAACGGCATGATTACTTCTTAATGAAGTTTCCAGCATCCGTCGGGGTGCTACAGCATGTGGGAAAAGCCATGTTTCAGAGCATCATTTTAAAGGCTTGGAGAGATAATAATACAGAGTACAACAGGACTGGTTCCAAGATTCAGCAAATTTGACAGTAGGGATGTCCTTTCACATAGCAAATTTTAAAACTTTAAAGGGGTGGTTTACTGTTTTTTTTCTAGGCTTGATTGTGTTTATGGGATGCAGTCTAACATGTGTTCATGCTTCGTTTTTTTAAACGTTCCACACTGCTCTGTCCCTTCTCTGACAAACGCCTCGATTATTTCCTGTTTTTATGAAGCCCCGCCCTCAGAAATACGTGGAGGGCTCTGATTGGTTAGCTGGCTCAGTGTGTTGTGATTCACTAAACCGCCGAGTGTGCGTCTAAATGTCCCGCCCCTCAGTTCAGCGGCATGTGCTCCGGTTGTATTGTAAACAATGGCGTCGTCTATATTGCTTATCAATTTGAGCCCGATTGAGACGCAGAGGATATTAGTGAAGAGGATCGCGCAGAACCTGTGCAAGCACGGCTCTTAATTGTATGTTTGTTTGTTTGTTGTCTCATACTTTTAAACACCCTGTTATTATGCTACTGCTTATGTTAGCTTTTAATATACGGTTTTATTCTGATTAAAGCTTTAATACAGTATGGCAACCGCAAACGCGTCCATGTATAACGCTTCTCATTGCTATGTGAAAATGTATTTTTGGAACAGTTTGTTGGAGCTGATCTGACGATCGGAATGAGAGAGAGAGAGCGAGACAGATGCAGAGCAGGGCGACGCGAGGAACAGTATTAAGAACGGCTGTTTTAGAACATTAATTTTGAAACTTGTGAAAGTTGAAAGTTAGAATCCTTAGAAGACAGAATCGCGATTCATATATGAATAGATTTTTAAGTGCACCCCTAGTTTTCTCTTCCTCTTCTCTAAAGCAGCACAGCATGGCCTCGCCCCCTTCCTTAAATGTTCCCGAGGGCGGGGTTTATCTGGGTCCGTGACGTATCAGACCCGGGAAGTAGTTCGTTGTAGTCTCTTACTAGCCGTTTTTGTAGGCATTAAACTTCCAGAATTTTAAAAGACGATATCTCTGTTTGCATTGAACTTTCAGCGCTGCAACTTTGCAGATATTGTTTATGCTCAAACAGCAACATTACACACTAACTAACGTTAAAAAAGTGAAATTGAAATCAACCACTCCTTTAATAACCACAATATTAATTTACAGTAGCCTATGCTAATTGTACTTACTTACTTATTTCCTTATATATTTAATTCATTTGTTTCTGACATATTTCACTTAACACATTATTTTAAGAGATATTATGTTTAAAATAAATGAAAATGAATGAATTTCCAGCAGACATTACTTCAGTCATATGCTCCTTAATTGTAATAGGATTTGGTTCTCATTTATGATTTGTGCTCAAATATTAATTATCATTCCTGTTATCAATGTTGAAAACATATACATATACATATATATATATATATATATATATATATATATATATATATATATATATATACACACACACACACACACACACATATACATTTTTATTTATTTTTACGATGAACAGAATGTTTAAAAGTAGGGATGCACTATATTGGATTTTTGCCGATATCCGCTAGCCGATGCCAGTACCTATATATATATTTTTTTTTTTTTTTTTTTTTGGAAACAACACTAAGTCTCTCCAGTGCAGGAATTTAAAATATAATTATTTATTTATTTAATTTGTTAGACTAAATAATAATGAAGTTATTTTATAATGACAGTACATTGAAAGCTTTGAAAATAATTATAAATCAGCTATATATCAATCATTACATTTTGCAGTGGTAACGTTAACGTATTATTTTAAGATTTAACATTTGTAGATAGTCAAGACTATCGAGACAAGGCAAGAGTTGTAACAATTTTTAAAATCTTTTAGAGCTCATGATTTGTTTTTTTTCGTTGTTGTTTTTTTTTTTTTTTTTTTCTACATATTACACATTAATGAATAATTCTGTATATATAAGATGATTTAATTTACAAGCGTCTTTGTTTTTTAATTATTTATTTATTTATTTTTTAATTTACAAGCGTCATGATTTTTTTAAAATCATGTAAGCTATAGCTTCTCAGGTGGGTAGAGTACCCAAAAACTGTAAGTAAAAGTAAAAGTATTTATAGAAATATTTACTCAAGTAAAAGTAAAAGTAATAGTCTGAATAGTAAGAGTAAAAAAAAGTATTGGATAAAAAAACTACTCAAGTAGTTAGTTACTAGTTACTTTGGATCATATACTGTTTATCTATAGTCTATTTTTATTTAGATATATAGATACAATTTATGTAATGTATGTGTGTGTGTGTGTGTGTGTGTGTGTGTGTATGCATGTGTGTGTGTGTTTGTTTTTTAATGTAATTTATTTCAGTGATGCAAAACATAATTTTCATCAACCTTTACGCCAGTCTTCAGTGTCATATAATCCTTCAGAAATCATTGCAATATGTTGATTTATTATCAATGCTATTCTTTTTAGCTTTCTATTCATCAAAGAATCCTGAACAAAATGTCACAGGTTCCAAAAAATATTAAGCAGCAAAACTGTTTCCAACACTGGTAATAAATCAATATATTAGAATGATTTCTGAAGGATCATAATATTATGACTCTGAAAACTGGAGAAACAGCTGATGAAAATTCTGATTTGCATCACTGAATTAAATTATATTTTATTTTAAAGTATATTAATTATGTATTATATATGTAAACTATATATGTAGCCTATATATAACCTCTGACACGGAGAAGAGTGAAAACTCCTCACATGACCACTACCGAACATCTGAGCATAACGAAACAAATGCACATTGACGAATCTTCTTCCATCTGTTTTGCAAAATGTAAACAAATGTATATTGTGAAAACAGACATTCCTCCTGGAACAGGTCGCGCGCCGCTGCGCAGAGCTAATGCGGGTTTGGCAGGTGTTCATTTCATACTCTGTGACAGGTTATTTAATGTATAAATTATACATTGTATTTAATGTATAAGGTACATGTACAACAAACGGGTAATGTCATAGTGGAATCGTGTACTGTAATCGAATGTAGCCTATCTATACCGGTGGAACCGTAGACAGCATACACAGTGTTCATCTAATAAAGATATACATAGCTAGCAAACAATAGCCTTTGCAGATTTGCTTTCAATTGACTGTAGATCCAAAGCCACATCTTCAACGCTCTTTCTGTTACAACTTTTGAGTGAGAACCGCTTCAGACGACTCAGCGCGTGCGGCAGGGAACTGAACGAATCATTCAAACTGATTTGCGAACCAATTCACGGGTTTGCCAACTGGTTTGATCAAGCCTTTGAACAGAATTGACTCAAAAGAATGAATCATTCGCGAATGGGCATCGCTCATTGCCAGAGAAAAGTAGACGGAATACATTGAAGCATTTTTAACTTGTATTGTATTAAGATAAAGTAACGAGAGGAGCGTCGCCCACAGAAACGAAGTAAAAGTACAGTTTTTTCACTTAAAATGTACTTGTGTAAGAGTAAAAGTACCCGTCTTTAAATATACTCTAAAAGTATAGTTAGCCAAAAAAAATACTCAAGTAAATGTAACTCGTTACTACCCACCTTTGAGCTTCTGATCTTTGCATTAAAACATACTCATGATTTTATGACATTGATATTGCTTATTTATTCAGAAACACAATATTCTTAGTGATATTTGTGCATTTTACTTTCATTTTGTTACAAGTAGGCCAATATTGCCCCCTATGGTAATACAACGCCTTACTGGATGGGCATTAGGACCCAGGGGAGTCTGCCGCTGCTGCACACACTAGTGACTTTTGACTCTATCACACCTAACACACAATCTTGTACATGTATTCTCAAATTAAATGCAGCGATCCAAAACAGTGAATAATCATCATTACGGCAAAAGTTTGCTTCAAGAATGACCACGCTGCTGACGCGATCTAATCACTAGGACACCCTGAGCACATGTGAGTGTGCAATCTTATCGGCAAGACATATATTTTTCATATCGGGCCAATTCCGATATCAGTCCGATAATAGCGTGCTCCCTAATTAAAAGAACAGCATTTATTTGAATAGAATGATTTCTGAATGATCATGTGGCACTGAAGACTGGAGTAATGGCTGCTGAGAATTTAGCTTTACAATCACAAGAATAAATAGCATTTTAAGATATATTCAAATACAGCCTGATATTTCATTTAAAATGTAATAATATTCGAACATATTAGTTTTTACTGTATCTTTTCCATTAAATGAATGCAGCCTTATTCAGCATTAGACACTTCTTTGTTAGTCCAAACTTTTGACCTATATAATATATACAGGTGCATCTCAATAAATTAGAATGTCGTGGAAAAGTTCATTTATTTCAGTAATTCAACTCAAATTGTGAAACTCGTGTATTAAATAAATTCAATGCGCACAGACTGAAGTAGTTTAAGTCTTTGGTTCTTTTAATTGTGATGATTTTGGCTCACATTTAACAAAAACCCACCAATTCACTATCTCAACAAATTAGAATATGGTGACATGCCAATCAGCTAATCAACTCAAAACAACTACAAAGGTTTCCTGAGCCTTCAAAATGGTCTCTCAGTTTGGTTCACTAGGCTACACAATCATGGGGAAGACTGCTGATCTGACAGTTGTCCAGAAGATAATCATTGACACCCTTCACAAGGAGGGTAAGCCACAAACATTCATTGCCAAAGAAGCTGGCTGTTCACAGAGTGCTTTATCCAAGCATGTTAACAGAAAGTTGAGTGGAAGGAAAAAGTGTGGAAGAAAAAGATGCATAACCAACCGAGAGAACCACAGCCTTATGATGATTGTCAAGCAAAATTGATTCAAGAATTTGGGTGAACTTCACAAGGAATGGACTGAGGCTGGGGTCAAGGCATCAAGAGCCACCACACACAGACGTGTCAAGGAATTTGGCTACAGTTGTTGTATGCCTCTTGTTAAACCACTCCTGAACCACAGACAGAGGCCATGTCAGAGGCGTTTTACCTGGGCTAAGGAGAAGAAGAACTGGACTGTTGCCCAGTGGTTCAAAGTCCTCTTTTCAGATGAGAGCAAGTTTTGTATTTCATTTGGAAACCAAGGTCCTAGAGTCTGGAGGAAGGGTGGAGAAGCTCATAGCCCAAGTTGCTTGAAGTCCATTGTTAAGTTTCCACAGTCTGTGATGATTTGGGGTGCAATGTCATCTGCTGGTGTTGGTCCATTGTGTTTTTTGAAAACCAAAGTCACTGCACCTGTTTACCAAGAAATTTTGGAGCACTTCATGCTTCCTTCTGCTGACCAGTTTTTTAAAGATGCTGATTTAATTTTCCAGCAGGATTTGGCACCTGCCCACACTGCCAAAAGCACCAAAAGTTGGTTAAATGACCATGGTGTTGGTGTGCTTGACTGGCCAGCAAACTCACCAGACCTGAACCCCATAGAGAATCTATGGGGTATTGTCAAGAGGAAAATGAGAAAGAAGAGACCAAAAAAATGCAGATGAGCTGAAGGCCACTGTCAAAGAAACCTGGGCTTCCATACCACCTCAGCAGAGCCACAAACTGATCGCCTCCATGCCACGCCGAATTGAGGCAGTAATTAAAGCAAAAGGAGCCCCTACCAAGTATTGCGTACATACTGTATACAGTAAATGAACATACTTTCCAGAAGGCCAACAATTCACTAAAAATGTTTTTTTTTTTTTAATTGGTCTTATGAAGTATTCTGATTTGTTTAGATAGTGAATTGGTGGGTTTTTGTTAAATGTGAGCCAAAATCATCACAATTAAAAGAACCAAAGACTTAAACTACTTCAGTCTGTGTGCACTGCATTTATTTAATACACGAGTTTCACAATTTGAGTTGAATTACTGAAATAAATGAACTTTTCCACGACATTCTAATTTATTGAGATGCACCTGTATATGTGTATATAAATAAAATACATATAATATAATATAATAATCAATTAAAATTAATAAATAATATAATATTTCTGGAAATGGCCCATACTATGTATGTACTTTAAGTTTATGGGTAATTTACATTGGAGCATCAAATGTATTTCTTTGGATTTCATTCCATTTTAAACCTACTGCCTAAATTCCAAATTGCTCCTGCTTTCCTTTTGCAACCTCAGTTCACATTTAAGTCAAATTCTGGAACTAAACTTGAATTTAAATGGCTTTCTTAAATCAATTCTGAATAGCGCACACCCTGACTGACACATCCCACTGCTCAGCGGGGTTGTTCTTTGCTTTAGAGGGTTTGCTGGAGGCCTCATGTATTTTTGTCACAAACTGTGGTGAGAGAACAGAGAACTGTGATAAGTGCTGAGAACATTCATTACTGATGATAAAAGAACAACAACTTTGCTCAAGTATCTTTATCAAAGTAGTTATTTTCTATATTTCCCAGAAGAGACGGACCGAGCAAGATAGGGAGATACAGTGTAAAAATAGAGAAAGAAGGGAATATTTAATTAAAAGGTGTAAAATCTTGCAAGTGAAATGATGATGGTCGTTACTGTTTATTACAGGATAATAATAGCTAGATCATTATAAACACGCCTGTAACTCGCTAATCTTCCATTATGAATGAATTTGCATTTAGTAACACTATGATATATATTCAGACCAAAGAGATAACTGGTTTGTTGTAAAGGAAATGCAAACTGACACACCACAGTAAAAATACTTAATTTAATTCATGACTAAAGAAAGAAAGATCCCCAGACAGTCTTTGTGTAACCAGTTGAACTCTGTGTGAAGTGTACATTCTCCCTGTATCGTGAGGAAAATTAAATTATCTTGAACAATTAAAATTTGAACAATTATTAAATACTAGTGAAAATTAGATATGTTCCATTGGTAAATGATTTGAAGTATTACAAGTACTAAAACTGAAATGAAACAAAAAAAAATAAACCGTAAGAAAATAAATAAATAAACAAGAAATACACAAAACAATGAACAAAAGCACCTACAATTACAAAAAAAAATAATAATAATAATAATTAATTAAAATGCAAACTGAAAATAAGGACAAACGTTTCTGCAC
Organism: Onychostoma macrolepis; assembly: GCF_012432095.1. NCBI lineage: Eukaryota > Metazoa > Chordata > Actinopteri > Cypriniformes > Cyprinidae > Onychostoma > Onychostoma macrolepis. The sequence goes on from NC_081172.1 coordinate 27,235,094, forward strand.
TTTTTGTGTTTCAGAGAAGCATAACATGTCTGTGAATTGTTGAAAGACTGCATTTTATGTAAAGGGCAGATCTTCTTCAAAGGTTATTTAAAGGCTGCAAGGACAGGTTTGAGAGAAATGTTTTACTTTTATCTTGTTTTGGCCTTGGTATATAAAGACACATATCTCTCCCTCTATATGGGCTCTTAAAGAAATGACATTAATAAACTGAATACATATAATACAATTAATATACTTTGGCCACAAATTGGTTTATGATTTTCAGCCCCCAACATATTATTTATAACACTCACTTTTAATTTCTACACAAATTTTAAAGTCTATAAAAATGGACGTGGCCTCAGCTGTCTAGTCTGTGAAGTGACAGATTCTAAGAACTAACAAGCTAGTAAAGGTGACCAATGACAGCATGCAAGTGAAGATAAATTTGAAGGTAACAGAAAGCACTTTGTGAGAGGCTTCAACATTAGAACTTGAAATGCCAAACTTACAGAGCTATTTGTGCGATCTTAACACTCCATTTGCTTCAGTAGAGCTGCCAGGTGCAATTTTCTGGAAGACATTAGAAATGCGATTGTCATTGGACACCCTAAGACAAACAGAGATGTCTCCGGTATCCTCCTTTAGTGCCACAAAATATACATATGAGTATGCACGCACGCACACCCACACACACGTTTGTTTTTGTGAAAAGTGGGGACATCCCATAGGCGTAATGGTTTTTATACTGTACAAACTGTATGCGCTATTGCCCTACACCAACCCTACACCTAAACCTACCCCTTACAGGAAACTTTGTGCTATTTCAGATTTTCAATACATTCCATTCTGTGTGATTTATAAGCGTTTTGAAAAGTGGGGACATGGAGTAACGTCCTGAAGTCACCTTCGCCTTGTCATACCTATGTCATACCCTTGTCATTATACAAATTTATGTCCTCATTTGTCACAAAAACGTGCACTTTAACAATGTTTTCAAAGAGCACACAAAATAAAATAAAATAAAACATAAATTGATGGAACATTTTTCTTTTAACGTTTTTTACTCTTTTTTATTTTATTTACCTTTTCAAAAGTAACATTCCCAAAATGTTTGCAAAAAGATCAAATGAGATGTTCCCTTAACATTTACATAACCAAGAAAAATGTTTTTAAAACATCTAAAAACTGGACATTTTGAACATTCAGAGAATTTTTAGAAAGACTGTTATTATAACTTCATAGGAATGTTATAGCAATAGAGCATATTTTTATTTGCTGGGATGATACTTGACAGTGCAAGGAATAAAACGTGTATAAAAATGTGTTAAATGGTATTTTAAAAAGCAGTTTGAAAACCTACGCATTGAACTATCACATTTCTATGACTGATTGAAGTCAAACCAAAAAGCATCTTCTGTGACTTTCTACTGCAACAGAACGAGAGAAGCATTGCAAGATCTGTTTCTTCAAACACATATACTGTATAATATTAAAGATGCTGTCTACCGGTGTGAGAATATGTTGTATGCCTCTTTTAATGGCTTTAGCTAAAGAGTTAAAACAAAATCCGTGTTTAAATAGAGCTTGAAGATCTGTGTCATCACCCTGGTCTGAATCTGGAATTGAGAGGCTCAGCTTCACGGTTTTTGAATATTAGTGAGGCTTAACTCTGATTTTAATGAGCGTTTAGAGATTAATCCTCATGAGTAAGCTTCATAATCTTCTTCAATCTCACTGCATCGCATTTTGTTTTTGTTTTTGTGTTTTTCAACCTGATAATCTTTATATCATTCCACATATTAACCCACGCACACGCAGCACAGACGAGTTGAAGAAATTCAGCCGGCAATGTGCAAACCTCAGTAGAGCAATTACAATATTTTCAGCTTGAGAGAACTGTAGGATTTAAACCTCCATCGGTAATGGTCCCACACAGTGGCTCTGAACAGTAAAACATGCGTGTCTGAGTTTCCCCCACAGTATTAGAACTGCATTAAAGCCTTTTGCCTTCCAGCCAAAGAGCGAGAACCAAAGGTAATGGTAATGTAAAGTCGCTTAAAATACTTGAAAGTTCATAATTTAACCAGCCTTGAGTCGTTCCAAACCTGTATGACCTTCTTTCTTTGGTGGAACTCAAAACAAGGTGTTTTAAAGACTGTACAAGTTGCTCTTTTTTCATACAGAATGTGGACTGAAGCTTTCAAGCTTTAGAAAAGGACAGGGACAAGGACAAGGACAAGGACTTTTTTTTTTTTTTCTTTGTAGAGTAATCATCATACAATTAATTAAAACACAACCCTACTTAGGTAATATTAAATATTAAAATCTACAGCAGTAACACTTACTAAATAATTAAGATGTTCTTATGCATCTTTAGAAATAATAGTTTCTAATTGGGATAGAACATATTTCGAGATATTCTTTGTGGGTTCTTTGTTCTTTTTTTTTATACTGAACAAATGCACTGAATGTGGACTAGAGCTTTCATTCTTTAAAAAGGACAAAAGGACAATTTATTTATTTATTTTAAATTTGTAGATAATAAAGATACAATCATAAAATTAAAACTTAATTAAAACACAACCCTGCACAGTTAATATTAAATATTAAAACCTACTGTATTAACACTCACTAAATTGTTAAGTTCTATTTGGGCCAGAAAATACTCCAGGATATTATTTGTGGGTTCAGTGCATGTGTTGAATTGATAGCAAGAGCAAAACATCTTTTGGGTTTGTATTATTTAGTTAGATTTCGCTGGCATGATTAATTTTTAGAAGACTTTTTCCTAGAGTTTTGATTAATTTAATTCAGCCAAACTTGTCTGAGTTAGTAATTTATTGTGACTTGTTTTGAGTGGTGCTGCTCATTAAACATTATTATTTAATGCAGTGGTTTTTAAACCTGTCCTGAAGGACCACCGCACTGCACATTTTGCATGTCTCGCTTATCTGACATACCCACTGTATTGTGTTAGATGAGGAAGACATACAAACTGTGCTTCTTTAAAGCTTAAGGATTGAAGGAAGCATGTAAATGACTGTTATTTCAAATCAACAGATGTATTATCTCTGTTTAGTGCTATTGACATTGCTTTGTTGCAAATAGGTGTTTCATTTGATATCACTATTACAGTGATTAGTGTTCCTACTGGTGAAGTTGGTGTACTGTCAATTTCAAATCAATTTCCATATTTTTAAGTTTTTTTTTTTTATATAAATTAAATGATACTCTAAAGAAAAAAGCAACACTACCAACAGATGGCAGTAAGTGTCTTCATGAGTCAATTCGTTCAAACGGCTGATTTATTCAGCAATTCAGTAAACGGCTTTCTATGAATGGGATACTGAATCATTGGTTCACACGGTTTGTTCAAAACGCGGATTCATTCAGAAACTAAACATCGCTGCGTTGCTTGGAGATGCACAATAGTTCTGCTGTGGCTTTAAAGGTAATATTTTCATTGGCAAAATTGAACAAAACGTACAATATTGTGTTTAAATTTTGCACAATATTAACTTCTTATTTACTGAACTGTTATATACAATCACATTTGCACTTGTGTTTTTCGTGACAAAAACATGCACTTGTGTGATATTGCTCTCGCTGCTGGTGTGATATCGCTTATCATATGATATACAGTGGTGTGAAAAAGTGTTGGCCCCCTTCCTGATTTTTAATTTTTTTGCATGTTTGTCACAATTTAATGTTTCAGATCATCAAACAAATTTAAATATTAATCAAAGATAACACAAGTAAACACAACATGCAGTTTTTAAATTAAGTTTTTTATTATGAAGGGAAAACTAAATCCAAACCCATATGGCCCTGTGTGAAAAAGTGCTTGCCCCCTAAACCTAATAACTGGTTGTGCCACCCTTTGCAGCAACAACTGCATTCAAGCGTTTGCGATAACTGGCAATGAGTCTTTCACATCACTAATTACTGCATTTTGACACATTTTTGCCTGTATTTGACCATTTAGTTACACAGCTTGACCCAAAGTTGACTTTACATGTCCGTGTTGTGATGTGCCTCTGAGCACAGGCACAGATATCCTCCTGAGGAAACGCAAGTTCTCTTCAGCGCTTTTAAAAACATTAATAAATCTAATACACTTCAATAAATCAAGCACATCCCATTTTGCAAAAGTCGCGTTACATGATTTTACTGATTTGCACGTGAAATTGGGCTTTTAAGGAGGAACGAAATCGCACCACTGGAAAGGGGGCGAAATGGGGCGCAATAATCGTTTTATCTCGATTGTTGTATTTTCATAATCGTTGGAGGCTGAAATCAAAATCAAAACTGTTTTTCGATTAAATGCACAGCCCTAGTGTAAATAGTAACAATTTTCTGGATGAACATAATGTTCATCACAGAGCTCGTTCAATGGCTTTTTAACACCAATGGGTTTCTCTTAAGTACCGTGTGGGTAGAGTTTTTAAAAATGGAATGAGCACACTGTTTCAATCATACTTTGCTTGCTGATCAGCAGAAATGATTTTGATTACTAATTACAGCTTGTAAAGTCAGCTAGTGTTTGTACTTGATTTCAGCTTGGAATAAATTAGCAGTGCAATCATCATCTAATGGAAAACAAATACACTAATCCCTCTCAAGATGCAATTTCAATTAGAGCTTTTTTTATTTATTTATATTTTTTAAAGAGTTCTGCTTTTGTTAGCACCATGATATATAATGTTGACCTACAGAAACTTATCAATGTAATCAATATTGACTTACCACATTTTTTAATGTACAGTACATTCTTAATGTTGTATCTGAACAAATGCAAACATTTATAATATTGTATAGTGGCAGGCTAGTGTATATGTTGTGCAACAAACAACAAATATTGCAGTAACTAAGTATATAATTTGTATAAATGTAAACATAAACTAAAGAACATTAACTAACTAACTACACTAAACTACTGTTTTCTTCAACAGTGTAATAATTATATAAATAATATAATATCATATAATATGTAATATATATATATATATATATATATATATATATATATATATATATATATATGTGTGTGTATATATGTGTGTGTATATGGAGACTTCTTTCAACAACATCGGACCTTTAAATGGCAACGTAAATATACAGTGGGTATGGAAAGTATTCAGACCCCCTTAAATTTTTCACTCTTTGTTATATTGCAGCCATTTGCTGAAATCATTTATGTTCATTTTTTTTCCTCATTAATGTACACACAGCACCCCATATTGACAGAAAAACACAGAATTGTTGACATTTTGCAGATTTATTAAAAAAGAAAAACTGAAATATCACATGGTCCTAAGAATTCAGACCCTTTGCTGTGACACTCATATATTTAACTCAGGTGCTGTCCATTTCTTCTGATCATCCTTGAGATGGTTCTACACCTTCATTTGAGTCCAGCTGTGTTTGATTATACTGATTGGACTTGATTAGGAAAGCCACACACCTGTCTATATAAGACCTTACAGCTCACAGTGCATGTCAGAGCAAATGAGAATCATGAGGTCAAAGGAACTGCCTGAAGAGCTCAGAGACAGAATTGTGGCAAGGCACAGATCCGGCCAAGGTTACAAAAAAATTCTGCTGCACTTAAGGTTCCTGAGAGCACAGTGGCCTCCATAATCCTTAAATGGAAGATGTTTGGGACGACCAGAACCCTTCCTAGAGCTAGAGATGGAGTTTGTTAAAAAACACCTGAATAAGATTCTCTGGTCTGATGAGACCAAGATGGAACTTTTTGGCCTTAATTCTAAGCGGTATGTGTGGAGAAAACCAGGCACTGCTCATCACCTGTCCAATACAGTCCCAACAGTGAAGCATGGTGGTGGCAGCATCATGCTGTGGGGGTGTTTTTCAGCTGCAAGGACAGGACGACTGGTTGCAATCGAGGGAAAGATGAATGTGGCCAAGTACAGGGATATACTGGACGAAAACCTTCTCCAGAGTGCTCAGGACCTCAGACTGGGCCGAAGGTTTACCTTCCAACAAGACAATGACCCTAAGTACACAGCTAAAATAACGAAGGAGTGGCTTCACAACAACTCCGTGACTGTTCTTGAATGGCCCAGCCAGAGCCCTGACTTAAACCCAATTGAGCATCTCTGGAGAGACCTAAAAATGGCTGTCCACCAACGTTTACCATCCAACCTGACAGAACTGGAGAGGATCTGCAAGGAGGAATGGCAGAGGATCCCCAAATCCAGGTGTGAAAAACTTGTTGCATCTTTCCCAAAAAGACTCATGGCTGTATTAGATCAAAAGGGTGCTTCTACTAAATACTGAGCAAAGGGTCTGAATACTTAGGACCATGTGATATTTCAGTTTTTCTTTTTTAATAAATCTGCAAAAATGTCAACAATTCTGTGTTTTTCTGTCAATATGGGGTGCTGTGTGTACATTAATGAGGAAAAAAAAAATGAACTTAAATGATTTTAGCAAATGGCTGCAATATAACAAAGAGTGAAAAATTTAAGGGAGTCTGAATACTTTCTGTATCCACTGTATATTGAACCAATGAAGTCTAAAACAAGTATAAAGAGTTCTGTTTGAAAACCAATAAAAGTTTGCCAGTAAAGAAACAACACCTAAAAAAAAATAATAATAAAATAAATTGAGAAGTCATTACAATTCAAAATGTGCTATTATGGCAACACTTCAATAAGCTTTAAGTCAGTGGCAGTATGACCTTTTTGTGCAATATTTACTGTGGTCTGCAGGCCGCCTGCGCATGCATTTATTTTCCGGTGCGTAAGCACATAGCTGAGAGTAATGGCTGTTAAGTGTGGCTCTCTGGTGGACCATCAGCATGAAGTGCCGGTTTATTCTTAATGCAGGTGTCCGCATAGAGCCATTATGTATCGGTCCCTGACTCAGCTTCGGTCCAGCAGCAGGAGACAGTTAATTCTAATACTAAGTAAAGGATGTGCAATTCACGCAGACTCATCTGATGCAGCCGTACACATCCTGAGACACTTCAGCACAACATCACTGGAAAGGTTCATCTCAGAGCTGTATAAACAGAGAATTTTTTATGCATACAAAAGTGGAGAACATTTTGTAAAAGAACATTCAGAGCCATTGTCCATTATGACAATGACAATGCAGTACCAACATTTTATATGTTGGTACTGCATTGTCAACATTCCGTGCTGTATTTCAGCTAGTGCTGAACAGTGCTGAAAGCATTACATAAAAAGCTAATCCTATAATCCCGTATATCTATACTTCTGAGGAATAAATAAATAGTTGAATTAATAAACAAACAAACAAACAAATAAATAAATAAATAGGCCGAATATTATTATTAAATTCATTCATTCATTCTTTCAAAAAAAAAAAAACATAACATAAGTATTTGGGATATACTCTTTTCTATTGTGCATATTATTTAAGATGGCAAAAGTGAATGAAAGTTTCCTCAGTGAGCAGCCCGTCAGTATCACACATTCACAGACATACAGCAGTGCACCCACCCATTTCAAAGGATATTTCAAAATCCATATCACTGGGAAGCAGAGCCTTTTAATACATTGTAATATTATACGTCAATTTATGTGACTTAACCAAGAATGGTTGTGAACATGCTTGTTTCACAGTTCAATTATCGAAACATAGCCTTACTCTCACACAAACTGTATTCCAAAAACGAAGCAGAATCACGTTACATTGACAAAATGTGTAAATGGAAATATGCTTTGTCTGGTGTTTGTCGCAAGTTTCATCTTGTAACATCGTTAGAATTCTTCCAGATCATGAAGGGCTTGTGTTAAACTTGTGTTTTAATAGGAGACAAAGTTATGCTGCTTAACCGTGCATGTCAACAAGTAATAGTGGGCAGGAAGAGTGAAAACAGGGTTGGCATCACAAGCAGAACTAAAGCAAACATCTGAGACAGATGTTGGCATTGGTCAACCTGGCGGAAGTCCATGTTCAGGATTTCACCAGAGCACCATGGACATGTTGCATTCTAGTGCTCGGGAAGCTACTTTGAAACTTTACTGTAGCAACAACATGCTCTATTCATATCATGCCACAATGACCGTATTTAAGAGATGAGCATGCATGGATGCCACCACAATGTAATTACCAATGAGATATTGTGGATTTTCTTTCAGACATTCAAGTTGAGGGCATGTCGATTAAAGGATCATGGCGGAAACAAATTGGTCATAATTAAGTCTTAATTGTGTATGTTGACTGCAATTATATTGTACCTGTTAACTAATGAACCTTATTGTAATGTGTTACCAAATTTGCTGTTGACTTGTGGTTCCTGATGATATATTGAGGTCTTATGAAGCGAAACAATTGGTCTGTGCAATAAACATGGATGTTTTACATGTATAAAGCAAATAAAATTAATAAACTAGTTAAATTCAACTTTTTTACATAAACCTTGATTTTGCCCCTTCATTCAAGAGCTTGGTTGATGCATGCTCATTTCAGCACTGCCCTACAAAGGCAAAAGACCTTAACTCGCTAGAGTGTGAAACTGAGAAAAATGACTTTAAAGTTTTTTATTTGTCCAGCCAAATTAATTATAGGTAGGACACTGGAAATTTGGCAATTAGATGTTTTAGTAATGAAAATTATCTACATAAAAAAAAAAAATTGTGAGCTCAAACTTGATTTTACCCCTATTTTGAAGTTACTGTACTCTGCCTTTGCACGTGAGAAGTCACACCAAGGCAAAAGACAGTAACTTTCACATTATCAATATTTGGTTGCTGATCACCATTTACAAATCGTTACAGTAACACCTGTATAAAATCTAGTGGTCATGGGCTATCTCATATAGGCTACTGCATATAGAAATGTGACTGTATTAATAGGTTTTTTTTTTGACCGTAACAAACAGACTAAAAGTTAAACGTGAGTGGATACCATTTTGCAACCAATTTATTTGCTATGCTCAGTAACGTAAAAGAATGCAAGACGTTGCGTAATTGCTTTTATATTGACTTGAATGAAAATAGCCTAAAAGAACAACTTGTGGATTGATGTGAACGCCAGCAAGCAGGAATGCTCAGAATGTTTGTGGATTAAACATCTCTGGTTGATTGATTTTATCGGGTTACAAGGTATGGATTTAATTGCCAGCTGTTAGTAACCTACTGATTTTATGATTGATCATGTTACATACTACGGCATTCTAGTCCACACGCGTCCAACTAGAAGCGACAGGAAAAAATAATAATAAAAAAATCTTTAAAGGTTATTCTTGATTATGTATTGCTGCCAAGGTATTACAGTGCTTTGTTATATGGAGCTGTTTGGTAGATAGCGATCTAATTCATCTAATTTGTTTGTCTAACAATCTGACAGATCAGATGTATGAAAGTATACAAGTTAATTAAAACTTGGCAGTCTTTAATGGTCAGTAAAACAAAGACAGAACACCGTATCTCTCCAAGCCAGCACCGTAACTTCATATTGATGCGTGGCTTAACAAAGGCAGAACACCGTAACTCAATTTGGGCGTTCCAAACAAAGTGAAAGAGCCGTAACTGGTGTTATAAAGTGTTCTGCCTTGATTTCTCCGGGGCTTTTTGAAGTTACGGTTAAGACGACCCATTATTTTCCTGGAAAAACAATGAAATTGACTCAAGATACTTATGCACATGATAAAGGATGTCTTGAATGTTCCAAAAATAAAAATTTTAGACCAAAATCAGAGTTGCGGTCTTTTGCCTTTGCATGGCAGAGCAGCTCATTAGTCTTCGAATCAGAACTGTTTCCTCACTTCAGTGTACTGTTGGAGGAACTGGAACACTGAATGGGTGTCAAAAACTGGCATCATGTACATTTGTATATTGGCTTATTTCAAGTCTGTCGGGCATGTCCGAATGTGAGTTTTGAACTTACAGATCTGTGCTGCTTGAACTGTGAACTGTTTCAGTCGGTTACATTTGATTTGGTGAACTGTTTCATCCAGTTCACTAAAATGAACTTGTTCTAAAGAATGATTCATTCATGACCCATACATCACTCTGGACTGTTTGCCTGAGGCAATGGATTACAGGTAATAATGTTGTAAATAATGTTGAGGTACATGCACAGACTGATCATTTAGCTTCGCAAGACCTCAATATTTTATCTTGCCTGTAAATGCTTTTTTGTCATTTATGAATCACCAAGGACCTAAAATCAACTGAAAATCTTTTACTGTTCTACTAAAAAAAAAAAAAAAAAAAAAAACTTGGATGGCCTGAGGGTGAGTGAAGTAACAGCAAATTTTCATTTCTAAGTGAACTATCCTTTTAAACAATTCTTAAAACAGCCTAGCTAATTAGAGCTTTTGTGCCCAGTGCTTTATGAATATATGAAAGGCTTGATCTCAGTTCTGTTTTTGGTCCCACTTTATATTAGGTGGCCTTAACTACTTACATTTGAATTAATAATTTGGTACAATGCACTTATTGTGTACATACATGTTTTTACATTGTACTTATATTTTTAAAAATACCTATATGTAATTACATCTGTAATTAATCTCTGTAATTACATTTATAATTACACTGTTGACCCATCGCTTACACCTTAACCCACCCTTAAACCTACCCAGACCACCAAACCTGTCCCTAACCATACCCGTATCCCACCTCAATAGCAGCAATAGTGTTTTGCAATACAGTATGAACACAATAAGTACATTGTACTTATTGTTTGATGTAAGTACATAGTAGTTAAGGCCACCTAATATAACGTGTGACCCTTTTTTTTTTTTTTTCAGTGCTGCCGAACATCTGAAATAATCATCACTATTATATAATAATACAGTGTTTGTGGAGTCTGGTCACACAGTTTATATCACTCAAACCAACACTGCATCTGAGCAAAGAACAGATTTTACACTCTCAGTGTTGCACATTAAAAAAGTAATTAATCTAAAACAGCAACTTTTTAGTAATAAATAGTAATAATACATGACATTTTTTCTCCTGCTCAAGCAAATATTATACTGCCCACAGGTAACTGTCTACTAAGGCAGCATCCTAACTGAAAAGGAACCTTTTAAGTAACTGATTTGGAACACTCTACATAGTCAGCAACTGTCACTTGGAGTCACTCATGAGGTTCCATTTCAGTTAGGATGCTACTGTCAGTCATTTATCCCATGCTTTTCACATGCAGAAAGCTTAAGGGTCAACTTAATCATCTGTGCCTTAGTAACCAATCCTTGATGTCACTGAATTGCTAAGTTGTATTACAGTGCTTTGTTATATGGAGCTGTTTGGTAGATAGCGATCTAATTCATCTAATTTGTTTGTCTAACAATCTGACAGATCAGATGTATGAAAGTATACAAGTTAATTAAAACTTGGCAGTCTTTAATGGTCAGTAAAACAAAGACAGAACACCGTATCTCTCCAAGCCAGCACCGTAACTTCATATTGATGCGTGGCTTAACAAAGGCAGAACACCGTAACTCAATTTGGGCGTTCCAAACAAAGTGAAAGAGCCGTAACTGGTGTTATAAAGTGTTCTGCCTTGATTTCTCCGGGGCTTTTGAAGTTACGGTTAAGACGACCCATTATTTTCCTGGAAAAACAATGAAATTGACTCAAGATACTTATGCACATGATAAAGGATGTCTTGAATGTTCCAAAAATAAAAATTTTAGACCAAAATCAGAGTTGCGGTCTTTTGCCTTTGCATGGCAGAGCAGCTCATTAGTCTTCGAATCAGAACTGTTTCCTCACTTCAGTGTACTGTTGGAGGAACTGGAACACTGAATGGGTGTCAAAACTGGCATCATGTACATTTGTATATTGGCTTATTTCAAGTCTGTCGGGCATGTCCGAATGTGAGTTTTGAACTTACAGATCTGTGCTGCTTGAACTGTGAACTGTTTCAGTCGGTTACATTTGATTTGGTGAACTGTTTCATCCAGTTCACTAAAATGAACTTGTTCTAAAGAATGATTCATTCATGACCCATACATCACTCTGGACTGTTTGCCTGAGGCAATGGATTACAGGTAATAATGTTGTAAATAATGTTGAGGTACATGCACAGACTGATCATTTAGCTTCGCAAGACCTCAATATTTTATCTTGCCTGTAAATGCTTTTTTGTCATTTATGAATCACCAAGGACCTAAAATCAACTGAAAATCTTTTTACTGTTCTACTAAAAAAAAAAAAAAAAAAAAAAAAACTTGGATGGCCTGAGGGTGAGTGAAGTAACAGCAAATTTTCATTTCTAAGTGAACTATCCTTTTAAACAATTCTTAAAACAGCCTAGCTAATTAGAGCTTTTGTGCCCAGTGCTTTATGAATATATGAAAGGATTGATCGCAGTTCTTTTTTTGGTCCCACTTTATATTAGGTGGCCTTAACTACTTACATTTGAATTAATAATTTGGTACAATGCACTTATTGTGTACATACATGTTTTACATTGTACTTATATTTTTAAAAATACCTATATGTAATTACATCTGTAATTAATCTCTGTAATTACATTTATAATTACACTGTTGACCCATCGCACACCTTAACCCACCCTTAAACCTACCCAGACCACCAAACCTGTCCCTAACCATACCCGTATCCCACCTCAATAGCAGCAATAGTGTTTTGCAATACAGTATGAACACAATAAGTACATTGTACTTATTGTTTGATGTAAGTACATAGTAGTTAAGGCCACCTAATATAACGTGTGACCCTTTTTTTTTTTTTCAGTGCTGCCGAACATCTGAAATAATCATCACTATTATATAATAATACAGTGTTTGTGGAGTCTGGTCACACAGTTTATATCACTCAAACCAACACTGCATCTGAGCAAAGAACAGATTTTACACTCTCAGTGTTGCACATTAAAAAAGTAATTAATCTAAAACAGCAACTTTTTAGTAATAAATAGTAATAATACATGACATTTTTTCTCCTGCTCAAGCAAATATTATACTGCCCACAGGTAACTGTCTACTAAGGCAGCATCCTAACTGAAAAGGAACCTTTTAAGTAACTGATTTGGAACACTCTACATAGTCAGCAACTGTCACTTGGAGTCACTCATGAGGTTCCATTTCAGTTAGGATGCTACTGTCAGTCATTTATCCCATGCTTTTCACATGCAGAAAGCTTAAGGGTCAACTTAATCATCTGTGCCTTAGTAACCAATCCTTGATGTCACTGAATTGCTAAGTTGTATGACAGTCAATAAGTGTTTGCAGATACAATAGAAATGATATAATGTGTAAACTAAATCCTACCTGTTGCGAAAATTGTTTATTATGTATGCTAATTTAATATAAAATTAAATGAACATACATATCACTCAAATATTACGTAAAACAGTTTAGTGTAAAATATAAAATAACATATTATTTATTCTATTTAATAAAATACCAGTATATTTATTCCAACATATGCTCATTGAAAAATGTGTATCTACCTTCATTTTAACGCATTTAAAAAATGCGCCTATTCATACCATTCATCAGTAAGACACCAACAACTTTCATTCCATTTCAAGCACAAGTGTTTCACATGACATTTTGCAAACTAATACATTTTGACAGTTGTGTCACATATGTGTAGCTTTTCTAACATTGTAAACTTGCTTGGTAGCTCACCTGGTACAGCATTGCACTTGTGGAGCACTCAGGTACAAGCCCTGTACAATTCAATAAAAAAGCTAAAAGTCTTGTATTGGCAAGCTAAAATGGCATGGTCCTTTCAGCAAATGTGTTTATTATGTCACATGTGCTTTTGTTAACACTATCAGTTAGGTCTAAGGTAGCTTTTAGAGACACTAACCTAACATTTCATTTCTGAAATGCCACAATACATACAACAAACCATGTAATCAACCATTGCCAGGATCATATTAATTTATTTTCCAATAGAACTCGTTGCACTTTTAGCGCCACTCTGGGCACATTTTGCAGTAATGTCGCCACAGGAAGTTGATTATAACAAATGCATCCTGGGATTTCTGTCTTTGCAAATACGGATAAACCTCTGTGTCGAGACAACAGCTCAATTCTGTTAAACAGAGCTTATGACACGTGTGACTAATGTGTTTAACTCTTTATCATGAAGTCCTTCTGCTTTATTTGTTTAAATTGCAAAGCAACATAACTTACATTGACGTCTGTGTTGTATGCAGTTTGTATTAGTCTGCTTTGTCAGATCTTTTTAGCCCTAGTATCAAACCCCCTTTAGCACTTAATCTCAGTGAAAGGTTCAGCAGGTGACCGTCTTCCCCCGGGCCATGTCTGTCTCTGAATAAAACTCTAATGCTGGTGGGAACAGAGCAAGCGGGGCACAGGAACACTCTCTACGAAGTGATACCATCTGAGACTCCTGGTGAGCTTCAAAATGAAAATGTCGATTGGGGTTTGGAGAGAGACAGAGATGGGGTGAGGGTTGAATGAGGGAGGGAGAAAAAGCCTCGCTGTGAGAGATGGCAACCTGCGAATGTTGGTGTTAGAGGTGTCTGTCAAATGTGTGACCCACATGATGACTTTACAGAGGTTTTGCTCCTTATATTACAAACTTCTGAAAACGTACTGGAGGTGAAACGTCTCTCCATTTTCACTTGTATTTGGTTTTACTAAACTAGCACTATTTCGAGTTATCTCCGGGTGATTCTATGTTTGGGGTGTGATTCCCAATGGCAAGATTCTTACTGTGTGATATTTAAGACGTGAAAGATTTTTCCCCGCTAGGAAATCAAGCAAGCTGACCCTCTCTGTCCGTCTGGGCCATTTAAAATGACATTTTGGTCTCCCCACAGGTAATTCCAGCATCTACACGTGACCTGCAAATGTAGCTGCTATTTTCTAAGGGGTAAACATATGAATTGAGCCTGACTGTGAAGTAAAATTGGACTGATAATCTTTTGCCGGGCCATTTTTTTTTTTCCTCCACTCTGCCTCTAGCAATCTGAGGTATGCGCAGAAAGCATGACAATACTTCACAATCTGTTTACTGCAAGGCAAATAAGTAATTTGTTCTTCAAGTCTGTCCATGACTTGAATTGTTGCCAGGGAGACTTTGTGGCTATTCTACAGGTTGTGAGAAACCTTTCACACAATAGTGGCAGGAAGTAACCAGCTAAAGGTAGCAATGTTACAAGCTTAACTACATTTTTCAGTAGTGTGACAGTAGCTCAGCTTGTCAAAATAGTGTAGCTTTTCCGGTAACAAGCTATTTTTTTTTTTTTTTTCTTCCAACAGGTAGTGTTGTGGAAACTACTTTTAAATTCTAACTTGTCAAGTTAGAAGCTACTCAAAATGTATAGTAGTTCAACTAGAGTGCAGCTATCCTTGAAAAGAACAACCAAAAAAAAAAATATATATATATATACTGTATATAATCAGCTAGAAATAAAGAGTAACTACACTGAAGCTATTTGTATGGAAGGGGTGTCTGTAATTATTACATTATATATACTAATAGTGATATATACTTCACATGCTTGTTGCTGTGCATCAGAAACACTGCACTTATTTTCATTCAAATATTTATACTCATTCTCTTTACATACTCACTGTTGCATTGTGTCTAAAATATTGTGCTGTAGCCTGGTTATCTCCCTTACAGAAAAACCACATGTGATCACATGTGTCCATATATTTCCCACGTTTTCACATGTCCATACATTTGTTCCACATGTGATCACATGTGTCCATATAATTTTCCAAACGTGATCACATGAAGACAACATGTCACCACATGTTGCAACATAAGAGCACATATGGCACATGTGGATCACATGTGGAAAATGTTTCTGTGTGTTATAATAGGTTTTCACATGTGGATCACGTTAGCTACATGTAACAAATACTGTGCATTTTCAGCTACACGCTGTATGTTGACTTTTAGTTCGTTCCTATTTCCTGCTTCCCATTGTAGTCCCTTGTAGCTTTCTTTGTTTGTTGAAATGTACTGTAGTTGCAAAGTTACTTAGGCTATATAGACTAGTTAGTAAAATAAAAGTAAAATAAAATAAAGTTCATACTACTGATCTATATGATTTATCAATTATACGTTTCATACCACTTATGATTAGTAAGTGCTGATTTATGATGATACACCTTGTTATTAGCTTGTACCTGTAATTGTTGATCATCAGGTAGCATAATAACTAACACACGATATATATTATATATATATATATATATATATATATGATCAACTTCACCTATTTTTTTATTTTTTTTATTGAGGAACAACATTACAAAAAATGTTAATAAAATTAATATTATTAACATTACAATATTATAATTAATAAATTCTTCTTCTTCTTAATATTAATATTAATAATAATAATAATCACAAGACGCAAAATATAGATACATAATATTTAACAACAGATGTACCTTTAAACCCCCTCAAATAAATAAATAAATGAATAAAATAAAATAAACAAATAAATAAATAAATAAAATAAAAAAGCTCATTACAGAAAGGAGGATTTTGAATTCGCGAACATGGTGATGACATAATTACCTCTCACCCAACGGCTGCTGCTGACCGAAAACATGATGCCGGAGGAGAAATGATCGGAAATAAAACATCCATTTCAGACTGTGTATTTAAAAATGGTAAATATTTGGTCGAAATCATATCCATAATGCCAAATAGTCTTTAATAACGCTTATTCCATTTTGAAATTTTGACTGAAGAAGTCGGAGTTCTGCGCATGCTCATCATTCGAACTATAACAGTCATCTACCACTGTACGCTGAGGAAAAGGTAAGCAAAAATGTCTTTAATTACCGTATTGTCCCGAATATAAGACGACCCTGATTATAAGACGACCCCCCTTTTTCCAGATGTACCTTTTGGAAAAAGGCTTTTTGAAAACCAAATCTTGTTTTTTTTTCTCTCTCTCTGTAAAACATTTTTTCTTAAATTATTTTCATATTGCATATTTTAATTTTTGTTTTGAAAGTATGGTAAATACTGGTAAAATGTACCAACAATGACATTGAAAATATACACTTTTTGATATACCATTGAAATAACAGGTAGCCCATCTGAATTATATAACATTTAAGCTATCCATCTCAATTTTCAATTTTATTAACAGTAGAAGTGAAATCTTATTGTAGTCTTCAAATCTGGGTACTGTCTTATGTTTTAAAATCACTTACAGAGGAAGTTTGTTCCCATCAGACTAACGTGACAGTCACGACATATTACATATTTCATGGCACACTCGTTTTATGCGTTTTTGGCGCCACCTATTGTTGTGGGTGTATTACTGACATGTCAAAGTCTAGACCCCGAATATAAGACGACAGCATTTTTTCAGATGCATTTCCAAGAAAAAAAAACATCGTCTTATATTCGGGTCAATACGGTAGTAGTGTTTACACATTTAATGTTGAATTTCAGTTTTAAAGCTGTAATGTGTTATATTTTAAAACATTTAATACTTTTCTGCATCATACATTTGCAACTTAGCGTCCTGTTTCGCACAATTATATGTTCTGTCATTTCGACTGGAAATAAATATGGCGTCAAATCTGTGCCATTAAGAGGTTAATAACCGAGTGCGCCACTTATGCTGGCGCGCGCGGTAAATCACTGGAAACGGGAGCCAATTTCAAACACTCGCGCGCGCGTCACTCATCCTCTGCGCACAATACAAGCCCTCGCGCGCGCATGATCATCCCCCACATCCTCGCGCTTGATCTTCTCTCACCTGCTCGCGCAAACACTTCTATTTTTGTCAGTCGTGGGGCGGGGCTTGCTGTTTTAATTGTTATCTCTAACGCCATTGGTTACTTCCCCTTTTCCGGAAGTCAGCTGTGATTGGACGCCTGTGAAAAGGCCATCCATAATTTATTTGAAAAATAAATTCCGTTTACTAGTGATTACAATCTTGTGATGTTACAGAGATAAAACAGCACCATAAACCCTTTTTTTTTTTTTTTTGATAGGTATTTTTATTAGTTTTATATTGCACAATAAACAACAACAATAAAAGAACAAAATACGTAAAATAATAATGATTAAAAAATAAATCAATAAGTAAAAAAAAAAATTAAAAACAGACTTCTGAGAACAACAATCAGGGCATACAAGCAGTTTCAATGGAAAAATGACTAGACACTCAATAGGGGGCAGACAAGATACTAAGCATTACGTTGCTGGTCAGAGTCAGCATTACATTGGTCCAAATGATCTAGAAACGGTTGCCATATACTGTAAAACTTATTAAGATTACCAATAACTCCATACTGGACTCTTTCCATATGCAATATTCCAGTAAGATAGTTCAACCAGGTCTTAAACTGAGGAACAGTGTCCGATTTCCACAGCCTCAGAATGACACTCTTAGCAGTAATCATTCCGTAAATTATTGTACTTTGTACAGACACATTATGATCTAACAGAGAAATAGAATAACCAAATAATGCAATTTCTGGATCAGGTGTAAAAACACAACCATACATATCCGAGAACCATTTAAATATGTCACGCCAGAAATCGTATAGTTTTGGATATGTCCAAAAGAGATGGGTCAGAGAGCCTTCTGCAGATTTACACCTGTCACAAATAGGAGAGATAGTAGGAAAAATTCTGTGCAATTTAGATTTTGAATAGTGCAGTCTATGCATCACCTTAAATTGAATTAACTGATGCCTAGAACTAATAGCATTAACCCTGCATAAACCCTTTTTATAGATTTTAATGACACGTTTCCACGGTTTTTAGCATGGTAAATCTACCAAAAAGGTTATATTTGAAATTTTCATACAACATAAAGCTTGGGCTATATTAACTTTGCAAAATGAAAATAAAATAAAATAAAACTAATAGTCAACTTGTTGCTATATGCTGAATTAGTTGTAGTTCACCACTATATGCTTACCCAACCATATTTATATACAACCTCAAAAATGTGAGAAGTGTCCATTAAATAATTGTAAATAATAATAAGTGTTCCTGTGGCTCAGTGGTAGAGCATTGTGTTAGTAGCGCAAAAGGCCATGTGTTCAATTCCCAGGGAACACACATACTGATAAAAATAACAATAATGTATAACCTGAATGCACTGTAAGTTGCTTTTAAAGCGTCTGCTAAATGCATAAATGTAAATTGTAAATGTACATGACTGTAAATCCCAAATTGGTTCAAAGGACCTTTGGATGAATAAATTAATTGTTCATATAAATAAGCAAGAGTTGCTGTATAAACTTTTTAATATATTTTGTATTACTATGTCAAATTTTAGGGGTTGATGGTAATATATTCTTTCATTGTAAGAGGGTTCTGCACTTTACCCTACTTATATTTATAAAAAAAATAAATGACAACTTGCATCTGGTCTGTTGATGAAGCCATGTCTCAGGTTACATGTGAATTATTGCTAAGAGTGTCATTCTGAGGCTGTGGAAATCGGACAGTGTTCCTCAGTTTAAGACCTGGTTGAACTATCTTACTGGAATATTGCATATGGAAAGAGTCCAGTATGGAGTTATTGGTAATCTTAATAAGTTTTACAGTATATGGCAACCGTTTCTAGATCATTTGGACCAATGTAATGCTGACTCTGACCAGCAACATAATGCTTAGTATCTTGTCTGCCCCCTATTGAGTGTCTAGTCATTTTTCCATTGAAACTGCTTGTATGCCCTGATTGTTGTTCTCAAAAGTCTGTTTTATAATTTTTTTTTTTACTTATTGATTTATGTTTTAATCATTATTATTTTACGTATTTTGTTCTTTTATTGTTGTTGTTTATTGTGCAATATAAAACTAATAAAAATACCTATCAAAAAAAAAAAAAAAAAAAAAGGGTTTATGGTCCTGTTTTATCTTTGTAACATCACAAGATTGTAATCACTAGTAAACGGAATTTATTTTTCAAATAAATTATGGATGGCCTTTTCACAGGCGTCCAATCACAGCTGACTTCCGGAAAAGGGGAAGTAACCAATGGCGTTAGAGACATAGACATAATATACGTAGACGCCTCATGACATGCTGGAACGTATTCCAGCGTCGCCGCCATATTGCTTGGGTCTCCTCGCTCTACGATAGCAGCGGAGTCAATGGAGAGCGAGCAATTTATGCCCGTATTTTGTGCAGTTTACTGTTGCAATAACCCGCAGATACCAGATCGCGTGGAATTACCTTTCACAAGTAAGATTGAACAATAATTTTGGTTATTTTACCATTTATAATATTATGTCATCGTAACTAACGTTACTTACGTGTAACATTATTACAGCAGGAACTGGTACTCTCTCATTATCTCTTGCTGTTTTTTTTTCTGTTCTTCAACGTTCAGAGGATGTGTTCTTACTCGGGGACATCATTTCATGCTTGTGTCATTTGTGGTCAGTGGCGCCTGCAGGTGTACGGCTGTACGCACTGTGTGTACCATGAGCGCTCAGACTGACCTGAGATTTGCCCCGCAAACATTTCAGCAGTAGATTATAGCCGTATTTCTATCGACCCGTAAAATTTATAGTGAGAAGTTCTTTAAAATCATCTGGATTAAAGTAATTTTTACAGCTGTTTTTAAAGCATTTGCTGCATGGATAAAAAAATAGGCTAATAAATAATTCACATATCGTGCAGACAAAATTGCGTTGCAGAAAACCCTTTAAATGTTAAGGAATTAAGAGCAGAGCAACGTAAAAATCAGAAAAAATATAATCAGGCCTGTTTTAGGCTTTTCCTTATTTTTATATTTTAGACGGTGATGAAAAATGACTTGCCATCTCCTCATTGGACGAGCCTTTAGAGAGAAATGCATCTTTACGGATTACATAATGAAAGAGTTTTTGTTTTCGATTTGAATTATTTCGTTTTAAAGTAGTAATTTAAAGCTTTCTATAGATATATTTATCATATTTGTGACTCAATTCGTTTCAGTTCATCATTGTGAAGCGCTCCTGTTCAAGACGAGACGGCAAGCGCATCTGTTTTCCTATTTATTTTAATAAAAGCACAATGTTTTTTTATATTGTGAATGCACACAAATAAAAGTAGACCCTTTACAGTTCCGAATGATGTATTACTCTTACCTTTATGAGCAAACATTATGGCGTATTTTAAGTTGTTTCCACTATTATTTTAAGTTCTTTTCACGCGCGTGTGTGTGTGTGTGTGTGTGTGTGTGTGTGTGTATGTTTGAGTGTGTGCGTGAGAGACAGAGAGAGAGAGAAATAAATTCAAATGAACAATCAAACTTGTTTCTTTATTAAAATATAAAATTCATTCATTTATCAATATGCCATAGCCTACCATATGTCTTTGTTAAAGAGCATAATACAAAGTCTTTTAGCATGAAAGCACGTATTTTTTAATGTGTGACAGCGTCTAAATCTAAAAAACTAAATCTCTGCAGTTTGTAACAAACCAAACCGTGTGAAAATCCGGTAAAAATTCGGGGAGTTATGATTATTGTAGTTGGGGATACACATTCCTCAGTAGAAATTAATGCAGGGGGGGCGCATTGGAGACCCATCCAAGATGGCGGCCGCGCTGTACGTCAGCTCCAATAGGCAGCGCCAGTCTATGAGGCGTCTATGTATATTATATCTATGGTTAGAGATAACAATTAAAACAGCAAGCCCCGCCCCACGACTGACAAAAATAGAAGTGTTCGCGCCAGCAGGTGAGAGAAGATCACGCGCGCGCGAGGGCTTGTATTGTGCGCAGAGGACGAGTGACGCGCGCGCGAGTGTTTGAAATTAGCTCGCGTGCTGCCGTTTCCTCGCGTGTAGATCTGTTTTCCTCTCGCGGAAGTGATTTACCGCGCGCGCCAGCATAAGTGGCGCGCTCGGTTATTAATGGCACAGATTTGACGCCATAATATAAGCTGGTTAAGGACAGGAGCAGTCACAGTCACCGTTGGTCAGCGAACTTTCACACAAATGTCCCACTTTGATCGTAGGAGAAATCTGTTTGGGACAGGGAGTAAAACCTTTGCACTGCAAGAGGCAGCTGCCACTCGATCAGCCACCACTGTATACGAGTATCTGTCGATCTGTTACCATTGAATGAATGAATGAATCAGCTGTTTGATTACTCGCTCGTGAAGACGGTAAATTGCCACCACATGCTGGCCATTTTACACTATTTAATGTATAACTTCCTTTTTCAACGATTTTATGTAGCTATTTTCAAAACGTTTTATGTAAGACAAAGTTTAAGTATTATGCAATTATAACTATGTGAATAAACTCAGCAAGTAGATAGATCACGTGCATAAATCCACCAGGCCTCTGTAACTATTTTAACATGTTAAATGTCATACATACTGTATTGTCAAATCTAGCCTAGCCAATGCAATAATGCTGGATTCATTTACCAGGTTATTCATTTAACTTCTAGTTTTTCTTTTAGGCTCTTGCTGACTCAAGTCGTTACATGGCTACATAAATAATTAGCAACTAATTGTTTTGAAGCAATATTGACAAGATCGTTTAAAAGATGAAATAACTCACTGTGGAAATACAGTCAGTACTGTGTTCTTGATGTCTTTCTGTTTACTTTTAGGGATAAGCATTTCAACAGAGCCACATCACCGAATGGTAAATACTTTTTTCAAAATTACACATTCTGTCACTGAAAGTAGTCCACTTTGTTTTTGCTATTTGATATTTTGTATTTTGCTATTTTTCTATTCTGGTTGTATTATAGATGTGAATACGTTATTTGTGTATATCTGATTGGAATATTTAAAATCATGTTTGTTGAGGTAACTTCACCGTCAACAGTATACTCTTCATTTTTTTTTTTGTTTTATAGAAATTACACACCGGGCCATTCCACACTGTCCACTTCCTGTGTGTTTGGTTTTTTCAGAACCTGCATGGTGAGTCTCCTTGAATACCTGACAGGACAACTCTATGTATTTCATCAAAATACGAAAGTGTTTTTACTCATACTGTTGTTTAATCAGTTCATCAACATTTGATTGGTTTTACTACATCTGTGTTACTATATCTGCGTTGATTTGTTCAAACTAATTTGCCATTTATTTGAAAGGGACAGCTCACCCAAAAATTTAAATTCAGTCACATGCGACTCAAACTTTAGTTCGGAGGTGAATATGTGTGTTGTTTTCTGCCTGTCAGAACAACAAATCAAGTTCTTGCATTGTTTTGGTCTGGAAATCTTCACCTCATAAAAGACAATACACGAGTGATACTTTTGAGTTTTCTGAGAGTCATGTTTTGTGTAGTGTTTTAAACCTTGACATTTTTACAATCTTCATCTTTCCTTGGTGAGCCGAAGTGAAATGTTGAGCAAATATATTCTCATAAACGCAGTCCTCCACACCAGACCAACAGAATTTTTAAAATTATAATTTGTTAGATTTTTCACCATTTTTTAAGTTCCCCTTTTGTGGTATCAAAAAGAAAGGCCATATGGCATAAGAGTAAATAATGACTGAATTTAAATTTTTGGGTGAACTTTAGCTTGGCATCAGTCTTTGTGAGATTATTTGTCAAAAACAATTAATAAAAAAGTAAAATAAATAAAATAATAATAATAATTTTATGGTTAAAAAAAATATTAAATTGAACACTACTAAATTTGTATCTCTCTTTCATTCATTCATTTAGGACAAGTCTGATGATTTTGGAGATGTTGCCATGGCCCTCTTTACAGATGATACAAATTTCATTACCAACATGGAAATATGACTCAAATTGTTATAGGTCTAAATACAATACAATTACAAAAGAGACTAATAAATATTGTGTTAATTGTACTTAATAGTGCCTCTCGGTGTACTTTCAGGTCCTATGAACTTCATGCCATGCGAACTGTGAGTAACTTCTTTTTTTTTTTAGTAATTTATGAACAAATCTGAAATGGCACATTGCAACTGAAATGTTCAAAAATATCTTAATTTGTGTTCCGAAGATGAACGAAGATCTTACATTTGGAACAAAATGAGTAATTAATTAATTACATTTTTGGACAAACTATCCCTTTAAGATTTATATAAATGCTTTAGACTGTAGTTATTCTTTTGAAATTCTTCATAATATGAATAGTGTATAAGGATTGCTCAATAAAACTTAATGGAATTTTACTATACAATTGAGGTCTTTAACAGGATTAAATATTTTATATTTTTTGAGTGTATATTGTGCATGAGTTAAATATTGACTAGAGTTTTTAAAGTCATTTCACAATCACATTGCAACACAAGCAGGTTTATAATATATGATTCACATGGGTTTCACATGGGAATATATCATGGGAATATACATATTTCACATGTGATCACATGGGTTTCAAATGGGAATATACATGTGATCACATAGGTTTCACATGGGAATATACATGTGTTTCACATGAGAATATACCATGGGAATTTACATGTATTTCACATGTGATCCCATGGGTTTCACACGGGTTCACATAGGAAAGTACCATGGGTTTCACATGGGAATATACGCGTGTTTCACATGGGAACATACATGGGTTTCAAATGTGATCACATGGGATTCACATGTGATCCCATGTGTTTCATATGGGAATATACCATGAGTTTCACATGGGAATTTACATGTATTTCACATGTGATCCCATGGGTTTCACACGGGTTCACATAGGAAAGTACCATGGGTTTCACATAGGAATATACGCGTGTTTCACATGGGAACATACATGGGTTTCACATGTGATCACATGGGATTCACATGTGATCCCATGTGTTTCATATGGGAATATACCATGAGTTTCACATGGGAATTTACATGTATTTCACATGTGATCTCATGGGTTTCACATAGGATTCACATGTGATCGCATGAGTTTCACACGGGTTTCACATAGGAAAATACCATGGGTTTCACATGGGAATATACGTGTGTTTGACATGTGATCACATGGGTTTCACATTGGATTCACATGGAAATCCACATGAAAATGTTCCAAAAACACACATTTCCCATGTGCAAAGCACACATTTTCCATGTGCAAAGCACACGCTTCAAATGTGATTTTCACACGTTTTCACATGTGCAGAATCACATGTATATGTGGCCACATGTGAAATTCATGTGTTTTTTTTTTTCTGTGAGGGCTATTAAGAACAAGGAGTGATTTCATCTATTATTCCTTTGAATTTGTTAATAATTTTGAAGTCATTATCCCTGCCTTTACGATTAAGGTATTCAGCTTCAGGGCACAGTCCTAATGAATATAGTTATCTGAGAGATTAGTTTATTAATGCAGTTCACATGGTTGTATAGCTGAGTGTACAATACAATAGGACAAAAATTGTGATTTAGCATTTTGTCACGCTATACTGATAATAAAAAGTACCTCTTTACTGGAAAAGCCACACTATTATTAAAAGAGCTGAGCTTCTCATACACTTCTGAATAATGTAATAAAATTAGCAGCATTGCTACTTTTACTCGCCAACGCTGCCACTGGGTATATTTACATTTGCACTAAATCATTTAGCAGATGCTTTTATTCAAAGTGACTTACAAATGAAGAAAATCTTTGTGGGAGTAAATCAGTTATACAGTGCATTTGTTTATGGTTATGGATTAATTTTATGCTTTATGAAAGAACAGCGAGAAAGATTGTGGTAGTGTTTGAGGCAACAATATGAGATGTGAGAAAATCAGATGCAGATGATCCAGAATGAGATGGGGTGACTGATCTTTAATCAGCTGAAAAGAGGCCCACATCACCCCTTTTGGCCTCACTCCTGTAGTGGCCTGCATTAAATTCAGAGCTTTGGAGTTGACCTTCAGTACTGCCACTGAATCGATTTCCAGAGGCTTCACCCTCTCTGTTCCTCTGAGTTGGAAAACTAAAAAAATATTTTTCAAATTGCCTACACAGTTTCAGTTTGCACAACGCAGCTACTGTAAAAGACACTACTTATAAATAAATTCAGCATGTTTAGTTCTTATATTAATCTTCTGTACTGCTCTTAAGAAAGAGAGGCGGGATGTAAGTTCTTTTTTAGCTGGTCGAAGGCCAGATGGGCTACCATGTTCTGGCTCGTTTGCAGGTTATTACATTTCAAGTTGCAACGTAGCATGTCAAAATGTTACATTACACTGTTTGGTCACATTAGACACCATTTTAACAACATGATCTCATGACAATCAGTATGTATTTTACGTAAAATGTGGTTCTATAAAACGTACAATACTGACATATTTTCAGCATCTAAACATACAAAACTGACATATTGACGACACCTAAAAACAAATCCTTATGGATATTGAAATAGCGGCATTCATTTTATTATTATTGTTGTTTTTAGTTGTCATATCAATGACCTTGTTTTCAATTCCATTATTAAATTGTTGACTTGTTTACTTAATATGAAATGATAACATTTCATTCTGTTCTGTGTGATTTCTGCTGTCAGCTCATTTTGAAGAATAGCCTACATAATGTTAAACAATAAATAACATTTCTGCAATCGTTTAACCTTTACTTGTCATGTAATGTTTATTTTGTCTACCATGGGCCACAAAAGGCGTTTTCTCCGACATGCTGTGACTGACAATAGAACTATAAAATATACCAAAAACGCAACATTATTACAAAATGAAACAATTTTATTTGTGTGCTGTAATTCAGATCTTCCGAATCCACACGAATGTGAGGAACAGACCCAAATCCAAGTTTTTATTCGGCGATCTTCATCTCCATCCCGAGCAGCGAGTCCACTGACCGTTAACAGCAAAGCCTGCGCTGACTGACACACTCTTTACAAATTCAGGTCTCATTTGTAGGCTGCATATGTCATCAAGCATGGTTTATTTCAGTTAACTGAGCTTTACATTCGTGAATCAAAAGCTTATTACAACAATTTACACTTAACTAAGAATAATGGTCAAATTTATAACTGTTAATATTCTAAAATAAGATACAAATGCGACCTCCGGAGGATGCAGCCTTCCGTTAGAGAAACGGCCCAAATGTTGCCGCTTCAAACGACAGGTTTTAATTACGGCAGGCTAATCGAAAGCTCATTAGTTCTCGCCTTCACGAGTTCATGGAGTGGATCGGGAAAATAAGTTGGATAATATTTTCAGCGATTAACAACTTAAATTCTGCTCTGCACCTCACACAAACCTACTGTATTCCATCAGAGAGGACTGCGGCTACAACACACCGTCATTTGGATTACTTTTGGTACTGCTTTTGACATTTTTTGCAATAAATAAATTATTGTAATTGCATTTCTCCCTTGAACATACAGATGAACTTTGCGACATAGACACTGAATCAACACTGAACTTACCTGAGCTGAATAATGAAACTGTTTCCTTCTGTAGAGCTGCTTTACAGATTTTTTTTTTTTCATAATGTATGAACTTTGCAGCATTGACACTGTTATTGAACTGAATTGAATCAACCTTGAACTAAACTGAGCTGAACTGACACTATTCTCTAAAGAGCTGCATTACAGTTGGAAATGAAGTAGTTTCATAATTTATGAGATTTAACACTGTCATGTTCCTTTTTAGCATTGTGAAGCTGCTTTGAAACATATAATGTGCATTAGGTGCGTAACTGGTAACAATTTACACTTTACACTTGCACTTTACAATAAGGTTCACAAATTCCCTTAGTAAATACTTTGTTAGCGGTAAGTCATGTTAATAAACAGCCTACAAACATGAGAAACATTATCAGTTGATGTTTAGATGGTTTCCAAGTTTACCAATAGCCCATCAGTGCCCAAATAGGAAGTTGGTATTGTTTATCCATTGTGTGTGTTAGCTGCTAAATAAACTTGTGTATATACTGTATGTAATATAATTAAATGAAGCTTATTAAATAAAGCTATTTACAAGCATAGTTCATTGTTAGTTCATGTTAAATAATATATTAATCAGCGTTAACTGATTAAGTTGTTAATGTGAAGAGAAGCATTAGTATATGAATAAGTCAACATGAGCAAAGATAAAGTAACCCTGAACAGATGTGTTGTTAATTTTTAGTTCATTTTATCATCTAATGCATTAACCACAATGTTAACTAGTCAATCTGTCAATATAAAGAGATGCATTAGTAAATGTGTAAATTAACATTAAGTAATCCTGAACATTCGAGTTGTTCATTGTTAGTTCATGTCAACTAATGCATTAACTAACATTAACTAATACAACCTTATTGTAAAGTGTTACCGATATTTCAGAAACAACTAAAAAAACTTGCTATTCTGTCCATCTTTGCTCCATCATGCTGATCTGTATAACAAACATAGTGAAACAGAGAAATGTTCCAGTTCAGTTATATGAATTATCAGCATTACTATAATGCTATTTGACTAATCAGATTAGTAGAACAATCTTTTTAACAAGTATCAATTTGTTTAGCAATATGTAAATCAAAAACAGTAGGTATTTTTCAAGTCTAATTAGACATAACAATATTGCTTGGGCAGCCACATAGCTTTTATATTGTTATTCTACTTTCTGCTCTTCAAAAATTCCTTTTATCAGTATTTCAGAACAGAAGCAGTCTCTACAAAGTGGTCCTTCAAAAGACGACATGTGAAACATGAGCATGCTAATAGGAATTTTTCATCTCTCGACCAGGCTTGTTTGCAGTAGCTTGGTATGGTGCAAACATCTGTTCGATAATTGCACACCCAGGGCTCCTCTATCTGCTAAAGACGTACAACATTACACATTCAAGACTACATTTTAGATGTCAATTATGCTATCTGATGTTTACTTAACCAAGCCATTACCATGTTAACAGTTCAAGACAATACCTCAGCAGCGTTATGAGAGCTGCAGATAATGTGAATGCGAGGGCAGTGGAGCACTAACAAGCCCTGAATAACAAAAATATTGGGAAGTGTTTCACAGCAGCCCTTTGTCAATGTTGCTCAGAGAAAGAGAGTGAGAGAGAGAGACAGGCAAGAGGAGGCTGTTTTCAGGAAAGGCAGTTTCTTATCTTGATATAATCGCACAGCCGCTCTCATACCTGCTAGGCCGCTGATAACTGACAGCAGGAGAAGTGGTTTCCATGGTGACCCCATACTTGTTCTGGAGGGTCCCTTCCGTGAGATTGTTAGTAGGTCTGTTTCTTCATTAAAGCAGTGCCTATGAAAAATAAGAGGACAACAATGAGGGACAGAGTGCATTTAAATCGAATGTGTGAGTGAGAGTGAGAGTGAGAGTGAAAGAAAGAGGTAGGTTAGTTTAGCTAAAAAAATTTGTTATTCTATAAATCGTTCTCAAGGGCTCAACCTGATGGTTCAAGAAGCATCAGGTATCGGAGCTCTGGAGCAAATCCAGCTGAAACACAGCAATAACAAACAGAATCCTGACTAAAATCCCTTGGTATTACTGTTAATAAATACACCATGGAAAGTTCTGGCTGGTACATTGTAAAGCTGAATATCTATATCACTATCAGAAATATAGTGTCAGAAATTAATAATAATAAATACATTTTATTTAGTTAGAAAATGTTACGACAATTAATGTCTTAATGTTATGTTAGCTACTTTTTCCATTTTCTTTTGAATTTGGGATTATATGACCCAGACCAGTATGATCATAAATAAAATATTTTATAATGTAACATGCACAAATCTGGAGTAATATTTATTTATTTGGATAATAGTGATCTTTGAATTTATTTTATGTTGGATATTAAAGCTTTTTAGGTTTATTTGTGATTGTAATTTACTAATACTGTATTACCGCAGTATTCTTCAGGTACTTAACTTTGCCATCTATGCAGTGTTATGTGTGACTCTGGATCCCAAAACCAGTCTTAAGTGTCAATTTTTTTTTTTTTGAAATTGAGATTTATACACCATCTGAAAGCTGAATAAAAATGCTTTCCATTGATGTATGTTTTTTTTAGGATCAGACAATATTTGGCCGAGATGCAACTATTTGAATATCAGGAATCTGAGGGTGCAAATACATCTAAATATTGAGAAAATCGCCTTTAAAATTGTCCAAATGAAGTTCTTAGCAATGCATATTACTAATCAAAAATTAAGTTTATACATTTACGGTAAGAAATTTACAAAATATCTTCATGGAACATCATCTTTACTTAATATCCTAATGATTTTTGGCAAAAAAGAAAAATTGATAATTTTGACCCATACAATGTATTTTTGACTATTGCTACAAATATACCCCAGTGACTTAAGACTGGTTTTGTGGTCCAGGGTCACATATTACTATCATTAAAATACTATTATAGTTTTTTTTTTTTTTTCTTTTTTTTTTTCTTTATTACTTTCCTCTTAAGTTTTCATAATTTTATTGAGTATATATAAGTATCATTTAGGTTATATTGGTAGACAGATAATTTGCATTTACCCAATATATACCCATTTTTACATAACTATTGGTCAGTGCTTATGCCCAATTGGCATACAGTTGTATTTTGCACATGTGACAGATTCAGAATGTAATGACAGGTTTGTGAGTGGATTATGTACATCTGTTTGGATTTGTTTTAGTGAATTAAAGTAAATATTGTGATATTGTGATTTCATTTCTGTGATTTTGTGCATGACTTCATTGCAATCATTCAATTTTAATATATGAACACGAACTTAATAATAATATACAAAACACGATCAACAGCAAAAATCCATAAATGTTAACACTTATTTTAAGTGCCATATGCCTGTATCAAAATGCCACACTATTTCAATCTGATAGCAGCAAAACCATAGCAGTGACACAGTACTTTTTTTAATAAAGTGAAAACCAGAAGTTTTCACTCCTCCTCTTTAATCAACCCTCACGCTGAAGCTGGGTGAGAGAGTTTGCCGGCGTGTGAGCATGCATTAGTCTCCATGATCAAAGCACAGATGAGTATGTTGCTTTAGGCACGGTAGAGCAGCCAGATGCTTGAAAAACAGACACACCGTCCTCCAACCACACCAAAACACACACACCTACGTACATATGGTCAGACCACTAATGGTTGTGCAGCTGATCATATAAGCGGGCGCACACACACACACACACA
Source organism: Onychostoma macrolepis (assembly GCF_012432095.1). Taxonomy (NCBI): domain Eukaryota; kingdom Metazoa; phylum Chordata; class Actinopteri; order Cypriniformes; family Cyprinidae; genus Onychostoma; species Onychostoma macrolepis. The sequence goes on from NC_081172.1 coordinate 27,266,044, forward strand.
TGCTACAGCAGGTTTATTTAATAACCTTTTTGCATAAAAAGAGAGCAAATATTAATTTTTGAGGCTGGATGCAATTAATGGCGTCCTGTGGAGAGCCTGAGGAAAGACTGGACATGCCCTCACAGTCTCTCTCTCCCTGTCCTCTACCCATCCATTACTAATAACACCTGCCTCTGCCTCACCTCAGTGCACACACACACACACATACACGTGCAGGCTGACCGAGACTGAGTAGCATAAACCAACAATTCTCATTATTTATATTCATGGCACCATGGCCTGCCTATCAAAAACAATATCAATGAGAGTGTTCTGCAGGAGTGGCTGTAAAAAATGTGTCCATATGCCCAACCTTTTGGAGGCCACCACATGGTGTGGTTTCAATTTTTTATCCTATTTTTCTACTTGACACTGTTTTCATTTGTTTGTTTGTTTATTTATTTATTATCATTATTTTATTTATTTATTTTTTTTCTCATTGACAAGGTCACATTACACATTGCAGGAACAGTTCACGACAAAAAAAAGAAAGAAAACTTATTTCATCATTTACTCAACCTAATGTTTTTCCAAACCTGAATGACTGACTTTTCTGGATTTTTAAAGACTAATCTGGTCGCGCATCTCCATATAATGAAAGTGAATGTGTGTGAAAAACACACTCACATGTAATATTTCAAGTCTTCTGACGCCATTCAACAGTATGATGAATAGACTGAAATTTCATTTCACTTCAAAACTAATTTTTACTGAAAATCTTGACTTCTGCCCTAGCTGTTTTGATGTGTTTTTTTTTTTGTAAAGTAGTTAATTTGATTCAGACTTTCCAATGAATTAGTTTCATTTCAGAAAATTGGTCTGAATGAGTCATTAATTGTTTCAGTGATTCATTCAACTTCATTCAAATTGATGTTCTAGTCTGAAACAAAGACAGGCATACAGCTTTGGTACAATATGATGGTCAGTAAATGATGACTGAATAATCAACATTGAATAATGAAATTAATAATTTTCTGTTTGTTTAAATAAAACTGAACTACACAAAATTTAGAAATTAAAGCAGTTGAAGTTCTAAGTTCTTCTGTTACGAATCCTGGGCCTGCTCTTCTGTCCAACTGCCACAAGAGATCGCCCTGCCATCATATTGACTTTCACACCACACATCACAATGGACTGCATTTCCCATCAGCCATCTCACTAATCACACCCTCACCTGATCACAGGCACACAGCTGTATCCAATTGGACACTCCTCATAAGCCTTGGACTTTCTCTCCCTCTCTGCCGATTATCGCTGCCCTACAGAGCCCTGTTAGTTTCCCTAGTCTTGCCTCGTCTTGCCTGTTTCGGATTGTGTTTTCCCCTGCCTGGACTCTTGCTTACGTTTTGGTTTACCTCTCTTGTCTAGCCCCTTTTGATTCTGTTTGCTGTCGTATGACCCACGCCCGTTAAGAGAGTTAACGGAGAGATAACTCTGTGCATTGCCTAATATATACCTGTCTGCCATTGTTCGACTCTGCCTTTTTGACCACGTCTCTGATTCAATAAAGCTTGCATATGGATCCGCACGTCTCTCGTCTCGTCAACCCCGTAACATCTTCGTAGATTCTGCTCTTCTAGAAGTACTAACTAGGGGTGTGTTTCCATACAACGATGTAAATCGCTGATTAACCACCATAGTATGATGCATTTTTGTGGAAACAAACTACCTAGGTACAACTGTTTCCTGAACACGGTCGCATCTCCGTCGTTTGAACCACATTAGTTCAACAATATAGGGTATGTGATGGAGTAATAACTTCTGCTATCTAACTGATTAGAGATCTCGGTAACACTTTATTTTAAGGTGTCATAATACAGAGTAATTACCTAATTAAGTACTTAGTAGTAGCTGTTGTACTAACATGAAATAAAATGTACTTACCATGTAACTAAGTTATGGAACAGCCTGTACTTACAGTTTGTAATTATGTAGATGTAATAGGCAGCTACAGTTACACATATGTCACAGGCCGAGTCTGTTACACAGCTACTAGTACACTAAAGTACAATCTTGATACACTTTATTTTAAGTAGCTTATGCCTGTGTAATATTCTGTGATTTTAATGTAATTAGAAAGGTAGTACATGTATTTAAGCTGTGCACTTGTGGGTTAAATCAAACTAAGGTGCAGCTGGATAAGGTGTAGGGTTGTAACAATATACCGGTATGACGGTCTATCGCGGTTTGAACATGCACGGTTATCATACCGTAAACAATTTCATATCTACGGTTAAAAAAAAAAAAAAATTATGAAAAAAAAAAAACTCACCCGCGCATATGCAATTTATTTTGGCTGCTTCACTCTGCATTCACGTGGCTGCTTACACGCACTTGCAGCGGAGGACATGGCAGAGACAGAGATTATATCTAATCTTTTTATATCTAACCCGCCGAAAAAAAGTTTAAATCTGCAGTATGGGAATAGTTCGGATTTAAAAAAAAAAAAACATCAGATTGGATTGTCAAAAAATTTGGACGCAAAGTGGCTGCAAAAGCAGGCAATACATCCAACATGTTCGCTCATTCACGGATACCATCCCTCCGTGCAAATAAAGGTATGTTGCATTTATAACAAGTTAAAAGGCAGTATAATTTCCATGATGCAGAGGGAATCCCGGTGCAGTTGTGAACATGAGATTTACAGTATAACGTAACGAGGTTGTCACGTAAAACGTGCAATCTGATGGATGGATAAATCAAAAGATATGAGTGGCGCCGGTTTGTCTACTTCATACTGAAGTACGCATGCATGACACTAATGGTGTTTTCAGCGTCTACATAAACATGAACATCAGCAGAGCTGCTCTGAGAGAAAACCTAAATAAACATTTCCCAGTTTATTTGAGACAAACCATTGTCAAATACACTCTGAAACTCAAAGGTCCGCCACAACCCGTCAAATTAAAAGTTCAATTTAACTTGAAGTCATGACAGAAATATATTAGCATTGTACAATGTACTTAAAATTTATAACAATAATAATAATAATAATAATAATATTCTTAAAAATAATGTTTAAATAAATTAATTATTATAAAGGAATACCATGTTTGTCCATGTTTTAACTTAGTATACCTCTGTTGTGCAGCACTTTGCCAAAAATAAAAGTTGTTAAATTTTAATTTGATAACATTTTAAAACATTCATTAAAATGTTAAAGTGTGATTATAGATATACATAAGGCTTATAGCTTTATTTAAAAAAAATATAAAATAAAAAATTCACAAGGGAGACTTACTTTCATTAAAATGGTTTCAAGTTTGTTGCAATAAAGGATTTTTTCACTCAAATAACTTGTTCTTATTCTTTTAAGAGTCATTGTTACTGATAAGAATTATTGTTTAATATATACTGTGATACCGAGAAACCGTGATATTTTCTGAGACGATTATCATACCGTGAAAATCTCATACCGTTACAACCCTAATAAGGTGTATAGTATAGATACACATGAAGTACACTTAAGTACAATCTTGATACACTTTATTTTAAGTAGCTTAAGCCTGTGCAATATTCTGTAATTTTAATGTAATTAGAAATGTATTACATTAGGGCTGTGCGATATGATGATATATATCGGATGGATGAAATAAAAAGTCTATCGTTTCATATTATGTTCTATTTCGTGGTGTTGCAAAATACATGGATTACGGTAATACTTTTTAAAGTCGGCATGAAACGGAAGTTGCGACTGTCTTTTCTTCTCTACTGTGATGTATATCCAAGTGAAACGGCATCTGAAATGAGAGGGCGGGACTTGATTTCGTCCTTCGGAAATTGATTGGATCGATGGAAGTTGGGGCGTTACTAACAAAATGGAGGCAGATCTGAAATGCTAGTTTGCAGTTAGTGGTGGGGGATTTCTCGCCACTGGATTCACCACCGACATCCAAGCATGAATAAATGTTTTATTTATTAGGGATGACGACCACGATCAACAGCACAAAACATGCCTAAACGAGAGAGAGAGAGAGAGACTGCCTGAATATGAGCGCGTCCTCCATCAGGTTAAGTCAAATTCATGAAACAAATTAGTTTGAGATGTCCTAAGAGTAATGTTGTCATAATATCCTAATATCCTTTCAGTGTTTAAGGGTAATGTACTCCCTCATGACTGGTGTCAGTGCTATAAAGTGAAGCATCAGCTTAGCTTTTCCCCTGTCGTTTATCCCAGCGTTTACCCCTCACATCACTAGCTCCGCCCTTGCGCCATCACTCGTGACCAGAAGAGTAGAGTCGTCTTTTGAGGGGGAGGGGAGGTTAACATTTTTAATTAAAGATTACGAGGGCACATTCATTTAAAAAAAAATAATGAAATGCACGGATAAATTCTTTATAATAAACACTACAGTATTCCATCAAAAAATAAGAATAGTCAATTTTGATTTCATGCCGACTTTAATCATTTGGATGACTGCAATCTTTACACACCACCACGGGGCATGAAGGGGAAACAGAACCAGGTGGAGAACGACCAGAACAAAATGAGGAGCTCGTTCGTAAACGAGGGACTACATCTGTAGCATGGGCACACGTTTTTAAGCACTGCAGTTTTAAAACAACCGATTTTAAGCCGTTGAAACACAAACAACAGAGCTATATGCGTGCGCCGTCTCTGTTTCTGTGTGAGAGGACCACGCTTTTTTTTTTTTTTTGCCACTTTATTGGCTTTGAACGATTACATAAACACACTTATATGCGTCAGAATCCCCATCTTGGCAAGTATCCTCATAAGGACAGCGATTTTGGTCTTAAGAGAGAGGAAACAGCTGAAAGAAAAAACGCATATGTAACAGTATATTGGATCTGGACTTCGGTCTTAAAGGGGAAACTGTCCAATATTCGTTCTGTCTGCCATTCATATTAATCATAGCACATTGCTAGAAAATCTCTCACTGCTCTTGAATAAATCACTTTTGTAACTTTAATAAGAAAAATAATAATGATATATATATTGTCACGGTGCACACAGCAGGGAGGAACGAGGAACACGCGGACTAGGAGTAACTTCAAAATAACAGTCTTTAATGAGGACATCAGGACAGGGCAAGACAAGGCAAGGTACACACAGACAGGAACACCGGGGAATAACGAGTAGACCAGACGAAATCTAACTAAACAGGCAGGAACTAAATACACATGACAATTACTGATAATTAGACGAAACACAGCTGGACAAGACTTAACTAATAATAACACTTAACAAGGACAGGAACAAGACCAAATATGGACACAAGAGGCGGGAACACATGACACACACGACAGAGGACATAACATATATATATACAGTGGGGCAAAAAAAGTATTTATTCAGCCACCAATTGTGCAAGTTCTCCCACTTAAAAAGATGAGAGAGGCCTGTAATTTTCATCATAGATATACCTCAACTATGAGAGACAAAATGAGAAAGAAAGAAAAAATCCAGAAAATCACATTGTAGGATTTTTAAAGAATTAATTGGTAAATTCATCGGTAAAATAAGTATTTGGTCACCTACAAACAAGCAAGATTTCTGGCTCTCACAGACCTGTAACTTCTTCTTTAAGAGGCTCCTCTGTCCTCCACTCGTTACCTGTATTAATGGCATCTCTTTGAACTCGTTATCAGTATAAAAGTGACCTGTCCACAACCTCAAACAGTCCAACTCCAAACTCCACCATGGCCAAGACCAAAGAGCTGTCAAAGGACACCAGAAACAAAATTGTAGACCTGCACCAGGCTGGGAAGACTGAATCTGCAATAGGTAAGCAGCTTGGTGTGAAGAAATCAACTGTGGGAGCAATTATTAGAAAATGGAAGACATATAAGACCACTGATAATCTCCCTCGATCTGGGGCTCCACGCAAGATCTCACCCCGTGGGGTCAAAATGATCACAAGAACTGTGAGCAAAAATCCCAGAATCACACGGGGGGACCTAGTGAATGACCTGCAGAGAGCTGGGACCAAAGTAACAAAGGCCTCAAATCCTGCAGTGCCAGAAGTGTCCCCCTGCTTAAGCCAGTACATGTCCGGGCCCGTCTGAAGTTTGCTAGAGAGCATTTGGATGATCCAGAAGAGGATTGGGAGAATGTCATATGGTCAGATGAAACCAAAATAGAACTTTTTGGTAAAAACTCAACTTGTCGTGTTTGGAGGAGAAAGAATGCTGAGTTGCATCCAAAGAACACCATACCTACTGTGAAGCATGGGGGTGGAAACATCATGCTTTGGGGCTGTTTTTCTGCAAAGGGACCAGGACGACTGATCCATGTAAACGAAAGAATGAATGGGGCCATGTATCGTGAGATTTTGAGTGAAAACCTCCTTCCATCAGCAAGGGCATTGAAGATGAAACGTGGCTGGGTGTTTCAGCATGACAATGATCCCAAACACACCGCCGAACAGCGAAGGAGTGGCTTCGTAAGAAGCATTTCAAGGTCCTGGAGTGGCCTAGCAGTCTCCAGATCTCAACCCCATCGAAAATCTTTGGAGGGAGTTGAAAGTCCATGTTGCCCAGTGACAGCCCCAAAACATTACTGCTCTAGAGGAGATCTGCATGGAGGAATGGGCCAAAATACCAGCAACAGTGTGTGAAGACTTACAGAAAACGTTTGACCCCTGTCATTGCCAACAAAGGGTATATAAAGTATTGAGACAAAATTTTGTTATTGACCAAATACTTATTTTCCACCATAATTTGCAAATAAATTCTTTAAAAATCCTACAATGTGATTTTCTGGATTTTTTATTTTTTTTCTCATTTTGTCTCTCATAGTTGAGATATACCTATGATGAAAATTACAGGCCTCTCTCATCTTTTGAAGTGGGAGAACTTGCACAATTGGTGGCTGACTAAATACTTTTTTGCCCCACTGTGTGTGTGTATATATATATATATATATATATATATATATATAATACAAGTGTTAATTATATCTATCATAGATAGATAGATAGATAGATATAATTAACACAGTGAAGACTAATTAATTTACACAATGTATGTAGCGTTTCTTATTTATTGTAGTTTTTTGTCCTATTGCTTGCAATTAGTTTATAATACTTATTTCATCACTGACTGTTTATTTATTTTCAGTGAGCTTGAGGTTTTTTTTTTTTTTTGGCTATTTTAGGCTTGTATTAGTTTGATATTGACATTGGTGACAAGGATTATGAAAATTATATGGTATCAAAGATTTTAATATCACAAAAACCTTATCGTCATATATATTGTTATCGTGATATAAAATTAGTCATATCATGATATAAGATTTTGGTCATATCGCCCACTCCTATATTGCATGTATTTTAGCTGTGCACTGGTGGGTTAAATCAAACTAAACATTTATAATCTTTTGATTACATAAGTAGCTGTGTAACAGACTCGGTCTGTTACATATGTGTAACAGTAGCTGCCTATTACATCTACATAATTACAAACTGTAATTACAGGCTGTTCTATAACTTAGTTACATGGTAAGCACATTTTGTTTCATGTAAGTACAATGGCTACTACTAAGCACTTAACTAGGTAATTACTCTGTATTATGGACACCTTAAAATAAAGTGTTACCGAGATCTTTAAGATGCTGCTGTATTGAACATGGCACCTGATGACTAATTTACTATTTTTTGTTCCCTATCATTTAGCTTTATTTGATGATTAATCGTGGGTTCCCTCTTACGTCATACTCCAGGGTTTTCTTAGGCATTTGTGCACATGCACACTCTTCAAAAATGGAGCTTATTGAGGACACACTAAAATACATTAAATTGCATTTATATTTAGACAGAATGGAATATATAGATTGTACTGCATGCTAGCTTGATTATTGTGCCCAAAAGCATAATTTATTTAAGCCCATATGTCTTACTAACAAGAGACTATGCTTCTATCCACAGGTGGAGAGCTGTAGTTCCAACCACGCAAGTTTGCAACGCTGTTTGTTAATGTTCGTTTGGACTATGGTTTCGGGAAACAGAATTGTTGAACGATGTTGGTAACGATGGAACTTGCGACCATAGTTGGCTAACAGCGATTTTAGGAAACGCACCCCAGAATTGCAAACATTGTACTACAGTTAGTCCAGCCCCAACTCATAACATTGCTTGAGTAAATGTTGTATCATGTAGATATCCAGCTAAAATATTTAGAGCAGGGGTGGGCAATTAATTTTCCCAAGGGGCCACATGAGAAACTTGGGCAGTTGCAGAGGGCTGGACCAGTACACTTAACTCAGTTCTGCCCAATATATTTTATATCTCTCTATAAATGGAACAATCATTCATACGAGTCGCACAATACAATCATACAATCGATTACAATCATACAATGAAAACGTGGAGCACACAATTATACCACTAGCTAATGAACACTCGCAAAAACAGTTTTGAAAATGTGATTTTTTTTTGCAGTGTTTCAAAAACTACCATCACAACTTCGAACAAAAAATCAAGTATTCAAAATATTATGAACGTGACATTCGCAGTCAAAACCTGAAACACACATTGTCATAGAATTGTATTACCAATAGCTATACTGAACCATCTCTTTATATTTTTCTAAACCGCTGAAAATAGGGTCCAGACATCAGTAAAGTATCAGTCTATAACGATGAGGATACAGGAAATAGGATACACGTGCGTTACGGACGTGACAAAAAAAAACACAAGTTTTTGGGAGACCACGTAGGCCGTTTGTAGACTTTTAATCCACAGTAGAAAGTCTTAAAAATGCAAAGCCCAGAAGCAACAATATATGCCGAATGGAAAGGGTTGGCTGTTCACAACATAAAATATAGCCTACATAGCCCATTTTTTTTTTTTTTTTTTAAACTTAAATACATTTTTTTGTGTTTCTGAGGAAAAATCAATGTTAAGGACGGAAATCTCTCCGTTACGGATGTGACAGTTCTGAAAGCGGAATTTATCCTACAATGGAAATGTGTAGCTAAAATGCTTTAAAAACTTTGACAGAGATGTCTAGCTGACTATTTAATAGGGCTGCCCCCAACAACTTAACTAGTCGTTCATTTAAGTCATTATTAACTAATCGCATGTTTATATTAAAGCTAATAATCCAATGAGCTTCAATATATTCTGCACTCAAGCACACGTATAAAGTTTGCAACCAAGCACTGGCAAAAGTCACCTGGTGATTTATGAATGTGTTGTAAAAAAGGAGATGATTATTTATTTATTCCCTCTCATCTCCAGAGTAGGCTACTGGACGTGCCTTTAGAGAGAAATGCAACCTTCATACAGATTACAAATAATCAGGAAATATTTGTTTTTGAATTGGTTCGTTTAAAAGTAGACATTTTAAACTTTCTATAGATATAGCCTATTTGATATGTCTGTGAGGCAGCCGTACGCTGAGTTTTGGTTCTTTTTTCTGACGCGCTCCTTCGGAGATGGCAGAAAGCGTGTCCTGCTTTCGTTATTTTACAAAAGCAACGTTTTGTTGTTTTTATGAGTTTACAGAAATAAAATCAGTTTCGAACTGCTTTTAAGTTGTTTCATTATCAGGAAACAAAGCTGTTGCCTTGAAAATAAAAGCAGTGCGGTTGTATTGCATACACCTATTTGCGATTGACTTTTAATTCACAAATAACCTCATTGATAGCCAGTCAGTGATAGCCAGAGGGCCAGATGTGGCCCGGGGGCCATACAATGCCCAGGTCTGATTTAGAGCCTGACAGTCCCAAGTCACCATTCTCAGTTTATATCTCACAATTCTGTCTTTTGTTCTTGCAATTCTGAGAAAAAACAAAAGTCAAAATTGTAAAATATAAACTCTATAACCCCTTTCACACTACACGTTGTTCCCAGAAAATTGCCGGATTGCCTTCTGTGTGACACATCCCGGGATTAATTCCGGGATCGATCCCGGGTTGGGGACCCAGTAACATTGTCAGGTTCAGTCCCGGAATGAGCTGAGTGTGAACAAAAGCCAGAACCGCTGCCGTAAAGGGTGTGTCGTAGTGATGACGCACATTATTGTGCGACTCTTTTACCGGGTGTTTTGAAGGAAGATCTACTGTATTTTCACGACGAAAAAATATATAATGAAGCAGAGATCAGGGAGCTCCTCACTATCCACGCTGAAGCTGAGATCGTTCGGCAGCTTAGTGAAGCGGAACGCGTCATATTACACGTCACATCGTAATATCACGTGTCTTTACGGGATCTTTATGGGATGTGTGTGAACGCACACAGATTCTGGAAAATCACTGGCAGTGTGAATGAACCACAATCAAACGGTCCCGGGACAAATGGGACACATTATCTGTGTATTTTCCAGAATTTCTGTGTGAAGGAGGTTTATAATTCTGAAGAGAAAGTCAGAATTGTGAGATGTTACTAGCAATAGAAATCCAGAATTCAGACAGTCAGAAAATTACCTGTAATTGTGTAATTACCTTATTCATTCAAGAAAGAAAACAAGTTTTATTTTTTCTCAGAATTGCAGGTTTATATCTTGCAATCCTGAAATGTGATATCGAAAAGTCACAATTTCATTCTTTCTTTCTTTCTTTCTTTCTTTCTCTTATACAGTACATTTCATTTTTGCTGTGTGGAAAAGAGCGGCATGAACATTATAATAAACATCTCCATTGTGCTCCACTGAAGACAATGAAGTTGGTTATGAACAACATGAGCATAAATAGATGAAATAATTTTCATTGCAGCACATTTATTCATTTTATAATTTAAATATGGTCTTGTTTGATAAGCAGCAGAGGTGTAGTACATTATAAACTACAGCAATACCAGAAGTTAAAACCCATATCCCATAAAGCCAAGTTTTATAGCACTGCATGCTTGACAAAATACTTCCATTCAGTAGTTTATTGGAGTGACTCCTTGAGTAGAAAGGAGCTGTGTGTGTGTGTGTGTGTGTAATAGACTCCTGTGGGAGTGGTACTCCTGTGTATATTTAGTAATGCAGGCTTGCGTCAGGCCTGTCTAAAGTTCATCGCACTTGGCTGCTCCACATCAGGCTGTGTGCATGAGCTCTCTCATCGAAAATTCTCTGTCTTTCTCTCCCTCCCACTAACAATGTAAAAACAGGAGGAACAGAACTCCAATTTCAGCCTAGATCAGTCATAAGCTTGAGGAAAATCCCACGTTTACAGACAGGAGGAGGACATCCTATTGCAATTATGTCAGCTCATATTTTCCTCTTTTAATAAAGATGTAACAGTTAAAAGTATGTTATGTGTATCAGTGCTTCTCATCTGATTTTGCTTTAGGTTTTAAGTAGTATGGCAACTTTAATGTATTCAGTGCATTGATCTTATTTATTTATTAATTTATTTTCAGTTAATCGATCAATCGTGATTAATTTCACTTAATGTTACAAATTGTACATGTGTAATCATAAAAATACTGACACAACTAATCCCCTAATGTAGAATACAATCAGTTTGTACAGGTACTATTAAGATCAGCAAGGTGATATGAGTAATTATTTTATTGTTTATTCCCAAGGCTGAAATGAATAATTATCTTCTGGCAGTGTTTTGTTATAATTTATTAACAATTCTTAAATAAGACCCCTCATAACAACTAATATATAATAAATGGCACATTTAGCTTTGTCTTAATTTAGTGTGAAATAATAATGTTTTTCTGTCTGTTCTCTGTTTGAATGAGAACTCTGTGGTTTAATTTGTGTCTCACTTTAGAAGGTAATTTTATGCATGGATTTTCATGCTAAATTGGTAATAAAATTAAGTTAAAAACATTTAGAATCAATTTTATGCGAGGAATGACCAATTTTTATTATTATTTTTTTTTATTATTATTATTCTGAGCCTTAAAGCAATCGTTAACCAAAAAAAAAAAAAAAAGAAAATTTGTTGAAAATTACCTCTCAGACCATACAAGATTCTCTTTCTTTCTTTCTTTTTCTCTTTCTTTCTTTCTTTCTTTCTTTCTCTCTTTGTTTTGTTAGATGAAGTTTGTTTCTTCATCTGAACATAATTTACATCTCTTGACCAATGGATCATCTGCAGTGAATTGGTGCTGTCAGAATTAGAGTCTAAACAGCTGATAAAGACATTACATTAATACAAAAATTAATCAAGCAGTCCATCAATGTGATGACTATAATAAAGTTAAAGACTTCTTAATGATGGATATGTTTATTGCAAATATGCAGCTTTTCCCTTCACAAAACATACTTATGTGTCATTATGATACTAAATACTGCTAAATATGATGCTAAATTTCTGTTCTGTTTCGTTGAATAAACAAACTATTTTTTTTTTTTTTTTTTATGCATGTGCTTTAAATGTGGTTGTTAGCCGAAAATCTTCCAATGTATATGTGGCCATAATTGACTCTTAAAATTAAATGTAGAACAATTTAGATTAACATTGAAAAACTGATCAAATCAAACGAGTCCTGAGCTTGTTAAAAGTGTCTCTGACTACAAGGTGCACTAGTATTCAGATCACACGGTGAGATGTCTTTGACGGTGTAATTCCACTGATGATGAAATAGCAGCAGCGAGAGGAATGAAATGAAGAGAGATGTACTCTCTCGCTTTGAAGTGAACGTTGACAATAATAATGTAAGGCCACCATCTCTGATGTAGTGCATGCTCTCATACAGTGCATGTCCATCCTAATAACAACAAGATGAAATGGTGTCCACCTCTTGCTAATTGTTTAAAAGCCCGTCCTAGTTTAAAAAAATCTTTATGAGAGCAGAAACAAAAGAGAGCGGCGACAATGAAAAAAAAAAGCACTCGTTTGTCATGAGGAGGATTAGATGGCTCTCTTTGAATTCCTCATTAATTAAAAGAGGCAGATGAAGTGTAATGTCACCCAGGGGACTGGGATTAGAGCGGCTCCGGGCCATGATGACTCAAGCACAGTGACCTCAGCAGGACAGAGAGGCTGCTGGAGACCAAACGGCCTCTGCAGAGAAACAAGAGCTATAATGTAAGGAGCTTCATCTGCGAGTGGAGGTCTGTTTTGTTTGTCAGAACTGTTGGAACAGATGAGGAGTAGACTAGGCCGCCTTCTAATATTTTTTATAATTATCGAATGTAGGAGTATGATATGGTGAATTTACAAGGATTGAATTGCCCCCACACTACTGTCTGCTATGATTAACCCTTTCACACGTGAGTTTAAAATATTCTAGCTGAGCCCCCACCAGTTTTTTCAGGCGACCGTTATTTTAGAGTGTATAGCCTTATTGTTTCCATGGCGACACATCATGCTTGTCATGTGACACACCGCAGCCACAATTGCGCTGTATGACACATGGATAGCTTTTATTTCGTTTATCCTTTATTTATTATTAATATTCACAAACATTTTCACTATATTATGAAATATCTGATATTCCAATTCTGAAATATGTGGAAGTAAATGTATTTTGTAGTTTAAACACTTTTATAATGACCGTGTTAGTTGATCAGTACCGGGTGATGGGCGCCGCCATGTTTGTTCTCGCTGAATCCGAGCTGTGGGATTTACAGCATGTAAATTCATCCGCTCCTCCCGAAACACGTTAAAGTAAGTCTCTGGTAAACTGGGAGAAGAGCAGAGTAAACTTTAAAAGTTATCTACACAATCTGTACCCAGTCAGCAAACAAATTAGACCCAGATTTGGCATGCATCTGGCACAGCTGGCATTCATCCGGCACTGGCATACAGCATGTGGGCCAAACATGGCAGAGGGAGAACTTGCACCAGCACCACTGACAGATGAAGAGGAGATGGTCAAGTATTGGAAGATTTCTAAAATCCAAAAGTAAAAAGAATAACTTTTGCTTTTGTATTAGGAAATAAAGATGACCAAAATAATTTGTTTATTTAACAGCTGTGGTGATGGTTATGGCTCGTACTACCCCTCCATCTGGCATCCTTCCATTCCATACAGTAATCAGATTCATTTTCAGAAGGTGAGATGGTGGGGATATGCTTGTCATCAGTGCATCCAACCACACTGGAAATCCTGAAGGAAATTCTGATTATTGGGTTACTTCCAGATGTCACAGAAAGATGTTATCAAGTGAACGTCATTAATCAGATTAGCCTAATTTAAACCGATTTTTACACCACTGACTTACAGTCCTGTGAAACCCCTCTTTGACGGATTTGTGCCCAGGAAAAAATGATCAGAATGAGTGTGAAAGGGATGCACACTTTCATTAAAATCTGCATACAGCGGACTTATAATGTGCTCTGCATCTCCGATGTTTTAAAGTGCATTCTTCTTATTTTGCAAATTATCTTCCAATGGGGTAAGAAATTAAAAATATTCTTGTTTCCATTTGCATTAAGATTATTTTTCTTACCCTATGGCGGACAATTTTACTTGTTTTATGTAATATGCACTTAAAAAGGAAAGAAACTCCAGGTTTACTGAAGAAAACCTGCTCCCGGCCAGGTTAGGTTCACAGAGAAAGTTACCACGGTAACTGACTCTGAGTATAAGTTACCTCTCTTTCAGAAACGGGCTTGACTTACCCTGCTTTCTCGGGTTTGACAAACCTCCCATTTTGAAACGAAAACCCAGAGTTTCCCTCATTTCAGGGTTAACATACTCAGAATTTTCACTTAACCTCCTTTCTGAAACGGACCCCAAGGGTGTATTCCAGAAAGCACGGTTAACTTACCTTCAACTCAGAGTATGTTCCTGTTTAAGACACAAGACATTCTCAACAGAGTGACGAATTGACGAGTCACTATGGAAACGGACACTAAGAAAAAGCGTGCCATGCTGTTTCTTTCTTCTTCTTTTGTTCAATGGTCATTTACATGCTTAGTGCATATCGCCACCTAATTGATGGTTGTTTATATGGTTTGTTTGATGCCAATTATAAATTAAGTCATATCAGATATGTATTTTTATTATAGAAATACATTATAGAAAATGCCGATCCATGTGTGAGATGATTATATAAAATGTAATAAATATTTTTAATATAATAAATTAAACATTACCTTGTCTTATAATTTATATATAACTGTTATATATGCCAATAAAATAAATATAATAACCATTCTAGAATATTACCTTATTTATTACTTATATTAGCGCTTTATAATTAACATATCATATATCATATATTAGTAGGCAATATTACATATTGTAATATTATATAATCTTGTGCGCTATCTGTCAAGTTACTATGATTAAGTAACCCTTACATCCGCTCGCTTATCCTCAAACATATCCAGGTATGTCACTTAACCTGCTTTTTGGAATACACCCCTGGTGTTTTATTTATATACAACTGACTTTAAACAATGTTTTGCATTCACTGCTTTCATATTCTCATTATATTTACAGTTTGATGCAGGCCTACTAAACAATAAATTATGAAGTTTCAGGACATTTTATTTGACTTGTATGTACTATTTATGTAAATGCGTAACTTTGATTTGTTTTAGGCCATGTTGGCCAATCAGAAGCCTGAAAAAGTTTCCAGAAGGCGGAGATAACAGCGCAGGCTCTGTCGTCACAAGCAAAAACTTGGGTTTTGCTGTCTACATGATAACACTGCAACCGGAGTTTTTGAAAATCTTCACCCTGGCAGGAATTTTCAAAATGTTCGGTTTCAGTGACCTGGTGCAGCGTCTGTGTGAGGACGAACGGCCAAACCGCATAGAAAAAGCTGCGGTTTTGAAAATAACTGCGTTCGTGTGGACAGGGCCAATGGGCGCGCGTTGAGCATTCAAATCGCATTTAAACTGGAGCAGAGGACGTTACCATGGTAACAGGGCATCAACTCACTCAGCTGACAAGTAGCGAGAGGCTGTCTCTCTGCTGTTTTCACTTCTTTCAGGTAAGTTTAGTCCCTAAAGTTACACAAATTATACATACAACAGTTCCTGACACTTTCTTACATGTAATTGACACGTTTCTGTTGAATCTTTACTTTACAGGAACGGTTTAGTGTCTTCAAAAAGGCTGTTAGCATTACAACCGTTAACTAGCTATAGAGGCTAACAATTAGAGGTAAGCTAACTATAGATTTGAGATCTTATTAATGAACGTTTGAGTTTTTAAGCACCTTTTATGTGTAGATGAGTGGCTTTGATAGTTTTGTAAAAGTGTTGCTGATTCTTTGTCAATAGATAAGAAGTCACTATAAGCTAATTAATTTAACCTAAAAGTCTGCACTGCGGGGTCAATTGGTGACGTCACTTACATAAACGAATGGGCTGAAACTATTTCAAACTCATTTTGAACTTTCATTGCAAACATTGCTAAATTGTACTGTGATTTCAGGAGCGTCAGAAAAAAATACCTAAAACAGGGGAAGTTACAAGAAAATTTGTAATGGGAACTGCTGACAGAGATGCAGGAAACACAGGTGATCTGAGAAATCTTATTAAATAACTTTATATGCATTTTTCACAATATATTTCAACTATATCGTCATGCATCTGTAAAACCTAAAAATATGAATTCTGGTATCTTAAGATGTTTTGTATATTATTATTATTATTATTATTATTATTTCTGCATTTCACCTCTGCTGTAGTTTGTTTATTTCTAATAAACCTGACACTGTATACTACGTATTGTTGGCTATGTGACATATTGTTCCTATTCTTCCATGCTGATGGTTGTGCTGCAGAGCTGGAGCGGAGCGGATCTCCTGTCGAAGAATATCTCCAAGGCGCCATGAACCATCTGACTAGAAAGTAAAACCTCAAACATTCAAAAGTTTATCAAATGTTCAAAAAAATATAAAATATTTCCTGTATGTCCTACAAGGCCATCTTGTTTAACTCTGCTCTGAGGACACTTCATACACAACAACCTACAGAGGGGTCAATCATAATTCAAAAAAAGACACAGATGATAATAAAAAAAGTTATTTGAAATTAAAATTAATAACGGTAAGACAGAAGCAGAGTACTGTGAACGCACCTCACTTCAAACTGTAATGGTCTGTATATATATTATTTTCTAAACTTTAAATGTAGTGAAGTTTTTGTTCAAGTAGACTTTGTTGCTTGTGGAAACCTCACGCGAGCCTGAAAGGTACTTAAAACTTAAAATATTATTTGCACTCTTGAAGACTATTCACCAAAGACTAAATTTCAGTCCAGCAGAATTTTCTGCACACTTCACCACCGAGGCCGAGCTGTAGAAAACTTAGTACAGTATTGGGGAAAGTAATTTGTTTATATTACTATAGTTGTTATATTACCACAGCAACTATAGAATTACCACAACAAATGAATTCAAGTATTTTACTATAGTTCAAAAACATTTGTACATATTTACTATAAATTACTATAGCATTTTTTTCATTCCATGCCCATGCAGCATAGGTGTCTACATCTTAATCTCAGCTGCCGATGTCGTTCAGTAATGACTAATGCTGCTCTACTGTTCTAAATTTTACGGGAAGCTCTCGTTTGAGGTCTGTAGGAGGAGAAGAAATCGAAAAATCAAGGATGGTGAGAAAAGCAATTGCAATAGTACGTCTTAAATGGGCAGCTCTATCTCGTTTTGCCAAAGAAATGATCCATACGGGAAGTCATGAGTGGAAAGTAGTAACTTGAAAAAAGTGGTGGCTTATTTGAGTTAAAATAACTGCTAGTGTGAAGCTCCGGGAGAGGAGTAAGTTATCTCTAAAAGGAAAGGAAAAAAAAAAGAAAGAAAGCTGAAACGGATTCCTGCCTGCAGGGATACTGTTACATCATGAGCTAACACTGCCAGTGGGGAATTAGAACCATTCGTTCATAATTCGGGATGCAGAGCCAGGAAGAAACAGGGCCATATGTTCCAATTATTCGTAACAAAGACATGCAATGTATTCGTGTAACTCTCCTAATGTGCCGATGATTTGAATCAGGTGTGTAAAAAAAGGAGAATGTGCAGTGCTGAGGGTCCCGAGCACCAGGAGTGAAAACCACTGCGCTAACAAAATTTTCTTCCTTTAACAACTGACCTGAAGCTGACACAATGGGAAGACTGATTGATTGAGGTTTCTATGACACTCTTGTAACACTGTGTTCACACAGGATGTGATATTTCTTTCACAAAAAGCGAAATGACGATAGGTTTTTGAGATAGGTTTTTATCAGTGGTTCTCATCTGGTTTTGCTTCAATACTCAGATTTTACATTGGACACTGAGTTGTACAAAAATGTAATAAGCAAATCTGTGAAACACTTTACAAAAAGGTATCGTTTGTTAACATTACTTAAATCATTACCTTGCTTAAACTAACAATAATTTGACTAATAAATGCTGTAAAAGTATTGTTCATTGTTAATTCAAGGTAACTACTACAAATTAAACATTGTTATAAATTGTTTTGCAAAATTATCCAAAAGTTAAATAAAAACATTATTATTATCATTATTATTATTATTATTGAAAGGTTTGGAGTCAATGTTTTGTTTTGTTTAAAAAAGTCTCTTATAGGCTCACCAAAGCTGCATTTATTTGATCAAAAATGCAGTAAAGACAGTAATATGCAGAATATCATTACAATTTAAAATAACTGTTCCATTTGAATGTATTTTAAAATTAGTGCTGTCAAATGACTAATTGCGATTAATCACATTCAAAATAAAAGTTTTTATTTACATAATATATCTGTGTGTACTGTGTATATTTATTATGTATATATAAATACACACACACACATACAATATATATTTTGACATGCATGGGTGTGTATTTATATATACATAATTATACACAGGACACACATATACTATGTGAACAAAAACTTATTTTGGATGTGATTAATCGCAATTAATTAACTTTTTTTTTTTTTTAATCCACAAATAACAAGAGAAATGTGATTCATCAGCCTAACACATGAAACAAGCACTAGACTAAATATATAAAGCTTTTACATAGTGACAGATACATTTGAGTGCAGGAGAGTTTTATTAGACTCACAGCCAGTGTTTGATTTTAACAACAAAAGGGTTTCTATTTCTTGCTGTCCAAGACCCATAACAGATCTTTGTCCCACCAGTGATCCAGACAGCTGTTGTTTCGGTTGAGCAGTTAAATGACTCTAAGAACTAATATCCCATAGTCCACTGGAGTCCAACAATAATCCATATACTGAAAAAAAAAAAAAAAAACACAACCCAAACAACCAGCACTTCCTGTCTGCTCAATATCTGTAGGAAAGTGAGTCTTTGTGTCCAATCGACCAATGTGCGGAGATCTCCCACAGAAACCCTTGTGACTGCAGACGGGGCCAGTAACTTGATGACGGGAACCTGCTGATAGTCAATCAGGAACAGGCGAGCCCTGATTATAATCACAGGCTATACACTCACTTAATATAGCGCTTCACACCTCTCCAGCCCATTAACATTTACGTCAGTGATATTGAGAGGATTCTGGGATGAGCATGGAGGAGAGAATTGTCTGATGCAATAATTGGACTCGTTCTGAGCCCTGTGGGGTCGCTGATAATTACTGATGCTGGATTACAAGCGCTGAGATGCAGTTCCCAGATTAGCGAGAAGAGATGTGTTCAGACTGGAGGTGTCATATAACATACAGTAGCCCTACATGTGAATTTTCTGATGTAAAATATTGGCATCATTATGTTTGTATATTGATAGTACACTCTTGAATATGCAACATGAACATACAGTACATGTCACATCGGAGCATCATTTTATCTGATTTATTTTATACTTAAGTATCATACTTCTACTAGTACATTTACCATATATATATATATATATTTTTTTTTTTTTGCATCTTCTTGTAGGAGCTTATGGCATTACAACAAATACATACACAGCCTATTTACTTTGCCTGTATTAATCCAATGTTTACTTCAGGGCAGCTGTCTGTTTTCTATTTATTTATTTTTCTTCAAATTTCTCATCTTTCATTTAGGGGAAAATCTGTTCATTAATCCCCTGGAATGGGATGAATTTAAATGGTAAAATGTGTCTAACAGAGCTGAGAGTAGTACAGTCTTGTTGGTAGCTGATTGCTTAATTAAATTAAGAATGCAAAATGATCAATTTATTTTCACATTCACATCATTCAATGACTATAGAGTTTAACAGCACTTCACACAAGCAAAAAAAAAAGAACAAAGACAATAAATTTTCTTTCAAAAATGTCTTCCACCACACTAAAACCTTGAGGCTTTAACATTGAGCAATGCAACATGAAAATGAGGAAATTAAAATATTGGTCACACTTTAATTTTAAAGGTTCCATAGAATGCATTGATATAATATTTTAAATTGTTCCCTGATAAGTTGACTTAACTTAAAAATTTTAAGGCAACTGGTTTCCTCAATTTTAAGTAAATGATAATTAAAAAAAATAAGTTAATTGAATTGTCAAGTTCACTTAACTTTTTTTTTTTTTTTTTTTAATTATTATGTACTTAATAATTTTAAGGCAACAGGTTTCCTCAATTTTTTAAAGTTAAGTCAGCTTTCACTTTTTACAGTGTAAAGGCAAAAAAATCTCCAGAAACAGATTTACATGTGCATTTACAACTCTAGGATTTCTCCTTAGAAAGAAATGGTCTGTTATTGGCTTATTTGGAAGGGTCATGAATAATAATGTTGAGCTCTGCTCTGATTGGCTGTTTCACAGTGCAGCTCATTTCAGTAGCTCACTGCAGGAAGGAAACACAGGGAGGAAAATATATATTTCAATACTTTCTCTCGCGGTTATATCGTCGGGTATTTATACTGTATATATAATGGATATAAAATCAGGGAGCCGCTATTAATATGCACTGAAACTGCTTTCAAATGCACGATCGCTTTTTACTTTCACTTTTGAGATTCGCGATCGCACAGACTCTGTTTATACTATGGAGCGTCAGTACTTACTACACATTTTACAAGATCATATGCTTGTCAGTGGTGCTCAGGATCTGTAAATCATTCGCCATCATCCTCAGTCATCTCTTATGTGAAATCTTATGTACTGCAATGTAACAGGCTACTGCTAGCAAGGAGCTAACCATGTCCCTTTAGTGGCTCGCGTTATTTTATTAGAACACATTTGTTTTCCGTGCCTTTCTGAATACAGACACCAACCCATCCCTGCACTTCACATCCCCTGCACAGCCTGGAACATTTTCTCTGTTGTCCTCACTTGTTTCTTCACAATACCTGCAGAACTTCTGATGATTCGGCTGGCGTAGAACTTGGGCGGGTATATGCAAATGTTGGGGGCATAACTATTAGTGATCCCAACTGTTACGTCACAGTCGGTGTTACAGTATGTTCTGATTTGCCTGTTATTCAGGGGTCTTTTTTTATTCACGAGGTTTACATAAGGAGGAAACAATGGTGTTTGAGGCTCACGGTATGTCATTTCCATGTACAGAACTTATTATTCAACTATGCCAAGGTAAATACACTTTTCAATTCTATGGCACCTTTAAGGTTCAATTCTCACCATTAAAAAACCATTAACTATGACTTTTACCTCGGTAAACTTCTAATTATCTGCTTAGTAATAGTAAGGGAGTTGTTAAGTTTAGGTATCGGGTAGGATTAGGGATGAAGAATATAGTCATGCAGAATATGTGCTTTATAAGTACTAATAAGAAGCCAACATGTTAATAATATACATGCTGATAAGCAACTAGATAAAAGTGAGAATTGATCCCTATATTAAAGCATTACCGAAATATTATTATTGCAACACTGTCAAATTCTATTCAGAGAAAGATCATTTGGTGGTGCACTGTGTCAATCATTCAATGTTTATCAATATTTATTTATTTATTTATGTGTTTGTTTGTTTGTTTGTTTCAGTAGACATATGAGATGCTACTTATGCTATTATTATTATTACAGTAAAAAAAATTATAAAATAAACTATTATTCGATCCCCTCCTGATTATGTATGTTTGCTTACCGACAAAGAAATGATCAGTCTATAATTTTAATGGTAGGTTTATTTGAACAGCAGAAAAACACCCCCAAAGCATAATGTTTTCACCTCCATGTTTGACGGTGGGGATGGTGTTCTTGGAGTCATAGGCAGCATTCATCCTCCTGCAAACACGGCGAGTTGAGTTGATGCCAAAGAGCTCGATTTTGGTCTCATCTGACCACAACTCTTTCACCCAATTCTCATCTGAATCATTGGAAAACTTCAGACAGGTCTGTACATGTGCTTTCTTGAGCAGGGGGGCCTTGAGGGACCTTGTTTTCTTGCTGATTATGGTCCTAGCTGCCTTGAGATCATTGACAAGACCCTCCCGTGTAGTTCTGGGCTGATTCCTCATCATTCTCATGATCACTGAAACTCCACGAGGTGAGATCTTGCATTGAGCCCCAGTCCGACGGAGATTGACAGTTATTTTGTGTTTCTTCCATTTGCGAATAATCGCACTAACTGTTGTCACCTTCTCACCAAGCTGCTTGGCGATGGTCTTGTAGCCCATTCCAGCCTTGTGTAGGACTACAATCTTGTCCCTGACATCCTTGGACAGCTCTTTGGTCTTGGCCATGGTGGAGAGTTTGGAATATGATTGATTGATTGCTTCTGTGGACAGATGTCTTTTATACAGGTAACAAATTGAGATTAGAAGCACTCCCTTTAAGACACCTGGGAGCCAGAAATCTTGCTGATTGATAGGGGACCAAATACTTATTTCACTCATTAAAATGCAAATCAATTTATAACTTTTTTGAAATGCATTTTTTTCTGGATGTTTTTTTTTTTTTGTTATTCTCTCTCACTGTTCAAATAAACCTACCATTAAAATTATAAACTCAGATCATTTCTTTGTCAGTGGGCAAAAGTACAAAATCAGCAGGGGATCAAATTTATTTTTTTTATTTTTCCCCACTGTATTATTATTGCACAGTTCAAATCACAATATCTGTTTAATTTCTATACAAATCGTGCAGTCCTAGTGGGTACTGTAAAGAAAGATTATTTTTTGCTACAAATTACAAAAAGTAACACAACTAGATGGCATTTTCCTATAACATCTGCTAAAAATACAATAAGAACATTTTTCTGAGATTAATTGTGCCATTATTCAAAACTTGCTTGTGTTGCTTTCATGCTCTGACTTTAATTTCTGTGGAACCTTTACAGCAGCAGTTCAGCCAGAGGTTCAACGTTGCTAATGTTATTCCAGACCCTTAGGCGACAGTGGTCCATTCGTCAATATTTGATGTCTTGGGAGTGAGAACACAGGGTCTGTTTAAAAAGAGCTATTGACTCACTATAAGAAAAGGCCAGAACTTATATTACTGATATTCCACTTATTTCATTTTTAACAAAGAATCCACTGTAGTACCTCACATCAAAAAATCTATTGTCAATAACTGACTGTCAATTCAGCACAGTACTCAGAAAGAGCGTATTAGGCAGCATCCATTCATTTAATTTCAACCGGCCCGCAGTATTCACAATGGAAAAGATTTTACTGTTGTAATAAAGGCTCTCGAGTACAGTACTGGCAAATCTTCGATCTCCTCCCTGGTTAAAGCCCCCTCCAGCAAGAGCGCCCCACTCTATTTTATCTGAGCTGCCAATATTGATATTTTTCTAACAGTCAGAGTAAGCTCTCCACTCAGGACTTGTGCTGGAGAGTGGGGATTTGAATGCCATGTATTGATGCCTGCAAATGGAAGGGCCTATACAGCCTGCCACCTTGATTTGAGAGATACAAGATGATGTTATGTTATCAAACAACAGAGAGCAAATTCAACGATAACCTGTTGTGTTCATCACAGGGTTGAACAGAAGTGCACTGTGATTAGAAGACAACAAAAAATATAAGATTCCATTGATAGTGGCAGAAAAGGCTGATGTACTGTTTCTAAGAGCTTGTAAGGTGGAATCTGGGAAACAGGATTAGACCAATTTAGATAGTATCTTAATTAAAACATTAAACCAAATGAATTCCCTGCCATTGCTTTTAAACAGTTTTCGACTATTTCAAAGTGCTTGTTTTTCTTTTGCAAAATGGAAACTTTCAGTGTAGATGCCTTTGCCGATTATAACAGGAATGATTAGGCTTTTTTGCATGGCAACACAACTACCGTATATTGGTGGGAGAATGTGGAGCATTGTGGTCGCCAAACAACATCAACTTGTTGTATTTACATATAAATATTAGTGCTGGGCAACGATTAATCGTGATTAATCGCATCCAAAATAAAAGTTTTTGTTTATATAATATATCTGTGTGTACTGTGTATATTTATTATGTGTATATAAAGACACACACATACAGTATATATTTTGAAAAGATTTACATGTATTTACATGTATATATTTATTAATATAATTTATATGATATATAAATATATTTAATATATAAACATAACACATTTTTCTTAAATATATACATACATGGGTGTGTATTCATATATACATAATATATGTGTGTGTATTGTGTGTATTTATTATGTACACAAAAACTTTTATTTTGGATGTGATTAATCGCTGCCCAGCACTAATAAATATATATGCATTTTACACACATATATATATTATTGAAATATTGAAGTGCAGTCATATATACATTTATTTATTTATTTGTTATTTTATTTGTTTTAGGACCAGTTTCTATAGAACTTACTCTGTGAAAGTTTTATTTCTCAGTTGTGACTTTGTATGTCGTAACTGCAAGTTTATAGCTCAAACTGTGAAATCTAGCAATTTAATTTGTCATAATTGCAAACCTATATCTTGAAAAATGCCTTTATTTCTTATTTTAAACTTTCTCACAATTACATTTTTATATTTTACTCTGGTTACAGGATTCCATAAATGACAGACTTACAAATCAGTTACAAATAATTAGTAATGTAATATATTGGTTTATGCCTATCAGTGTTTTTTTTATTTTATATATTTATAGTTTTATATTTAAACATTTTTATATTTTCAACATTCATTTTAACCGTAAAGTGTTTTTATTTCATTGTAATTTAATTATTTTTGTTATTTTTACCATTCATTCATTCATTCAATTCATTTTTAGTTATTTTAGTACATTAATTTAAACTATATTAATGAGAAATGTGGCAACTAGCTGAAATTGTATTTATTTATTTATTTATGTCTTTATGTATGTAATACATTTTTATCCCCTTGTGGTTTTAGTGCTAGTTAACTATAGTCCTAAGTCAAGTTTAAAATATAAGAGGGGGGGGGGGGGGATAAATAAATCAGGCAATAATTAAAAAATTCATATTCTAATATAATATTTAATTTAATGTACAATATTTAAAATCTTTTGGGGTTGAATTGTCCGGTCCCAGAAAATGACACTTTATTTCAGTTACTTGTATATATCACAATGACTCAAAATAACCCACTATAACGATAACACAATGACGAGTGGCACACAAATCACGTTAAGCACAGACAGTACCTTTAAACAGAACACAATCATGTTCTCATGTGTGAGTATTCAAGTGTTTTTTTTTTGTTGTTGTTTTTTTTCACTGTTTATGGCCCTGTTCCACATTGTCAGCTGCTCAAAGACACATCACGCATTAACAGGAGATGGTACCACATGGAACGTGTCCTGTGCCACCAGACGCTGTGGTCGTGTAACTTATCATCTTGACTTATGTGGAGCACGGGTGTGGCTGCCCAGTCCCTGCTCATTATCACCATTAACAACAAGCTGTCATCCCGCGTCCTGGGAGGCTGCTGACACAGTTTGCATTTAGGAACTCTATGTCGTATGCATTATGCATTTGCTCTTAAGCCCCAAGGTGTGTGGCATATCACACTGTCTCTTGATTAAGGACACTGGCAGCCATTTGTCATTTTCTGGCCACAACATTATAAAACCGAAGTTGCTTAAATGCACACATAACTAGAACAAATAGGGCTGAGGTGAGGGTACAGATTTTGGATCGGACTTCCATTTTATAATCATGGAATTGCTTTACATTTCGTCATGGTTAATTGTTTACAGATAGATTGAATAGATTGTTTTAATTTTCCAGCACTAACAACACAACTTGCTGACCACCAGATTTACAAAAATTTCCGTGGCACAAAAATGTTCATGTGCTATCGGAAAATTTACTACTTCCCACTTTTGAAATTTAATTATAAATTTGTCAGTGCTTTGTTGTCGGAAATAATAGGAATCATGAGATCCATTGCCCAACTCTGAAACTTGGGTTTTTAAAATAATCTCAACTTGAGAGTCTGTTCATGTCCAAATTCTGAATTTTATTAAAAAAAAAAACAACAACACCATTTAATTCATTGATTGATTACTATTAATTCATTAACTATTTATTTATTTATTTGCAGCAAATTTATGTTAATGTTTTATTTTGCAGAATTATTTTTAGACTTAAAGAGTTTAATAACAGACAACATTATGCATTGCCTGACTGCCAACACACTGCTGATTCTGAATAGTGATCTGAATTAATCATGTTTTTCTAGTTAAACATAACAGACACAATATTTTAAAAAGACAACTATAATTTGAACAAATAACTTTATCAAACAGCCCATTTACCCCATTACTTACTGGCACATTTACACATTTACATTGATAAATATACTTTCCTGCATGTTTTTTTTTTTTTTTTCTCAGTGCTGTTTAGGTTGATTACATTATTTAGTTCTATAATTCACAATGTTATAAGCTGTCCATTATAGTAATACTGGAAAGAGGCAACTTACAAAAGAGGATTGTTTGTAACCTTTGGACACAAATAATTACTTGTGCCTTTGGCATTGCCAGAATTCCAAGTTGATTCTTTTGGATTTTTTATTTTATTTTTTGGACTGTCTGTCTATCAAATGCTGTAAATATACTGAATACATTTTCTCATCTAGCCAGCATTTAATTCAACAAAATGTTAGGTCCTGCATGAATGATAAGCGGTCTATATTTATAGTCCATTATCGCAGAAGAAAAAATACTGTTCAATTTAAACGCATCTTCTAAAAGTTTATTTAGGCAAGGAATAAAAGCCAACTTTTGATTTAATGGATTTCATGTAAACCTTCAACAGAAGCTTCAATCAATTATTTTATACTCATATGGAAAGCACTCGTGTTGAATAAATGTATGGTCTTCAACATTTAATCATTCAGACACAAGGAAAGTTTTGCTATAGATGGAAACTCAGACCTCAAAGTCTCATGATCAGCCCTCATAAATAAGAGAATCAACCTGTTATTTTAACAACAAGCCTACAGTCATGACCAGCTTCAAAGTTCATTAAAACATAGTCAATAATTAAAAGCAGAGTGACGACTACCTAAAAGCTTTGAAAAAAATGTCAAATCACTTGTAAAGTGCCACTTCTGCAGCTGTGGGCAATAATCACAATGCTAATTACCAGGAAAAACAGAGTAGATGAGATGGTGGATACAGAGATAATTACTACATTTATGTTTATCGTTAACATTGCATTTTACTAGTTGAGTGACAGCTTGAGCTCTGTCTTGAACAACTGTCTTGTTTATTTATCCAACTGAAGATTGTACACAAAATGTATAAACTCATGCTGGTTGACAACAATATCAAAGTATGTGTGATGGGTTCTACTCGCCCCGCTACGAGCGGGATTTGAACCATGGGAGGGGGCTACATACATTTTTTATATAGTACTGAATTTAAGTTAGGTGTACGATTTACATGAGTTTCCACGCTCTATCGAATGTTTAAAGTTGAATCAACTCGACTAAGCTTATTTGAGTCTGTTGCCAATGGCAACGAAATGAGGAATGCGACATGAAGAAGCTGATTGGTCTGAGCTGCTGTTTGAACTGACTCCTTGAGGGCGCGCATTTCTGTCAGTGTTTGCTGGTGAGTTGAAACTCTTTCTTTCTTTACCTTTTGCTCTAAAACCATTATTAATAAATAAAAAGGTATAACAGTTAGCTAATAAAAAATATATAATTTAAGACTGCAAGACTGGCACTGCTGTCCGTGCAGTGCCTCTCAGTGTGTGCGCACTTCATTCAAATATGTGCATGTACAGTAACGATCTATCACGGCATGTGAGTACCACATTGAGATCGATAAACGAGCGAGAATGATAAACTTTCTTGAGGAAGCAGCACTGGCCTGATCGTTCAGATAGCTGATTATAGTTTTAGGGGGCTGAGACGACAAATAGGGGGTCTCGAACCGCCCCTGCGTAGATGCCATATTCGACCGCTCCAGATAGGTTGACATGTCCACAATTTTGGAATGGTCAACATGTCACAGTAAAAATCTATGCGTTTTCCAAGATCCCACAACACTGCGCAGCCTCTGCTTGCTTTTGCAGTCAACAGCCAGCTTTGTTTTAGAACCCCCTTAAAACATTATTTTGTAGGTAATTGATTTTTATAGTGTTTTGATTGCTAAATTTTCTCTTTTTTTTTTTAATTAACATAAAAAAACACTTTGTGTGTTCATTTTTTGCATAGTGACTCAGTACAGCAGCAGCATGAAACCAAATAGTTTTTTTTTTTTTCTCATTTCGAGAACAGAAATGCTTTCAGATTGGATGTCAGGTTAACTTTCACACAGGCTGATCAAAGAGATTAACGCTCACACGTCTGTCAAAATGAGATTAGATTTCCCTCCGTTCTGTGCAAAATCTGCCAGGAACTGGATAAGGGATGCAATCTTCATAGGTTCAGTTGCAGTGTTTGGCAAGTCTCGATTCTGATATCAGAGATACAGCAGCAGGGAGAGTGATATCACTTGTTAGTCAAGGACAGACGCTTTCCCTTAGGATATTATCTACTGCACACTTCAGATCTGAAGAGCCAAATACATCTCTAACAATCAAGTGCATGGTAGTGACATCACGCTAATCAGCTCAAAACATGCTTGTGACTGAATCATACTAGTGGGAATCTTTGGCTTCATTAAAAATGGAAGACAATAATTATACTGAACCTCACAAATTCCTGGATGAAATAAAAGGAAAGCACAGATTTCATCAGACTCAGAACATCAAACAAATTGCTGCACATGTAATGAAAATCATTAAAGCTTGTTTTTTTTTTTTTTTTTTTGTTGTTCTTTCACTTGAATAAAAAAACAACAACAAAACAAACAACAACAAAAAAACCTCCTATAGACTATAAAAATTTGGCAAGCCAGTTAAATATATTGTTGACATTTTTGGTCCAATCGCTGGTCTTCTCAGATATGAGTTATGCACATTCAGTACATTATTAGATTTCCTCAATAGTTACCTCTAATTGTAGCACCATTCAAAGTATGTGGAATCATAGTTTGAGGGTAAGAAACTGGAGTCTCACACTGCCCAAAATCTTAAACCAGTTTCAATGGAAAATTGTACCTATGGTGACATTTCTGGAAAATTATATTGCATTGCTTCTTGCATGTTTCGCAATATTTTCAAAGTGAAATGTACAGTCAGTGGCATCAGATAAGAGAGACTTACAAAATGTGCAGAGCTGTGGTACCCCAGGACTAGAATTGAGAACCACTGATCTATTGCATTTGAAAATAACATACCACCAACATAAAAACAGTGTTAACAAAAGGAAACTTCAGATAAAAACACATCTGCTGAAGCAAATACAATTTAGGCTTGTTTATGACTTGTACCTAAACACTTCACATTACAAGTACAGTGCTGTTTCAGGTGAGCTACCGAGCAAGCTGCATATATGGAGCTGGCTATATTTATTTTTTATTTAAATTTTTTTATATATATATATCTGCCACATAATCAAATTATTTGTGAAAAAATTGTGCCACTAGTGTTGATTTAAGTTGGTAACTGCAGTGAACTCCATGTGCGTATATACCCTAGTGAAAAATAAATATACTAAAATATTTGAAATACATTTATTTCATGCTGAGTATGCTACAAATATATTTACATATGTATGTGCTTAATAATAATACCCTGCAATTGTAATTTTAGTATACTAAACTGGTATACTTAAAGTCTGCTAAATTGGAACAACTAATTTTGTACATAATGCACTTTAATTGTGCAGAAGCAGTGCTGAAGTCCAAATAAAGATAAACTGAAATATATTTGATTGTGCTAAATTGGAACTATTCCAAGTATACTTTAGGTACACTTTGAATATATTGCATTTAAAGACCGATATTATTCAAGGATCATACAATCCTCATTAATAGTGACATTAAAAACATTTTAGGCTTACTATTAAGAAATATGCATTGTGCACAAGTAGTACTCCAAATAAAGTTAGATTTAAACTACACTTGTTATGAAATAAATGTATTTGAATACATTGTTTTTTTGGTAACACTTTAGAATAGGGAACACTTATTCACTATTAACTATGACTTTTCCCTCAACAAATTCCTAATTGGCTGCTTATTAATAGTTAGTAAGGTAGTTGTTAAGTTTAGTTATTGGGTAGGATTAGGGATGTAGAATAAGGTCATGTAGAATATGGCATTAATATGTGCTTAATTAGTACTAATAAATGGCTAATATTGTAGTAATATGCATGCTAATAACCAACTAGTTAAGAAATCCTAAAATAAAGTGTTACCGTTTTTTTTTTTTTTACTAGGGTAGGTCTGTTTTTGGCATTTTGCAAAGATGTAAGTAGAGACAGAGACTCAGCCTGACTGCAAATCAAGGCTAAAATCAGCATTAGCAACCGCACAGCAACACCCTGGCAACCACCCGCAACACCATCCACATTTGAAATTTAACCTACCAGCAATCCTGTTATAAACTGTAATCCGCAGCTTCTCAAGAGGCTTAAACATAATCAAATCATATGCATCGTCACTGTTGTAACTGCGCATCAGATCTAGTCATGCTATAAGGGCTGTATTCAGGTGTCAGTGCTGCTTTTGTGTGAATATTATGTGAATTACCATGTCAAAGGGTAAATCCAGCTGTACCCAGCAGCACACTTAATCCAGGAAAGCCTTTATGTTACGCTGCCAGATGTTAGCTGCTTTCAACCGGCTCTTAGTTAAGACCCCCTTCAAACGTCTAGTGGTAGAAACACGGCTTAGAGGAACAACTCTGAATACTTCCAATTATCGCCAGCTACAGCATCAAAGTGTAAAGCAAACACCTGTGTGGAAAGGGTCTGTGATATTTCTCCTTTAACTGTCAGAGTGCTGTTTGAGAATGCCAGGCACTGACTGAAATGTTCAATATTCCGTTGGGTTCTCTCGTTGTGAAAATTCACAGGACTACCTGTAGATGACAATGGGTAAGCTGTCTCAAAACATTTTCAGAAAAATACTATGACCAAGCATGGCATATTGAATCACTTCAGTAAATTTTACCACCTTATTTGGTTCAGAAAGCCTGTCTTCTCAAGAAGCAGTTTGTGTGAATCCAGTGATCAGCTTAATCAGAAATCACTTACTTTCCTACTATACAAAAAAAAAAAAATAATAATAATATAATAAAATAAAATAAAATAAAAGTGAAAATAGTAGTATTTCTGAATTCACAGTATTCGTACCTGAAAAGTACCAGAATGACCTACTATTTCCGGTGAGCTTCTGAAGTGTGCATCCAGTGGATATTTTTTTCAATTCTATGATGCTACAGGAGCAGATTTGTGAATAGCATTGAAGCAACTCAACTGCTGCTGACAGGTCACATGACAATGACAACATGAAGGATATAATATGTCGCATTACCTTCATATTACACACACTGATACTATATAGATCATACTTTTTCCGTGCATGTAAAGTAAATATTTAAAATTAGAACCTACTTGGAGAGTATGTGATTTTGAACACAGCCATTATGTCACATCCTTTATACTAAGATGATCTGGTTGATTTTTGAAGGCAGCATCTCTAGGAATCCATAATCATTAGCTTTATATGATATCCCACAATCCTGTTGGTGCAGTTTGGCGGTTGGTTGAAAGAAATAAAGAAATCTGACAATGCCATTTTTTTCCATGCATAATTCAGTTTCTACCAAGAAATAAACAGTGTAGTCAGTGTTTGCTTACTGTAGGCACTACTAATACTCTAAAGTTTGAGTTTTGATGATGGTCTGAAACTGGTTTGATGGAGGCACCATCGTGCAAAAACAGTGCCTGACTAACTGGGGCATGCAAAAGGTCAAAATACGTAACCACAGAAGACCCTACTACTCATATTTGTTCCTTATACTACGGGGACGTTGAATGCTTGAATCTGATTGGCTGACGAACGTTCTAAGGTGTGCAATTATTTTCAGCGATACGCACGGCGAACGTAGTTCCAGGCAGCTCTTGACCTCATTACATGACCATATTCGCCAAATGATTTCTGTTATTTCAAAGGTCTTACAACAGCAAAATAACCAAAACCCACAATGACACTAGCCAAACAAATAAATATAGTAAACAAATGGATAAAAATGACAGATCATGTCCATGTTTTTACCACAAAATTATGCTTTATTATGTACGGAAAGCACATACTCTATCTCTCCCGCTCTCTCTACTTCACAGACCGCACATACATAACAGCACACACACTAACATACATCGTGCTAATGTTGTTAGCGCTACTCTGACGATTTTCAGTAAACAACTTAAAAACTACTTGACTTCTCACAAGCGAGGTAACAACAACGGTGCTGTTCATGAACAAAAGGAACTAAGTTTCACTATAACTAGAGACATTGCTGCTGAACACTATTGAGAGACGCACAGAGGTAATCTCTCTCGCTCTCTCAATTCAATTCATATTGCTTTATTGGCATGACATACTTGGATACATATTGCTAAAGCATTGTACATAGCAGAATAAAAACAAATATACATCCATAAACAAAACAAAATACATCCATATATATTTATATAAACATTAATGGTACTACTAATGCAGATGTGTTCACTCTTTACTTCTTAGTTAATGGCATTTATAAATATGTTGTGCTACCAAAAAGGAAGTAGGTCCTTCACCAAGTAATATTCCTAGTTTGTCTCTCTCTCTCTCTCATAACTTAGTTATTAACTGTAGTAACTGCATTATTAGTCCGCTATCAACAGCTCAAGCCTCAGTTACTAGGTTTAAAATGATGTTTTGGAATTAGCAACTGAGGCGTTGGATGAAATGCGGAATAAATAATCCTACTCACAATAGTGATTTAAGTAGAAATACCGACGAATGCCATGAAATATATCATCTGATCAATGTCTTGAGGTGTGGCAACCATAGTATAAGCGGAATAATTGACTTCGGTCCGTTGAATTATTAGAAAAATAATGCACACCCGCTTTGTGTCGTGACCGCATTTTCTAATAATCCAACGGCCCGTCGTCAATTATTCCTTACATATAACATGCTGGTCAACTTATTTGATTGGCTGAGCGACATTCCAAGAGTACATACTGCACAATTCAACAGCACTGGGGGCTTTCCTTTCTTTGTATCTCTCCACTTACTCCAGACCAGAGTTTGTGAACAGTGCAGGGTAAAAGTTCTGCAGATGTCAGTGTTTTCTCTCACTTCTTGGGTCATTCGGTGAAGGGTTCATCTCTGAGATACCAGTCAAAGCTGTGTCACTTTGACATCGGGAGCATGTTGGACCTACTTGTCTGAAAATCTGTCCGAGGTGATTCTAGGATTTTAGTCTTAGGGGGACTCTGAACTCTGAAGCTGACGTGGCTCAGTATGTGATCACAGAATGGTACCTGTGAGGATTTCCAGTCAGGATTTAGACCGTTTCATAGTACTGAGACTGCTCTCATTAGAGTTACAAATGACCTGCTCTTATAATCTGATCGTGGTTGTATCTCTCTATTAGTGCTACTGGATCTTAGCGCTGCGTTCGACACTATCGACCACAACATTCTTTTGAATAGACTAGAAAACTTTGTTGGCATTAGTGGAAGTGCATTAGCATGGTTCAAATTGTACTTATCTGACCACCATCAATGTGTAGCAGTGAATGAAGAGGTATCATATCGATCATAAGTGCAGTATGGTGCACCTCAAGGCTCAGTACTAGGGCCGTTACTTTTCACACTTTACATGTTACCCTTAGGAAATATCATCAAGAAACACTGTGTTAGCTTTCACTGTTATGCTGATGATACTCAGCTCTATATTTCTTCGCGGCCTGGCGAAACACACCAAATTGAGAAACTAACGGAATGCATAGTCGATATAAAAAAAACTGGATGACGAGTAATTTCTTACTGCTAAATTCTGAAAAATAAACGAGGTGCTAATTATCGGACCTAAAACCGACACATGTAATAACTTAGAACACTGTCTAACACTTGATGGCTGCTCTGTAAATTCTTCGTCATCAGTTAGGAACCTAGGTGTGCTATTTGATAGGAATCTTTCCTTTGACAGCCACGTTTCTAGCATTTGTAAAACTGCATTTTTTCATCTTAAAAATATATCCAAATTGAGACCTATGCTCTCAAAGTCAAATGCAGAAATGTTAGTTCATGCGTTTATGACCTCAAGGTTAGACTATTGTAATGCTTTATTGGGTGGTTGTTCTGCACGCTTAATAAACAAACTCCAGATGGTCCAAAATGCAGCAGCTAGAGTTCTTACTAGAACCATGAAGTATGACCACATTAACCCGGTTCTGTCAACACTGCACTGGCTCCCTATTAAACATCGTATAGATTTTAAAATCTTGTTAATTACTCATAAAGCCCTGAATGGTTTAGCTACTCAGTACTTGAGCGAGCTCTTATCGCATTATAGTCCTCCACGTCCACTGCGTTCTCAAAACTCTGGCCATTTGATAATACCTATAATATCGAAATCAACTGCGGGTGGCAGATCCTTTTCCTATTTAGCACCCAAACTCTGGAACAATCTACCTAACACTGTTCGGGGGGCAGACACACTCTGTCAGTTTAAATCTAGATTAAAGACCCATCTCTTTAACCTGGTGTACACATAACACACTAATACGCTTTTAATATTCAAATCCGTTAAAGGATTGTTAGGCTGCATTAAGTAGGTCAACCAGAAACGGGAACACTTCCCATAACACCCGATGTACTTTTTACATCGTAAGAAGAATGGCATCTACACTAATATTAGTCTGTTTCTTTCTTATTCCGAGATTACCGTAGCCATCCATTCTAGTCCGTATCCAGATCAGATCGTTACTGCAGTCACCTGGATCCAGTCCATATCCAGATCAAATGGTGGATCAGCACCTAGAGATGACCTCTACAGCCCTGAACGTCAGCGGTGAACATGTCTCAACCAAAGTAAACCTTGGCTTGGCTTGGCGGTAATCACAGTTTGTCACATGTTTTGGCTTCTTTTGGAACTATTTTCATTTTGTAAATTAGAAATATACAATCCAGCCAGTTTTCATATCAGTTGCATAAAAGCCTGGCATTTAGTACAACTGCACATGTGATATTGCTAAAACATAACGACAATAAATAATAAGCACCAAGTGGCATATAGTTTTAGAACTTGAATTTCTTTGACCAAATATTGTTATTAGATTATTATCCAAGATTTCTGAATAAGATTGTAGGCTTTTAAACTCTCTAAGATGATTTGTGCTACATAAACAGGAAGATAATCCAGGAAGTTATGAAGCTCTGATTACACTCAATACAGCTAATCAATACCCTGGGTAGGGCTGCACCAGCTGTTCGTAAGTTCTTACTTAAATTGGAATGTAAAAACTTAAGGGCAAGTAATTACTAGCTAACTAACTCTGTACTTAATTTAGTTGCATTTGGCAGAACATAGGTAGTGCGGTGTAGGCTCACCGAAAAGAGATGCATATCTCCTAATATGACATTTACCGTCAATGATCCAAAAGCAGCCTGCAAAACTACTGTATGAGCAGAAGTTATTATGTTTATCCTGATTAGGTTGATTACAACTTTTTTTGCCTTCCATAAATTATAGTAAAAATGTAAATATCATCATAAATTAGGACTGTGCAATTAATCGAAATTCAGTTTCGATTTCAGCCTCCAACAATTATGAAATTACAGTAATCGAGATGAAACGATTGTTGCGCCCCATTCCGCCCCCTTTCCAGCAGTGCACTTTCACTCCTCCATAAAAGCCCAATTTCATGTGCAAATCAGTAAAATCATGTAACGAGACACTTGCAAAATGAGACGCGTTTGATTTATTAAAGTTGATTCGATTTATTCATGTTTATAAAAGTGTGAAAGAGAACTTGCACTGTTCCTCGGGAGGATTTCTGTGGATGCGCTCAGAGACGGAACAGAACACGGACATGTAAAGTCATATTTTAGCGCCTAAACGGTCAAATACACGCAAAAGTGTGTCAAAATGCGGCGCTTAGTGATTATTCATGTAAACCCTTGTTGGATATGTAATAAACGAACGTAAAGAGTTGAAAATGAAAATATTTGTATAACAGTAAATTGGATCCGTGCGGCTCTTAAAGTGACAGCGGGCTAATATTCCAGCTGCGACTGTGCTTTATATTAATCAAACAAAAAAAGACAAATTCAAAATCGCTCACTGCTCTTGACTGAAGGACTTTTGTAGCTTTAATAAGAAACAAAGGAAGTTTAATTCTTACAGTGAAGACTATGCTGTTTTATTTTACATTAGGTTATTCAATTTCTCTACTAGGCTGTTAACTGAATACTTTAGACTAGAAAAAAAAAAAAAAAAAAAAAAAGCACAGTTTGTTTCATTTGTATGATTTTTGTTTTATTCTATTGTATTCCTTTGCTTTTTTTTATTACTGGCAGTTTTTTGAGTAATTTTGAGGACTTTTTTTTATTTTTTACTAATATTAGTTACTCTAGTATTCTGCTGTGGTATTGAGAATTGGTGTCTGAATTTCGATGGTCGCTAAAATGTAGATGTCATAGCAACCTTATTTACAGAAAATATATATTTGATATTTCATATACTGTAAAGTTTGTCATATGGCCCACTAATAATCGTGATTACAATATTGCCCAAAATAATCGTAATTATGATTTTTGTCATAATCTAGCAGCCCTATCATACATTTCTAAAGAATTTAAGTTTGTCAGGTAAAATGAGCTTATTTATGCAGTTCAATCATCCTAAGTGTTATTCAGAGGCCAGGATGAAAAAAAAAAGAAAAAATATTTAATGGTACAAGGCAACAGTGTTGGGCACGTTACTTTAAAAAAGTACTTAGTTATAGTTACTAGTTACTTCTCACAAATATTAACTGAGTTAGTAACTGAGTTACATCATTATAAAAGTAACTGATTACCAGAGAAGTAACTACTGCGTTACTTTAAAAACAAAAATGTTCAAATGTCAAATAACTTTGGATGCCCCCAATATTAAATATGTTAAATTAATGAAATGGACACAAAAAGAATAAATTATTATTATAAAACATTGTAAATTAATCTACACTATTTATCTACTGACACTTAGTATCAGTCAGTCAAGCATTATAATATATTATAATTTAATATTATATGATGATATAACTTTAGTAATTAGAATAACCAAGTATGAATGCATATTTGTCATCAATATAAAACGCACTAAGGATTAATGAGCTGCTGGGTTCATGAATATTAATCACGTTGTCTGCGTTCGCTCAAATTGATTTGCTGAAATCAAAACAGGGACAATAATAGGTGAGCGCCAGCCAATGAGATTGTGGGTTGCGCATTAGTTCCACCCACTACCAGAGAACCCGGCAGTTCTTAAAAGCTGAAGAATTCCAAAGGAACTCTGTTATTTTGACAGGAAAATACAACAAAGAATAGCGTTTACATGTAGCGCGTCAATTCTGCATGTTATGAAAGACTCTCTTGCTCTGTGTCTTTCTATGCGTGCGTGTATGTGAGAGAAAGCGACGGCGAGTTGTGTGCCTTCACACTCGAGTTTATGGTACGTCAAATACAGCTACACTGCGCATCCATTCAGATGAATTGAAAAATTAAATTCTAATAATATAATATAGTAACGCCACATTTTATTGTCAGTTACGTAAAGACGTTGTAACAGGAGAAACAGTAATTTGTTTGATTACTCGTTACTGAATAAAATAACGCCGTTAGTAACGCCGTTTATTTATAACGCCGTTATTCCCATCACTGCAAGGCAACAATATTTAGTGCTAAATTTAACCCTCTGGGGTCGACAAACGCATATATGCGTTTTGAGGCAGATTTTCCTGATAAGGCCGAAATGAGCTTGAATTACTCTGTCGTTTTTGATCGTACAGATAAGAGCAATACACCATTCGAATCTGTAAGGGGTCTACTTTTATTTGTATACACTCATAATAACAACTAAACTTTGTGCTTCTGAAGAATAAAGAAAACAAACAGG
Organism: Onychostoma macrolepis; assembly: GCF_012432095.1. Taxonomy (NCBI): domain Eukaryota; kingdom Metazoa; phylum Chordata; class Actinopteri; order Cypriniformes; family Cyprinidae; genus Onychostoma; species Onychostoma macrolepis. Next base: position 27,304,279 of record NC_081172.1, read on the forward strand.
GTGCGCTCTCTGTCTTCTCCGTCTCCGCGAACTGTTTTTAGAAACGCGTCACTAAAATGAACTGTAACTCAGCAAATACTTCACACAGAGACATGAGAAATATATCTATAGAAAGCTTGAAGTGTCTACTTTGAAATGAAGCAACAAACATTCTGTGATGAAGTAATCCGTATAAAACCAATACGATGTTCAGTCTGTCCCGTCTGACTCATTATCGCTAATGTGACCCCGCCCCCGCGCGGCTCGCGCTGTTCATATGTAAATAGCCACGTGGTAAGTGCGCACGTGCAAACGCCCAACACAAACAAAGAGGAGGTCCTTCATCGAGGCTACTGTTCGTTTCTGGAAGACGCGCTGAGTAAAGGCAGGATTTCCCTCGAAAGAAGAACACGATTTCACCCAGCAGAGGAGATGAGTAAGTAATGTTTCTTTTTTACATTAGTTAACGTTTTATTGTGACATAAACTTGAACAGATCTACTAACATTTAGCTGGGTTTTCCCCCAAACGACAACATGATGAATGCTACGCCTCTAAGAATGTTTAGACCATGTTTATTATTAATACTCTGTTCACAAATAGATTTTAATAGCGTGCTAAACAATAATAATTAGTTTCTCAGATATAAAATATCATTTTTTATAGTACAAAGTACATCCTTTTATTGTACAAAGCATGCTTGAGTCTGTGGCTACAGAATCATATCATAGGCTACTATAAAATCGTACATACTAGGCTATATGACTACAAAATCATAGTTGGGTTTTTCCCAAAGTATAATTCCTGACTACAATGTTTGAAATCGTGTAAAACATTTTGAATATGATGGGCAATTCATTGTATTTAAATTTCTTACAGCGATGATGTTTTCATGCTCTATATAAAACAATAAAAGTAATATGAGTGTACACTGTAACATGATGAATGCTACGAGTCTAAGTATGTTTAGTAGATGTTTATTATTAATAGCCTACTCTGTTCAGAAATAGATTTGAATAACGTGCTAAACAATAATAATTAGTTTCTCAGATATAAGATTTCTTTCTCTTTTTTATGATAGTGATATGATATTTATGATATATATACAGATGTTCCTGATATTAACATGCTCACAAATGTTTTTTTGTTTGTATTTTATTGAATCAGATACCAGCACCAGATGAATCCTGATGTCTCTTCAAACTGTTTTCCTCTGAGAGCGCTGCACCAACATCAGATGTTCAACTACACTGATATTCTATGTCAAAACAAGCTCCTTTTCTACTGATTGTTTTTTTTCTTCTTGAATCCATGGAAAGAAGTAGAAACACTTAAATAACACACGTAAATATCAGGTATCAGGATTTACTTGTTTCACTTGTTGAACAGAATCTGTTGCAGGAATGACTCAAAGTCTGTTCACATCTCTGTGGTTAGATCAGTGTGCACAATAATGTGTCTTTGACCTTCATTATGTATGTTTTGATTATACTGTGTTGTAAATAAAATACAAATAATTTTAAAAACCCTTTTTTTCAATCTCCTCACATTCTCTCTTACCTGCCTCACAGTCACAGTCACACTGATGGGCCATTAGGGGCCCATAGGGGAGGGCCCTTTGTCTCTCAGGTGAGACTCACTTAATATTCATGGCCATTGCCACTCCCTCGCATATAGACCCTCGATCACAAAACATGTCTTGAAAATTTTAAATCAATATATTGTTTTCTGTGAATGAGTAAGCAGAATGATTTTCACATAATTTTGAAGTAAATATTCTAGCCTACAAGACTGATTACTCAAAAGTCTTGGTCAGGACTATTTAGTATGGGTTTTATGGCCTTATTTCAGCTACATTTTTTTTCCCAAAACTTACAAACCACGCATAATATTTTTTTTCTAAAAAATGCAAACATGTACATCCATCTTGGTCACATATTATTGTAGCACAGTTTGTGCTGAATACAAAAAAAATTACATGTTGGTCAATAGTATGTTTTAAGTAGCTGAAATAAGCACAAATATCAGGGCATGTCAAAACATCTCAAGGGCCCCAAAATGACCTCAGACCCCAGAGTTAAGTGGTAATTTAGTGCTCATTTTGCCATAACTAAGCTACGCAGAGTCCTCTCAAATGGGCCTGCTGTTCTTTTTTGCAATCCTGATTGAACTTCTAAAACTTTCACCTGCTAAATCTGCTTTTTTTATCTGTATTCCATTATGATATTACGCCAAGCATAGTGATTTTGGAGCAAATGTCTCTGAGATCTGATGCAAGCAAGCAATCAATGCAGTGAGGAATTTGTTTTGATCACTTATTCCATTTACAGCTGTTTCCTGATACACATCCTGGAACCCGTTAAACCTTTTTAAACTCGGGTATCAAATACCTCAACCTCACTTACAAAGGCCTGAAATGACACATACGTAGCATTGCCACAGCTAACAATACAATTCAGTTCCACAATGAATGAGGCAGACTTCCTGCAGGTTCTTCAGACCAAGCATGACTCTGAGTGGGTATGTTTATTCCACTGCTGCTTTATATAATTTTCTCAATTTCCCCTTTGTTACTAGGAAACAACCTAATTGTGTATTGTTAGGAACAACAGGCATATTGTTTGTATGCTATGGTGGCCATTTCAAAGAAGCTAATTGGAACAAGGAGGTCTATAAGAATATACCAGGAGAAAACTCTACATTAGCGTTCCCATTCATCTTAAGGGCAGCTGCTCAGCTGGTGCAGGACCCCCATAAGTGCACAATCCAGATGCTGTCATCTTTGATTCGTGAACATTGAGCCAACAAACTGAGTCATAAATGGCATGTCACAAATCACTCTGGCTGCATACAAAATTGCACACTTCCCTATAGTTCCTTACTATACAGTATGTGAACAGCAAAAGATCAGTGTGTCTGAATAGGTGAAAAGTTCCCAGATGTCCTATTAGTTCCAATGAGATTCTGAACTGCACATCTGATGGACGTTTTGCTATCCTATCGGGCCACAGAAGAGAAGAGTGTATGGAAATGAAGCAACACAAGTGTTGTTGGTAGGTTACATGACAATGACAATGTGACAAATGTAGTATGTACAGATTTCATCCATGCAACACACATTCAAAATACATAAAACATACATAATTATTTCATAATTAAATGATCACAAAGTACATACTTATTCCAAAAAGTGCCTACTCAGAAAGTGTGTGATTTTAGATGCAGCCTTTAGATGCAGTTTTTGACAACTTTGGTTAGCATGCACATCGAGCCCCTGTTGATAGATGCCATAACTACATCATTTTGGGGCACACATTTTTCTCCAACCAAAAGTACTGTACCTGTGTATTCCAACAAGCAACTTTTGCAACATTTAAATCACCAGCTAAACAAATGGTATTGAGATCAATGGAATGCAGCATTCGCCAAGCATTATAGAACTAGCGTTGTGCTTTGCTAATGTTTCTCTTATTATTTTTATTAATGTTTTTTTTTTTTGTGCGTATTTTCTATGCATAACCTCTTATGTGTTGTCACTTAATATTGCTGTATGGTTAGCACTTTGTTTTCTGAAATGCAGCATTTTCAAAAATGCTTCATTTCTGTTAATGTTGTACTATGGGTTAATGGTGTTGGATTGTCAGCCTTTGTTTCCTCCACTAATGCTGTCATGTTTTGCACCCCAGGGCCACCGTAATATGCAAATGTGCAATTCATTTGAACATATTTTGCCCCGCCATCAAAGTACGACACTAGAACAAGCTTTGCATTTTATTATACTGTACTGGCTGATTGATGATCCTCAATAAAAATATGAAAAGTTGTCTTCCAGAGACTCTGTGGAGATGTGAGTGGCTTGCAAGAATGGACAATTTCTTTTCCACAGTGTGTTTGCTTCTGCTACTCTGCAGTCTATTAATCCGTCCGCTGTGAATGCAATAACTGTGGGATTGTACAACTGAAATAAAACATGTCAGAGGAAGAGAAGCGTCCCACTGCAGCAACCGATGCCAGTAATTAAAGCAAAAATTCTGTCATTGATTAATTCAGAATGTCATTATTATTATTACTATTTTAATGCACTTAAAATACTTTTTCAATGCCATTCCCCATATCACCTTACATACAGCAAAATGGCACTATTTTAGCTTAAAGCTTCAGTCCATTTTTTGTATTCAAAATTTACAAAATTAGTATAATAAGCGAGTACATCTTGAATCCATTTTCCAAACCATGTTTTCGGTTTATCCTGAATAACTATGCTACACCTGCAATAAGTTTTTACTGTATATTCAGACTATTTCAGACTGGTACTGGTGGAACTGCTGCAGAGTAGCCAGGTACCTGCGTGATTCATCATAGACATAAACAGAGAGAAGTAGCTCTGGCTCCACAAGACGCACGCAATTCTATTTACAGCTGTTAACCCGCTAGAGCGCCAAAAGTTATGGATTGCAGCTCTAATAAAAAAAAAAACGTTTTTGTGCAATTAAATTAATAAAAAAAGGAATGCATATCTACAAGAACAGTGCTGTATTATGCATTCATTTATTTAAACATGTAACAATTTATTCAAAGGGATAGTTTACCCAAAATTGGAAATTCTGTCGTCGTTACTCACCCTCATGTCATTCCAAACATGTATGTTTACCTGCTTCTTCTGTCATTTTTACACACCAACATAAAAGGTACACTTCCACCGCCTGCTGGACTGGAGTGCATTTTTATACTATACAATTCCCAAAGTATCAGGGTGTTTTACACCAACATTTTGGAGCTTTGGAGCGGATCACACATTTCCATTCCACTGCATTACTTTTCTATTATGTTTCTATGTAAACATAGACATTTTTATTTATCATTTTTGGGAAAACTAACCCTTTAAATATGTATATTTTATAAATATTGCTCACTAATGAATCCCAATTAGTTTCATATTTATCATTTAAATCAATTGCTGTTGCTTTGGCACCAGTTCTGCTCCATCTTTTAATATACATTTGTTTTCTCTTACACACTCGCACCTACCTTTACACACTCGGCTCACAGTGGTCAGTTCTACGTAAAAGCTAGCTCTCCATTGTCAGCCACATTCATGGCTGTCACTAATGGCCGCTCGACATCGCAGTGACGGCTGAAGGTAATACGGCTTGTTCATCATCATCCTCCCCCTTACTGTGTTCCTGTCCTGCTGGCTCCATCAGTGCAGGGTTTAATAGCAGGCCGCATGGGGCTCTGCCAGGGTAAACAAAGCCTTTTCCTCTCAGCCAGACTCCTACAACAAGTCTCCCACATCCCACGCTCGCCTCTCATTCGTCTCAGCAAACTTGCTGTATCTCTCTCTCTCTCTGCTCATTCACTTTTCACCCCTTCGGCTTGCTTGATTGTGCTGATGACCTCAATCAAAAGACAATTACCTAGGCGAGGGCAGGAGACAATTATCTCCCATCAATGCGAGATTGACCACACCTGAATGAAGACGGCTACCTTTTATTCCTGCACGGTGGCAAAAAAAAGAACAAGCAAACGCTCAGAGAGGGAGAGACTGAGTGATGAGGGGGAGGCTAGCGTGAAATTTGTACCTGCAATGCTATCTGTCCTTAAACTAAGGTGGAATATTAAAAGCGGTGGCAGAGATTGCCTTTTCGGTATGTGGGTGCAAATGAGGAAGACTGGGCTTGATGCTATTGTAGCTTTAGAAAACAAACTGAGGCTTTATCAAACAACTGCAAATAGGAAATTGATGAAGAATGGCACAAAACGGATCATGGCCCTGCTGAAAGGGTCAGCTTAGGCGAGCACTGGTCCAGACTGGTTAGTGTTGGGCTAATTGGTGAGTCAGCATAGTTACATGAACCTTAGCTAGTCGACCATTATGTTCTTACTGATGAAACTGATGAAAAAAGTTTTGTTTTTACAATCTAATTTTACAATTGAAGAATGTTGGTAAACAATAGCTTTGGTTACCATTGAGGCACTTCTCAAAAGGTCTTCTTTTATGAATCAGGTTGGAACGACATGAAGGTGACAAAATGTCTATGATAAAAGATTAATTTTTGGGTGAGCTATCCTTTTAATTCTCTAACAGTAGGTGCGTTTACATGTACACTTTTTTTGTCATTCCGATTAAAATCATTCCGATTGAAAGATTCGATGAACTGTTTACATGAGACGTTATCTAATCCGATATGGTGTTTACATGTGCCTGTGCTTTCGATTTTAGGATATGCTAATAGCCTACAGTGACAACAAAACAAGTCACCAGAGGAAAACGCCCATATTTACGTTAATATTTTTAATATCTGTTTGCACTTGCTTAGAATAAACGGTTAATATTTGAATCCCTTGCGTTCATTCGAGCGCTCAGTCATATGACCAGAACGCGATCATAGAAATCATATGCCCCTCTGTAATGCAGCTCTGAGATTAATTGTACTCTGATACTACAAAGTTGTACTGTACTTAAATGGAACAAATACACGATTTCTTACCAAGAGTTGCTGAACAATGAATCAAAGGAGCATTGCTTTATCACAATCGTGTTTCGTACAACATTCATGGCGTGAGCACGTATAAATTCAAGCAGATCGGAAATTATGAATCTGTCATCTATACAAAGACAAATGACAAAGGCAAATTTTGGTCAAGTTGTTTATTTTCATTGAGCTACTTTCACTATCATCACTGTGTTGTTTCTAAGCTGAAAAGCAGAAAATTGCGCTTCATTTCAGATCTGTTTTTCACTCCGGACATGAGAGCAGATAGTCTGTCACACAGCAAGCGTTCTCCTTTCTAATGTGTTTTTAACTGTATAATTGAAATTTTAACTTTATACCTCCACTATTACCCAGTCTCTACTGCAGTGTCGGTGTCCCCAAATCACAGAATGTACCGTTGCCGACTTCACGTTCACGTTCTGACGACCCGACCTCTGGACGTGATGACGTAGACGCAAAGTAATCGGTTTAAAGTGTTTACATGGCAGGATTTTAATTTAGTTTGGTTTATAGAAAGGTTTATCCCACCCCTCTCAAACCGATTACAATTTCATTCGGTTTGGGCATTTTTATTCCGATTGAGGTGTTTATATGGAGCATTTTCATTCGGATTGGACTTTTAAACCGATTACAATGCTCCATGTAAACGCACCTACTATGTCTATATCTACATCAGAAAAAATGTCACACCTGTGATTTCACTCGAAGCATTTAAATGAATTGCCATATCCGCTTCACAAACAGATAGAAATTCAACATTAACAATATAATAAATATAAGCATTTTATCAATTTAAATTCAGAAAAAAAAACACACTACTTTTTCTATATATAACTTTATAAAAGTCTACTATATTAAAATGAATGCCCTCTAGTCAGTCTCGTGTGGTCTGTTTAATTTAATTTAATTTAACTATTAAATTTGGCAATTACTTAATGTTTGTACTTCAAGTTGCAGTTATTAATTTATATGTATTGAGTTTCTTTCATTTACTGTAACTATTTTTAACTTGACATACTCTCTTAAAGGTGACACCATATAAAGAGAAGACATACTGTACGTAGACCTGCAATTATAAAAATGACCTTTGAGAAATTCATATAAATGCAGCTGTTTTATTTAAAAATCTTGAGCATATTAAATCACACTCTTGCAAACTATTCTACCTCTAATCTCATTTTTGTTTTTACAACTTGAAGATTTTAAATAAAGCTGGAAAGAGTTGTAAGAAGCTTCGTAATGGTGACATTGAAGTCATGCGACTGTGGTGTAGCACACTTATAACTTTATCTTTTTACTTCAGGCGATTGTATTTAGGCCTTAACATCCATAAAAGTAGAGTTCATTTAAGAAGACTAACTTGATGAACAAAACATGTAGGAATCATTTGTTGGGCACAGAGCTTATTTTCTGCAATAATCCAAAAGCCAATGGAAAAATCTGGGAACCATGGGGTGATGCTGGTCAGGACACTTAAACTAAATGTTTGGTAACACTTTATTTCGATAGTCCACTTTAGACATTCTACTAATAGTAAGTAACTTTGCAACTACATGTCAACTAGCAGTCATTAGAGTATTAGTAGACTGTGTGCTTAATATCTTCTAACATTTTATTTTGATGGGTCCACAACATACAACATCCAGAGTACAGTATTTAGCCTGTTTGAGGAATTAAACCTATGAAAAGCTTAGAGAAGAATGCATTTTAACATCCAAAAAGTACACCATGCAGCTCTAAGGCTAGTATGAAAAAAACCCAAGACAAGTGGGAAAAAAGGAGTCTTAAGGGTGGAAAAGGAGATGGCAGATGGGAGCTTTAAGGGTACACACAGCACAAAGATTTGACAAGACATCTATAAATAGTCAAGAAGATGGGAGATGTTGCTCTGTGTGTCCCTGAATGATGCCTGTCATGTGACGTGTATCCATATCTATCCGTTCTTTTCTCCTTTCCTATTTCTCGTCTTCATATTTTGCCACTATATTTTAACCATACTAAATATTTTTGACTTGATGTTTCCAAGGCATCTTTAAAAATGAACAACAACTGAGGTCTGTTCAAAAGTGCCTGTTAAAGTTCAGCCCATGGACATACAGTATTAATGCAGTCATGCTGTTTGACAGGGTATGAAATTAAATCTAAAATTATGATTAGGTTTAATGAGCATTCGAAAATGCACAAACACTGTATTTCACCCCTTCACTTTTCTTCTTTAAACATCAGTAATTATTTAAACAACACAAAAACTTTCAAGATGCTTTTTTTTTTTTGTTCGAAAGTTGAATGAATGTTTTCTTCGCCAAAGCTCAAAAAGACTTTTCTCCTCATTCTGCCCACACCAGTTGAAGCCTAAACGAACACGTACAAAAACGTACAATTACTGTATGTATAAAATTGCTCATTCATTGGTAAAAATAATAAGTCTCAACAGACGTAACTGTAAATTTAGACAAACCTCAATAACCACCTCCAAATCCCATCTCTTACTGGATGAGATCTATGGATAAAGAAGATTAAAGCATTTTGGGGGGATCAATACGGCTCCATTGCCAAGAGTGATAGAATGGCTCAGTAAATTCCCACATTACTGGTAATGGGAAAACAGGGTAGGTGTGTGAAGGATAGATATCAGCAGCTCTGGGTGTGGGGTAGTTATGATCCCTGCAGGAAGGAGTGATGGCAGTGGAGGATGGAGTACTGCCCTTATTTAGAATCCTTTATTTGAAAACCGTTCCTGGAGTGTCTCCTATGGTACTGGAGTGGTGAGAAGACCTCCATTATACAATAAACAGCTGGTTGATACAAGTCATCCTGGCAGCCCTTTACAAAACTAATAAAAGCTATCTCTATTTTACTACTATTAATTACTATTATTTTCAGATTTATACTTAAAGGAAAGAAAAATTGGATAAAAATCTAAATGGATAGATAGATAGATAGATAGTTAGATATACACTTATATATATATATATATATATATATATATATGGAAAGTAAAAACTACTACTACTAATAATAATGTTAATATTATATATGTTATATGTAATATGTTGGTAACACTTTACAATAAGGTTCATTATTCACATTAATTAACTACATTAGTTAACATTAACTAACAATGAACAATACTTTTACAGCATTTATTAATCTTAGTTAATGTTAATTTCAGCATTTACTAATGCATTATTAAAATCATGAGTTGTACTTGTTAACATTAGTTAATGCACTGTGAACTAACATTAACAAACAATGAACAACTCTATTTTTATTAACTAACATTAACAAAGATTAATAAATAGTGTAATAAATGTATTGATGATTGTTTGTTCATATTAGTTAATACATTAAATAATGTTAATAAATGACACCTTATTGTAAAGTATTACCAATATGTTATATGTAGGGGTGTCAACGTAAACGTGTTAACGCATGTGATTAATCTAAAAATGTTACCGCGTTAATAATTTTTTAATGCAAATTAATCGTTTGATAAGGTTTGACCCCAACTTCTTCCCGTCATCGCAGCTCAGAAGGTTATCTATCATTGTGTGATGAGGGTACAGCGAACCAGTGTTGCCAGGGCAGCGGCACAAGTGGGCTATTTTGAAAATATAGTCACGGGAAAAATTACAGAGCCGTGGGTTGCGGTTTTTTGGGCTACTTTTATATTGTTCCGCGGCCGCCCAAAGTGTATATAGACAAATAAAAATTAAAATAGATCCTTTCACTAATGTGTATTATACTTGGAATGTATACCTGGCAACTTAAGAACGGAGAGGCGGTTGTAACATCACAAACAACATGAGTTTCAGCCAGATCATACACGTTAAGGCTTTTACACAGCAGAAATAAACTTGACAACAGCAACTATAGATTATATAAAATAATAAACACACGATTACGATAGGATATGGTTTGTATGTGATTTTCTTGATGTGAATGTGTACATATATGCTAATTTGTACAGCAATATAAAAGGCTACAAATAGCATATTTTAACAACAGTAAACAAAATTCCACATGTGATCGCAAAAGGAAGTTATTACAAACACTCAATGGTGGTTTGAAGTGAGTTCTGAGTAAAAGTGTACTATTAATCTCATAAATTGTCTTATGAAACATGATGCTAATATTAGCTCCTATATATGCACCTGCAGAACATATCCAATTCTTCTTCATAATTCATTTTGTCATAATACTTCACGTAAGGTCGCAAACATTTTTTTGTTGTATTTATTTAGAAATACTTTTGATAATAGTTGGGTAAATGTATACTGGGATTGAAGCGATGTGGCTTGGAAAATGTTTTATTGCCAGTATAAAGGCTAATAATGGCTGAATAAAAACAAAAGAATAATGATAAAATAATAATAAGGATTATGTCTCATACCTGACGGAAGTGTGAAAGGTTCTGTTTCCATAAACTAGTTTGTCATGCATTTCTTCATTTCAGCACATTTACAGGTAAATCTTAGTATTTTAAATTTGTGATTAATCGTGATTATGTGACTGTGATTAACGCGATTACATTTTTTAATCGATTGGCAGCACTAGTTATATGTAATAGTATATACTGTATGTTATCATATGTGAATTTTGGAATTATTAATGAATTAACACAAATTATATTTTGAGAATTACATTTAAATTTGAGAGAATATGCACAAATGTATGTGTGCATGTATTTATTTATTAAAGTTTACAGGGAATATAATTGCCCAAACATATACTGTACACCATGGTCACAAGGTGGCTAAGAACAGTTGTCACTCCTTTTCTGAATAGTTTATTTTTACACTCATTCTGTACAAATAGATCTACATCTTTGCCATCATTCATCTATAGCAGTGAGAAGCTGCTACGGTCTCAAAGAAATTACTACTTGTACACACACTGAACGATAACTTGGGGAAGATTCACTTCTGCAAATAAAAGGGGTTGTGTCTCCTAAAACTCTGCAGTGCATGTGTACATGGCCATACATACTTGTTTTTGCAGCACACACTACATCTCTGTCCCTGTAGACCTCCCTCATAACCCAAATACAGTAGGAACTCGATTGTTATGACTAATGCCGCCCACTGTAAGCACACAATGACATAACACAGGAGATAAAAAGCAATCCTTGGGGCCACACATGTATCATTTGGCCCAAAGTGGCTTGATATCTAATCTTTAAACACCCTGCTTCCCGTTATGGAACACCTAGTAAAATTCCCTTATGAGGAGCTTGGTTGCAAATATCTAGCATTAAAATCCCAGGTGAAAAAAGTAAACTATTTTTCATGACACATTTTTATGAAGTCGGTGTGAATGCTCCTGGAGTCATGTAACTCTCTGAGCTAGAGAAGCTACAGTGCCCAATGACAAACACCATTAAACAAGGTTTCACTACAGCACTTTTCTTTCTCTTTTCTTTTGTAAAAGCATGTATAATAAACATGTCTCGTGTCTCTGTGTGAAGTATTTGCTAAGTTACAGTCCATTTTAGTGACGTGTTTCAAAAAGCAGTTCGCGGAGACAGAGAAGACAGAGAGCGCACCCTGTTTGTTTTCTTTATTCTTCAAAAGCACAAAGTTTAGTTGTTATTATGAGTATATACAAATAAAAGTAGACCCCTTACAGATTCGAATGGTGTATTGCTCTTATCTGTACGATCAAAAATGGCAGAGTAATTCAAGCTCATTTCGGCCTTATCAGGAAAATCTGCCTCAAAACGCGTATACGCGTTTGTCAACCCCAGAGGGTTAAATAAATTCAATGCACACAGACTGAAGTAGTTTAAGTCTTTGGTTCTTTTAATTATGATGATTTTGGTTCACATTTAACAAAAACCCACCAATTCACTATCTCAACAAATTAGAATATGGTGACATGCCAATCAGCTAATCAACTCAAAACACCTGCAAAGATTTCCTAAGCCTTCAAAATGGTCTCTCAGTTTGGTTCACTAGGCTATACAATCATGGGGAAGACTGCTGATCTGACAGTTGTCCAGAAGACAATCATTGACACCCTTCACAAGGAGGATAAGCCACAAACATTCATTGCCAAAGAAGCTGGCTGTTCACAGAGTGCTGTATCCAAGCATGTTAACAGAAAGTTGAGTGGAAGGAAAAAGTGTGGAAGAAAAAGATGCACAACCAACCGAGAGAACCGTAGCCTTATGAGGATTGTCAAGCAAAAACGATTTTCGAAGAATTTGGGTGAAATTCACAAGGAATGGACTGAGGCTAGGGTCAAGGCATTAAGAGCCACCACACACAGATGTGTCAAGGAATTTGTCTACAGTTGTCGTATTTCTCTTGTTAAGCCAACGTCAGAGGAGTCTTACCTGGGCTAAGGAGAAGATGAACTGTACTGTTGCCCAGTGGTTCAAAGTCCTCTTTTCAGATGAGAGCAAGTTTTTTATTTCATTTGGAAACCAAGGTCCTAGAGTCTGGAGGAAGGGTGGAGAAGCTCATAGCCCAAGTTGCTTGAAGTCCAGTGTTGTTTCCACAGTCTGTGATGATTTGGGGAGCAATGTCATCTGCTGGTGTTGGTCCATTGTGATTTTTGAAAACCAAAGTCACTGCACCTGTTCACCAAGAAATTTTGGAGCACTTCATGCTTCCTTCTGCTAACCAGCTTTTTAAAGATGCTGATTTTATTTTCCAGCAGGATTTGGCACCTGCCCACACTGCCAAAAGCACCAAAAGTTGGTTAAATGACCATGGTGTTGGTGTGCTTGACTGGCCAGCAAACTCACCAGACCTGAACCCCATAGAGAATCTATGGGGTTTTGTCAAGAGGAAAATGAGAAACAAGAGACCAAAAAAATGCAGATGAGCTGAAGGCCACTGTCAAAGAAACCTGGGCTTCCATACCACATCAGCAGAGCCACAAACTGATCACCTCCATGCCACGCCGAATTGAGGCAGTAATTAAAGCAAAAGGAGCCCCTACCAAGTATTGAGTACATATACAGTAAATGAAAATACTTTCAAGAAGGCCAACAATTCACTAAAAATGTTTTTTTTATTATTTTATTTTTTATTTTTTTATTGGTCTTATGAAGTATTCTAATTTGTTGAGATAGTGAATTGGTGGGTTTTTGTTAAATGTGAGCCAAAATCATCACAATTAAAAGAACCAAAGACTTAAACTACTTCAGTCTGTGTGCATTGAATTTATTTAATACACGAGTTTCACAATTTGAGTTGAATTACTGAAATAAATTAACTTTTCCACAACATTCTAATTTATTGAGATGCACCTATATATACAGTGCCCTCCATACATACTGGGACAGTAATTTAGCTGAGCAGTTACATTTATATTTAAAATAAATAATATTTTTATAGCATTAATGTGATACCACCACTGTAATGAGCTTTCAACTAAATATCCCTGATATATTGATGAGTAAATGTGTCTCTGCACAGCATTCTACATCTTACTCATTAACTTTTTTGTTTGTTTGTTTGTTTTTTATACACTGTCCTACTGCTCCAATTTGTTTTGTTTGGTTGTTTACTGTAACATGCATATGTATGGTCTACATTCAAACTTGTTTATTAGTTCATATAGCCTTCATTTGGCAAGTTGTTAGAAGAGAACACTGGGCAAGATGTGGAATAAGAGTATGGTTTCTTTTTTTCAATAACATGCAAGAAAAAAGATTAGGCTTTTTTACTCGAATAAATGAAAAACTAAATCAAAGTAATCAATTATCAAAATGGTAATTAGCTTCAGCTCTAATTAATATTAATAATTGGAATAAACAGTTCCTCTGCCAAGTAATTTACTTAATTGGCCTAACTAGACTTGTTTGTGGTTGCCAGGCAACATTGCAATTTGGCTCATTAATACACTCCATTTCAAACGTGCCTTATCGAACGCAATTCAAAGTCAGTTCTGTTTTGCAAAATCATTCAAGTAGAAACTCCAATCTCACAAATCCATAATCATCAAAGTCATTTATACCACAAATGCCCTGAGTAATCAGTACAGCACTTACCTTAAATGTTTTGTTAAGCGCCATGGCAGTTCAGTACGGCGGCAGTAAACGAGAGAAATGCCTTTGCTGTCAACCAGCAGCCAAAAATAGACACAATTAAGTAGCAGCAGAGGAAGGATGACTGGAGAATGTCCTTCCCCTTTGATGACAACCTAATGACTTCTACTTATCATCAGAGGAAGGAACGGGAGTCACACTCGCTAGAACCAGCGACACGCGGCCTAGGTGTCACACCAGCAGATTCATTAGTGTTAAATATCATTACGGGGCATGACGTTTGTCTGCGGGCTTCTGCCCATTCATCACAGCTCTTAATGCCATCATCATCATCATTACAGCAATTATATTCCATAACCATAACAATTACCATCTAAAGCCAAGCTATCAATAATGAAGGTGCGCTGAAAATGCAACGGCACTACAGTTTATCTGGTAAAAAGTCTGCTTCTTCAAAATAAGGCTGACTTTGTGACCCACACATATTGATGTTTTTATTTTCGAACCTTCCAAAGCAATTTAGAGGAGCTGAACATAGGTGGGCCCTGAAAATAGAAGTGTGTGAGGTGAATTCAAAGAGAACCGTCCGGGATTGAACCGCTCTAGTCTCTTGAGAGTAACTGTGTGAGTGTGTGGCAGAGGAAATGGCTGGATTCAGGTGGAATGAAAGGGAAACACGCTTTGGTCTTCTATTGAATGTGCCAGCTCGCTTGCACCCAGTGGAGAACTCTGGGAAACGGGTGTATGCAAACATTCACCTCAAAATAACAGAACAACAGCTAGCCTTTATCTCCTGGGTGCACGTTGCTTCTTAACAGCATTTCATTGATTGGGAGAGAATCATGCGTGGTAACGGTTAAACCTGCAGAAAAAAAGTGCAATGGTGAACCTTTGGTTTTATGTGCTTAATTTGCTGTGCATGGATGTCCAAATTACCTGCATTTCAGTATCAAGTCAATATTCATTTCTCCAGTGTTGCTGCAAGACTGACAGGAGACTAATTACAAACACTCACTCACACCCGTGAAAATTAGGCTGCATGATATTTTGAAATCCTTATCACGATATGGCTTAGTGGGATTGTCAAATAGCGCAGGCTGTGATTTAATTAAAATATGCACTACTGAATTACAGTCAAGTGCGCCATTTACATGTGTAGTTCATGATACAGTGCTTCAGTGTCTGAGAACGGTTTGGTTCATTTACTGTGAAATGAACCGTTCTGAGACACTGATGTCATGGGTTGTATGCGTGTAAATGAACGTAGAGCCAAGCTTCACTCTGAAACCAGTAGCACATGTTTAAATTTGCCGGCAACCTGTACAAAATTAAAACTTGATGCTTTACTG
Organism: Onychostoma macrolepis; assembly: GCF_012432095.1. Lineage (NCBI taxonomy): Eukaryota > Metazoa > Chordata > Actinopteri > Cypriniformes > Cyprinidae > Onychostoma > Onychostoma macrolepis. The sequence goes on from NC_081172.1 coordinate 27,320,102, forward strand.
TTTGATAATTAATTAAGATGTTAATAATACTGTAATTTTATAGTAAAATGACATTATTTTTATTACTTGATTTTGTATTTTATAGTATTATTAGAATATATTTATTATTGTTTCAGATTTTTATTTCATACTACTACTAATAATAATAATAATAACAATAACAATAACAATTATTATTATTATTATTATTATTATTATTATTATTAGGGGCCAAGCCCAGAATGGGCTGTAGCCCCTATTGTAATTGTATGATTTTATTTTCGTCCAATTGGAGTCTATGGCAGCCCTATGAAGGGAACATAGGAAAATGATGAAATTTGGCACACTTGTAGTGATGGCCAAGAATTGTGATCTGACGAACTTTGAGGTCTCTAGGACCAACTCTATAGTGCCACCACCAGTTCAAAAATTCAACATTAAAATGGTAATAACTCCTGAACCCCTAATTCTAGACAAATTAAACTTAGTACACATGATTACTCTCTTCATGCTGATCACATTCAATAGCTTACATTAAGACTCCACCCATTACAGTAGCAGTCATTTAAAAAAGTACAGTATTCTTTGTTTTCGCTACTCCTCCTTCAAAATCTGTCCAATTCTTCCCAAAATTGGCCCCAATGATCTTTGGACTGAGCCGCACAGAAATGACTGAACAGATTTTTTTTATTTATCTTTGTTCAAAAGTTAAGATGATGTGAACTTAATAAAGTCGACCCAAAATTGGTTCAGAGGCTGTATCTTGTCCAAACTTTGATCAATCGAAATGAAACTTGGTTCGCTTCATCAACACCATGATCTGAGGATCCACTGTCAGTCAGAAAAATATAATATTTGTGTCTATGGATTCCTTGGGTCATGCCAAATCAAATTATATCAATTTTGCCAGGATTGGCTGAACCACGTGTCCAACATTTTGAAATTTGTCATAAATTTGTCATAAATCTTTTGAACCATTTGACATATCTGCACAAAAATCGGTAGGGATCATGAACACGATGTCCTTGAGGTACACCAGAAAAATGACAACAGCGGCACCTAGTGCTCCAGAGCTATAACAATTATTGCAAAAGTACTTTTGAAGCTTTTGAACTTTTGAAAATGTTGTCCAAAATGTGTAATTTTTATGTCGTTTTGTTCCCTGGATTATGCCGATTGTGACGATGTCTCATTTGTCATTTTCCATTAATGTACCTGTCAGCCATATTGAATTAAATGAAAAACAGTTTTATTGCTACTCCTCCTTCAAAATCTGTCCAATTCTTCCCAAACTTGGCTCAGATGATCTTCAGACTGAGCTGCACAGAAATTACTAAACAGATTGTTTTGACCGTCTAGTGAAAAAAAATATATATTTTGCTGTGAAGTTAACGTGGTCGACCCAAAATTGTTTCAGAGGTTGTATCTCGACCAAAGTTTGATCAATCGACACAAAACTTGGTACGCTTCATCGACACCATGAACTGAGGAAATATGCCAAAGTTGGGAACAGCACCACCTATGGGTCTTGAGATACCAAAAAAGCACATATATGCTTATAACTTACGATTACTTTTGTAGTGATAGCCATGAATAGAGATCTGACCAACTTTGGGGTCTCTAGAACCAACTCTATAGCGCCACCACAAGTTCAAAAATTCAACATTGTAATGGTAATAACTCCTGAACCCCTTTTTCTAGAAAAATGAAACTTAGTACACCTGATTACTCTCTGCGTGCTGATTGCATTCAATAGCTTACATTAAGACTCCACCCATTACAGTAGCGGCCATTTTGAAAAGTACAGTATTCTGTCTTTTCGCTACTCCTTCAAAATTAATCCAATTCTTCCCAAAATTGGCTCAGATGATCTTTGGACTGAGCTGCACAGAAATGACTGAACAGATTTTGTTTATTCATCTTTGTTCAAAAGTTATCATGTTGTGAACTTAACGAGGTTGACCCAAATTGGTTCAGAGGCTGTATCAGGCTTTGATCAATCGAAACAAAACTTGGTATGCTTCATCAAAACCATGATCTGAGGGTCCATGCCAAAGTTGGGAACAGTGCCACCTATGGGTCATGAGATATCGAGAGTTATAAGCTCATTTTCGCTTATAACTTTTGAACAGTCAATCAGAAAATTATAAACTTGATGTCTATGGATTCCTTGGGTCGTGCTGAATTTTGGACCTTGTTTCTGTCTAATTTCTTCTTCTTGGCCTATGGGAGTCTATGGCTGCCAATGAAGGGAACATAGGAAAATGATGAAAATTGGCACACTTGTAGTGATGGCCATGATTAGTGATCTGACCGACATTGGGGTCTTGTTGTAGTTGTCAAGTTGATTTCTTTTTTTCTGAAATGGTTACTGAAAGAGGTTTGAGTTTGTTCTTTAAAAAGTAAACCCAACTATGATCAACCAAATTTTGTAAGTTTATCCTAAATTGTTTTAGGATTTCACAATCAATCAATCAATCAATCAATCAATCAATCAATCAGTATTCGGAGTAAACATTTAAATTTCATTTTTTATTAAAATAATAGTTTATTAAACTAATAGTTTTCCCCCCATTCTGCATGAGGTAAACAGTCATTTAAGTCTTACATGAACACAAAACATGATACAGGTATGTGTTAAAATATCCAATTCATAAATTATATCTTATGGTGTAACTGCAGAAATAATTTAAATAATTACTTGAAATGTTTAGTTAATTGAAAAATACTTCTTAAATATCAAATTTGATATTTGTTAATAAATATTGACTATTATTGTAATAAATCTTAAGACTGTTATTTTAGCTGTGGTATGGTGCTGCAGTGGAACTCGGGCATGTGCTACGGTGCATTGAGCCGTGGCATTCATGTGGGTGATGTGAGTTGAAATCAATTTTGCACTATTTCCAGATTCCATTGCTCCCTCTTCTCTCCACTATCCTATCAATAAATAGCGGCCAAAAAGGCCATAAATAAATAAACACAGTGGCTGTTAGTATTCAATCACATACATGACTCACATACACACTTGTAATGCCATCACTAACATGTGTAATTTCATTGGAACTCAGATGTTTAATCCAGCAGTGTAAATAAGTGATACTTGGATATAACTACAGTGGCCCTAAAAATCATTTGGACACCTCTGTGTAAATGTCATCACATTAGATCAAAGTATCAAAGAAATCTGTTTTTCAATAAATGACATTTGGTTTGATAATGCAGTGATGCTTCCATTAAGTGTCCTAATGCATTTTTGGAACAACTGTATTTCCAGGTTAACAATGGAGGATTGTGGAATGTGACAAGAGAATGATGTGTTTAGTGGATAAATGACTCTATTCCGTCCCATTACACTCTGCCTGAAGAGTTAGTCAAACTTACACATGGCTGTCAGAGTATTTCTATTATTCCTTATGTCTGTACAAATGTAAAAATAATTGCAGACCGATTCCCTCTGGGTGAACATGTTTTTAATTATGTTCAAATCTGATGCAATCTTGTAATAATCATCACACATCATCTGTCTGCAGTAGACGAGTGTGATCGGTAAGCTTTCTGTCAGTAATGCAGAGTTTGCTGAGTTTAAGCACACGATTGGACTCTCTCGAGATGCTTCGACACTCACGGGTGCGAATTAAGCCCTATTCAGATGGGACTAGTTTTACAGGGGGTCGTTAGAGAAATTTGCGTTTCACAGACGTACTTGGTGATTTTAATCCCATCCGAATCTGGCATGTCTGTTTTTTTCTCACACAACCTCTATAATAATTCCAGAGCAAATTAACTACTGTTTTCAGCATGTCTGTGATTGCTGGTGATATTTTTTTTCACAACGCATTTCCTTGTGTGTTTTGGCCAACGTAAATTACCGTAGACACTCTTACCACACTTATGTTTGATATATTTGCCTACCGGCAAAGAAAAAAAAAAAACAATTATAAAATCAAGAGCCAGATCACGTAAACCATTCAGACTGGCTATTGTAATATTAGCGTCGGGTAAAATTACCTGCATTCATTTCTGCACTCAATTACATAATGTTTTAATTACATATGCACCTTTATGAAAATTAAACACGGGTTTACTACAAATAAATAACTAAAGTAAAACTAAAGCAACCACACATTAACATGGTTTTTCTATACTAGTCATTTATCTTCACCATGGTATTGGTAGTAAAACTGTTATACTAATGGTAATCAATCCGAATGACTATAAGCAATGCACGCATACAGAGTGCGTAATCTCTGAAACGCCCAGATGTACAAAACAGCCCCTCCCACCTCTGTAATAAACATGGAGATGTTATTCCCGACAGGTGATAAGAATCGAAACTCAAACGTAGTTTAGAAAACTAGTCCCGTCTGAATAGGGCTTTACATGAACTGGGAGATAAGACAAACTGCCGTACAACACATTAGCAATGCCAAAGGAAATCTGTGCAAACAGATTACAACACAGCCATCAGAGCCACAGTGAAGAAAACTGACCTCACGGCACGCGACAAAGATCAACAAAGTGAATAAGACAGACTGGACCTGACAAGCATTTGCTAAAGACCATGAAACGACAATATTCATCCTGAAAAGAGAATTTAACACTGATATTTCTATAAAATTTCATATTGCAATCATCAATTGTTTTTGTTTTTTAAATATATATACAATATATATATATATATATATATATATATATATATATATATATAATGCATTACTTATTAATTAGTTACTATATTTAAAAATAATATAATATGTAATGTAAAAAAAAAAAACATAATACCTGAAAATAACGGTAAGATGTAGACGCACAAAAATATCTTACATTTTACTTGATGATTATAAGATATGACATGCTTGAAGTTATTAACTGTATTTTTTGACATTTTTCATCAAGTCATTAAACTATTATTGTTTTATTTTTAACACCAATCTATTATTGTAGTGTATATTTTAAATGTAAGACACACACACACACACAATAAATAAATTAATAATAATAAATGAAAAAATAATAAAAACAATACTTTTTAGTCTTGTTGGATCTGAATTATAATTACATTATTATAAAAATAGACACACACACACACATAGTGATATATAAATATATTTAACATGATTATATAAAATATATATATATATATATATATATATATATATATATATATATATTCGACCAATATAGATTTTTATAAACGATACCAATTATTTGCATGTTTATGTGCCCGATAACCGATATGCAGAACCAATATATATTTACTGTTATAAAGTAAATAAAAGTAAGTCCATCTTGAAAATATTTCATGTTAAATTTAATCTTCATATTACAACAATAAAAACATTTTATTTATAAAAAGCATCAGCAGCAACACTGATATTAACAATAAGCAAAATAAATGTAGAATGACTAATGTTTTCAAATGGAGAAAATAAATAAAGGACAGGAGTCATATCAACTTCATTTAAACCACAGTTTTAGTAGGTTTATAAGCTGTTTAATAGGCTAAAGAGTGAAGAATAATTCAACTGTATAATGTTAATTCACTGAATAATATTCTCTGGAATATTGAAATATAACAAAGAAAACATCGTATTGTATTGCATTTCTCAACTGGTATTTTATATCAGAATTATTAATATACTTTTGTCATTCTAGATTAGGAAATTCCTTATGACAGTGCGGTTTATCTATGCATTTACACAGAACTATACTCAAACTGCGATCGCTCGTGGGGATAATAAATAATTAATTTCCATAGAGATGTATTTATTTAGATGTTTATTCGCTAAATAATGGTTATGTAGTAAATGTTAATATAATTTAGTGTGTTTTAAACAAGTGAATCTTGTTAAGTTACATGCCGTGGCTGTGCTGGAGCATTTCCTGAGCGTCAACCGCTGAGTGAACAGCAATATGAAAGCGGCTTCACGAGACTAATGATGAGTATATACAACAGAGAGAGAATTAAATTCAGCACTTTTATTTCCAACCTGCGCTCATTCATGGCCGCATATTACTTAATTCAGGCAGTTATGTCTTTATTGGTACAGACTGATGGATTATCTTACGTGACTCCGTGAGTTTCTCTGTATTTCTTAGAGCCAAACTGCATATCAGGCATTTATGTAATACATCTCATTTGAGCATTAATGGCTGTTATGTTAAATAAAATGTACTAACTACAGCAAATCAAGTACCTGTTATACCTCATCTCCCCTCAGACACGCTGCAATAGCGATCCTGCGAGCAATTTTCAAAACACGCACAAGATGGTGGCTTTTATCGGTGAATCCGATATTACAAACCCGATATCCGATTATGGTAAAATGCTTAAATATCGGGGAAAATATTGGTAAATCGATATATCGGTAGATCTCTAATTTTTTATGTCCTCATTAGGAAATGACATTATTATAATACATTATTATATATATATATATATATATATACAGAGAGAGAGAGACAGAGAGAGAGATATAGGTAATTTTTTATTCCATATATTGTGTCCTTGTCTCAGAAAAAATCCATAAAGAAACAAATAAATACATTGTACATTTTTTTTTTTTTTTACATACATTAAAATGACAACTACAAATGGCACACAATTTGAGTTGTTCTGTAAATTAAGTTAGAATAAGATCTTTTAATTTACATTTGCTGAAATCTCATATTGGTACTAGATCCCTGCAGCTGTTCTCTAATGAGGTAATGTTGCTTATTTTCCAAAATATTTCAGATATGAAAACAGGGTGGTGAAACTGAGAAAGCTGAGAGAAAGATAATACATGCTAATACTGTAAATGACTATCAGGTGAAGCTATCCGTGCAGGTAGGCTCTCTTAGCTACACATAATTCCTCGTGTTTTCTCAGGGCTTTGAGAAAAAGGCCACACCAGGCGAAAGCTTCTGGTACCCCAGAGCTACGATTAGCCCTCGCAGAGAAATCGCCAGCTTTATCAATAAGCCCAGCGTAAACCCCATCCCGGAATTACTGTTGACTCTCCACCAAGAATTCATTTACTTTTAACCCTCGTGCACCACTGACCCATTTCCTGCAGTTTTGGAATGTTGGCGAATATGCGGTCTCCATGGTGCCCCAGATTTGACTGTCTGCATCCAATTCATCCCATTCTTTCCCAGTGTATTGGATTGACATTGTTCTACAGGATTGAAGAGCTTCACAGACAAGGCAACAGGCTCCATTGGGACAACAGTCGACTTAAAGTGCTTCTGAGAGAATTAAAATAAATAAATAAACTGTGACATTCCTGAAACTGTATCCTGGCTCCAGTATAAACTTTATCCTGTGGCCAGAAATCTATGAAGTGAGTACAGGGTGGATTTGAGTGCTTGTGGACACATTATGCTGTTTCATCATGAGGTAACCCAACTCTGCCTGTGGCCATGTCTGAGTGAAAGAGGTTGTACTTCCATTAGATAAAAATCTACTAGACCTCTCCCAGGTCGGAAAATGTAAACTAAAAGCCTCCTCATCTCTCCTTAGTAAACAGTCTGACAGATTATAACACTGGCTGCTTCACGATGCTACAGAAATGGATGACTATAAGCTCTAAAACTGTTTAGAGTAACTGCTTTTACTGTATATGATTTCAAAGTTATGAGAACTGCATATTTCCTCTCACAAGCTATTCTAGTATTAGACGGCACACCCACAGATCGCCCACAGCCCATTCTGTGACCATCTGACGCAGATACTGCACACAACATTGGCAGGTGCTGGCAGAAAATCGGCAGTTCTAATCTGATTGGCTGGCTTTACGCAATTCCCAAGAGTTGGCACTGGTTTGTCTGGAAACTAAGTTGTGTTTACAAGGTACCCAGTGGATACAATGAGAGCTTTTAATGAAGGATTATTGGATTTGCCAAAGTTTGGTTACTGGCATCAGGTCCTTGAAAGGTACTCAGGAGTTTTGCTTGAGGCACTTAGTAACAAGACAACTAGATATGCATACTTATTGCTTTAGGTTAGACAGAATGCCTTAACATATCTGCTCTATGTTTATAGGCGAGTCAGTGATATTTTCATATATTTACAATATATATTCTTATTTTTTCACACACACACACACACACACACACATATATGTATGTATGTATGTATATATATAAAGAAATGTCATAGAGAGGAACCTAGATCCCTTTAATATTTATTTATTTATTTAAACTGTTTCACATATTCAAGGCACATCATGCAAGGCATAATTTACACTTACACCACATGATATTTTTTAATGTATTTTTTTTTTATTTAATTAAAATTAATTAATTTAATTAATTAATTAATTTAGACTTTTCCGAGTCATTAGGTTATTAATTTATTTTGGTATGTTTTACATTTTACGCCAAAGGCCTTAAAAAAAAACAAAAAAAAAAACTGATTGATCATGCCAGTCAGGTAAATCTCTTACCGCCTAAGGGTGTGTTTTGACTTGTAGTTTGGTTCTCCTGGTTCCTTTGGACCAGACTAAAATGTTACATTTAATCCTGGTTCACCTGGTTCAGTTTACACTGTCATTTTTTTAATACCGAACCTAAAGATGGAAAACAAAAGGAATGAGAATAGTCACAACCTGATTGCAGCTTTTATGAGAAAAAATAAAGTAAAATAAATGTGATTATTGGATGTGTGTACATATGCTGGTATTTTTACCAGCTGATAATTCATGAAGAGCTCAAACAATGTGTAAAATAATCAAAACAGTGACAGGAATTCCTCTGTTGCAAACACGGACATCTGTTGTAAGTAAACAGCGGTTCTGACACCTGTACCAAACTGTAATGGGCAACATGAGGAAGAACTAGGTATGCTTGAGCATTCTGTTCTTTTTAGGGTCACATTTGTAACATCACATGTTCTTTTTAGTTCATTTAGATGTATTTTATCCGTGTTGCGTCGATTATCTGCCGAACCGCATCAGAGTTCATTTTCATTCAGCCTTGAGCAACTTGCTGCCCAGATTTTATTGTCTGCATCCAATTCATCCCATTCTTTCCCAATGTATTGGATTTAAATTGTTCTGTAGGATTGAAGAGCTGTAGGATGTCAGCATTTGCATTTATTTAAATGAATCATACTAAAAGAGCAATTGCACCAGAGTTTGTTTTAATCAAACCAAACCTGTCAAGAGTAAACATGCCCTAAGTAGACCAGACTTTATGTCTACAGTCAAAAGTCTGCTTCTAAAATATTACTCCAGTATAAAACACCTGAAAATACACATTAGTAATTGTTTAGGGCTGTTACAGTCACTGGTCTCAGCACAGCTAGAGGAGAAAACCACTGTGTGACATCTGAACCGTTCTCTGATCACGTGCCCTGTGACCTTTACCGCTTGGCCAGCATTGTGTACAGTGTTGGTCTCCTTTACCTGACCTTTAGCCCCCAGTTTCTAATACAATCAGCTTTACCCAGAATCCACGAGCCAGAATTCTGAACCTTTCTGGCTAAGAGTCCCATGTCGTTGCTGATTATCGATCGCAGCAATGGAGACGAGGATCAACTCCTCAGCCATAGCAAATGCCTGGATTATTGATTCCAGTTCAAGCTGACGGAAAAATGATGAAATCCACCAGGGCTATAGACCCCCTCTGACAGGGTACTTATAACACTGGTTTAAAATTACAGATTTGTTTACTGTCGCCTGGCACTATATCACCCTTTAAACAGCTCTGAGCACAAACGCTTCAGAATGTGACTCAGCAAGTCACAATTTAGGGTACGTTTGCACAGCAACATTGTACTAAAAATGGAAAAGTTTGAGTTTTTGAAATACAGATGACAACATTATCGAAACGATCCCTGTTCACATGAATCCGTGAAAACATGACGTCACCATTTTCACAAATTTGCATTTGTGAAGGCAATAACAGCATAGTTTTCAAAAACTTGTACTTTGAAACCAATAGAAGTGGCGATATTCGGTAATACGATATGTAAGGGATAATCAACGGCTAGCTGTGCATTAAACGATTTGAATGAATTATATTGAATTCAAATCGTTTAATGCACAGCTAGCCGTTGATTATCCCGTTTATGCCATGGTCATTTCCCAGCATTCACATATTAAAGATGTTAATAATATAAACGGAACGATAAAAATGACGGTCATTTTCGTCTGTATTACTATTCAACTGTAACTGTATGTTACTATGGTTAACAATGTTTATAGGAAGCGCATTAATATAGAACGTGATTAAACTGACCTGGAACTACCTGTGCAGTTAAACAAATTTAATCAACACCTGCCAGCCAATCAGAATCGAGTATTCAGACCGACCATGGCATAAATCACGATAATGAACATGCACAATACTGTTATCTATTAGGCACTTCAAAATCATTCTGGTTTTTGAATGAATTTTAAGAATATTTCACACATCAGATACAATGCAAAAACGCAGCTGTATGCTGCATCTATAGCCGCTTTTCCACTATCGGGCCGAACGGTTCCGTTCCGTGCCGATCCGGGCCAGTCAGCACGGATACGGTTTTGTTTTCCGCTGCGGAGCTGATAACGGATCTTTTGGAATGCAATTCAAATGCGTCAGTCATTGCCGTGGTAGCACAAGTGTTTACATATGATATTGAGGTGTAAATAGCCACCGCGTTATGGAGGATGATCAGAAATTTCTTTCGATTTTATTACTAATTTGAGTTTACATTGCTCAAAATGGCACGCTTAGCAAGCTACGGAAACTAGCAGCCAGGCAACAGACAAGTGACAGATCCTGAGTGGCGACGTCACGCACACGCACTCTACCAGCACGGCTCAGCTCGGTTGTGTAACCGTGCCGAGAATTCCGGGCCAAGAACGGTTTGTAATCGTAAATGACAGCTGTAAGAATAATAAATCCTATTACTCATTGTTAATGTTAATGCATTAACTAAGGTTAACTAATGAGACCTTATTATAAACTGTTACCTATTGTTCTGTGTAATTCTTTTGCACTTTAATCTGTTAGAAACATTTAAATGTGTATTTAAATGTCAAGTTCTTTTTTAACTTTGATAAAACTGTTATAAAATCTTCAGCAATTATCGCAACATGAAAATGTGATAGTCATATGCCTAGAAACCAGTTTTCAAAAGTTTGCATTTCAAGCCCTCCAAAACGCTGTTGTTGTGTAAATGAATGACCGAAACACACTGGTTTTTCGTATTGTGTAAACACCCCCTAAAACTCCCTGAACTTCAAGAATACAATAGTAGCTAAGAAGAAAACAACACACTTGCAAGTTCAAAAGTTCATATAACATAATGAAGTTAAACAGGTTCGGCTTTCAGCAATAAAACGTCCCCTCCGGACCTAATTATAAAAAGTATAGGTGGATTTGGGATGCAGGCAGAATTTGAAAAGGATTCAGGTAAGCAGTGTTTATCTTTTCCTTTGTGATTGGCAGGATTAATTGAACATGTTGTTCCTGAACTTATTTTTTAATTCCATTTAACAGTGTCATATTGTCAAAATGTATTTCATGTGATGAGAAATAAAATAAATGCATAAATGTTGGGACCCTCAGAGTCCATATAATTGCTTCCACAACACTTTAATTAAAAATGACAAAGGAAAGCTGGAGAATAATACAGCTTTCATTTTGCCATGTCTTAGAAACCAGCAGAATAATTACAATACAATTACTCGAACCGTAACATTGATATTGTTTAAGAAAGGCACAAAACCTCTCCCTGTCTACTCTGGCACACATCGCACTCTCATTCCATCATTTACTCACAAAAGCCATAAAATAATTGTAGCCTATATGATTTGTTCACACCGGCCACAAATCCTTTTGTTGTATTTTCTTAATCTGTTTGTACTATTGTCTGTGCACAACATGCATGTCTCTGCAGGGTTCTGCTAATTAGACATCACACTGTGCTGCAACGTTGGAGAAAAAAAAAAAAAAAACAACAACACATTATAAGGGAGACAAGCTGCCATGCAAACACTACAATTAACATGGTGTCTCAGGACAAAGCAGCATGCAGCTTTTGATTGCAGAATTAAGAATCAAACTGTATTCTGCATTTTGTAAACGGGCTGCCTGAATAAATGGACTTAATTATGGATAAAATAGTCATTTAAATAACCCTGAACAGCATTGATGATATCAACTAAATATACACGACATATCACAGTGCACTGAAGAAATGCTATGGTTGCATAGTAATTTGCATAAAATCCATTCCAAATATTATGCATGATTAGAACCAGTGTTCCCACATCATGGTGCATTTAAAATAGCATGCCAAAAGTACTTGGATGATACTGTATATGTGACGCCCCCAATTGTTGGTTCTTCACAATTGATGACACTAATGTTGCTTCTGCATGTGTAAATGCATTAAAGGGAATGGTGGTTCCACTAGACCGATAGAGGGCGCTGTGAGAGTGCAGTGTGTTGCAAGGCGTCTGTTGGGTTGCTGGTCATAACCCAGCAAGACGAGAGCTGATCACACGCACATTTGGTCCTGTCTTTATTACACCATTCCACAGGTTAGTCGACTGTTTAATGTTTTAGTCTTTATGGATGTTGAAAGAATACATGTTAATGCATATCAAGTGCTTTAAATCGACTTGTTTTGATAAAGTTTTGCATGGTTAATCATTAATTGAAATCGCTGTAAATCCGCGATTGAAAGAGATGTGTGGCCTGTGATAGGGGTTGCTGAAGGTGAATATGCTTTGATGTGTTCATATATCAGTTCCTATAATGTTTAGTTTACTTTAAAAATTAATGTGAGTGATCTAAAATGGGTAAAACATTCAGAGAATGTCTTATTTGAACGTGTATTTGATACAGTCGAATTGAGGAGAAACTCAGAGCCATGTGACACCAAGTAGCATGTGAATATGTAAATGAGTAAAACTGCAATTGGTTGATGGACAGATCTTCATGAAAATGCGGTGTATTCACAAGAAAGAGACTGAAACCATGGACATTTGCATAAGAGAGAAAAGAAAAAGCAATTTATTGTTATATAATGCATTTGTTTTGTCAGTTGTGTTTGTTCTGATGTGAACATCGTTTGAGAAATAGATAACCCAGCAAGACGAGAGCTGATCACATGCACATTTGGTCCTGTCTTTATTACACCATTCCACAGGTTGCTGGAGAACACTTAACTGTCAGCTGATGCAGCAGCCCTGTACCCGCTACAGTTCTTGGGGACTCATCCGGGATCAGCGCCACCTGCTGGAGGAGTGGAGCTCATTCGAAAGAATCCGAAGATCAGCGTGCCGTGGATCCCTGCATGGAACCCTTGCCGTCGTTTGAGTGTCGTTAACGGCGGTTCGGAGGTTGATACGATGGCAAATGAGAGAAGAAATTTGGTGAGAGAGATCAGGAAAGCACTCTGTGAATTGCCTGCTGATGAACTCTTCCTTATCGCTAAGAACATTGAACAAATCAACGAGAGGGAAGAATCACAAGTAGAACTGGGGAATGACGAGGGATGTTTTGACTTTGTGAGTGGGTTTTTGTGCTGTAAGAGCCTTATGGGAAGGGAAGATGAGGGTATGTCTGTGTTACTTGATCTAAGAGATAAAATTTCACAGATTACTCAGTTCCAGCACAGGGCAGCCCAAAAAGATAAAACCTATGGTAAGAGTACAGGACAAGCTCAGGGTCATCTTGATCACACAACACCTGACACAAACACAACTACTAGTCATACACACACACACGCAGCAGACACTGAATATCAACAGATGTTAAAGATGTACGAGGAGCTTGGCAGAAAGATTCAAGCTACGAATCCCTACGCTGTGTCTCCACCATCCAGCGCTTTCCCACTTCCTTTTCAGACTTCCACAACTCCAGGCAGTGTAGAGGACCAGATGTTCAGGAGGGAACTTCCATATCTCTCACGAAGGGAGTTTAGAGTTCATGGAGGTCAAATCGGTGACTCTACCTCTGAGATTAGCTTCAATAGCTTATGCAGACAAATCGAAGAGGGGCTACACGAACAGTTTAGTGAGAGTGAGATCATCAGAGGGGTGCTAAAGATCACTAAACCTGGTCACTTCAAGGAGATGTTAATGGAAAAGGAGGATTTGACGGTACAAGAGTTGAAAGGACTGCTGCAGTCTCACTTAGGTGATAAGAGTAGCACGGAACTGTTCCAAAACTTGATGTGTGCACGTCAAGGGGAAAATGAAAATCCGCAGCAATTCCTTTATCGTGTCATTGGCCTTAAACAAAAGATCCAGTTTGCTTCTAAACACAGCACTGCTGATATAAGGTATGATGCTAAGACCATACAAGAAGTATTTCTTCACACTGTCTACCAGGGTTTGGGGCCTAAGCACAGTGAGCTTCGTCGTGAGTTTAAACAACTGGTTGCTGCTGGAGACGTAACCGATGACATGCTTCTGAGGCGGCTTGTAAAGGTTACAGGTGAGGAAGAGGAAAGACAGCGTCGGCTGCAATCACTTCCACGACCTAAGGTTACTCATGCTCGGAGTGCCCAGATTGAAGGGGTTTCAGAAGTTAAGGCAGCAGCTGCAACTACGGAACAGACTGATAAAGAGATTCGCAAACTTATCACCCAAGTAGAAGCCCTGACGAATGTAGTCAATTCACTGCAACAGGCTAAGGAGAAAGAGCAGCAGTGTCAATGTATGGCCAAAGTACCTGAAAAGAGGAGAAGATCAGGTTGTCCCAACTGTATCAAGCAAGGGAAAGAGCAGACCTGCAGCCACTGTTTCTTTTGTGGCGAGGAGGGTCACCGGGCTGTTGGCTGCCTCAACAGACAAAAAGGTCGGTGCCCAACGTCAGGCCAAAGAGTACAACGCAGACAGCAGTCCCCGATTCAGAGTCATCCTGCCGGAATTATACAGTTAATGCTGGGTCATGGAATCACACGGGCAGGACTGCAAGAAAACTTCAGACAAGACAACCTGAGGATTCAGGTGAAAAGACTGTCCAGTTTGTTGGGAAGAAGTGTCTACTGGAAGGAGAAATTGGAGGTCATCACGTAAGCATGCTTCTCGACACTGGAGCACAGGTTAGCATTATCGACCAAGACTGGAGGAAAAAGTACCTGCCGACACATGATGTCCAGCCTTTATCTGAAATAGTGGGACCCAGTGCTGGTCTGGAGGTGTCCGCAATCAATGGGGAAATAATCCCATTTAGTGGATGGGTCGAAGCTACAGTAAGCTTATCTGGACATCATGGGACTCGCTACTCCATCCAAGTCCCATTTCTGGTCAGTCAGTTACAGTTGGAGAGGCCTCTGTTGGGGTTTAATGTTATCTCAGAGCTAATTACAGGACCTCGCGATAGTGAAGGCGTTCTGACTACCTTGCATTCCTTATGAGTAGCACCGGAAATACACAAGATGATCTGGTTGAAGTGTCGGTTGGTTTCATCCGTGCAGATAAAGCATCTACGGACACAGCTCGGGTGAGGGTAGGGCCGCAGAGTGTCACCATTCGGTCTGGTCAGATCGCCAATGTAAAATGTAGGGTACCTCCTAATTTCAAGAATGTTGACCCCACAGTCCTGTTTGAGCCCAGTGAAGAAACCTCACCTCTAGCACATCTTGACCTTGGAGAAGGGCTGATTGAAGTTCACAAAGGGGGGCAGTCATATGTAAGAGTCCCAGTTGGGAATCACACCAAACATGATGTGACCATTCCAAAAAGAACTATACTTGGGGAAATAGCAGCCATTGCCAAGATTATACAGACAGACGAAGTTGAATCGAATGACCCACGGGAGACTACTTCATCCCAGCCAACAGAGTCGGAGGATGGCGACCTACTGTGGCATCCTCCTGTAGATTTGAGTCACCTGAAATCAAGTGATCAAACCGTGGTGAGACAACTACTTTATGAAGAGTCGGCTGTGTTTGCACGTAACGAAAACGACATTGGGAACATTCCCAGCCTACAAATGACGCTGAGTTTAAAGGATGATATCCCGGTGCAGAAGGCCTACACTTCTATACCCAAGCCACTCTTAAAAGAAGTAAAAGAGTATGTTCAGGACTTGCTTGCTAAGGGTTGGATAGTAAAATCTCGTTCGCCCTATGCTGCGCCAGTAGTGTGCATTCGAAAAAAAGATGGCACACTGCGATTATGTGTAGACTACCGACAGCTTAACAGGAAGACTGTTCCCGATCGTCATCCTCTACCAAGAATTCAGGATCTCATGAACACCTTGGGTGGTTATCGCTGGTTCTCCATACTTGACCAGGGAAAGGCTTATCATCAGGGGTTTATGGCCGAAGGGTCGAGGCACTTGACAGCGTTTGTGACCCCTTGGGGCCTATTTGAATGGGTAAGGATACCCTTTGGCCTATCAAATGCCCCTGCCGCTTTTCAGCGGAGTATGGAAGAAATGTTAGAGTCCATTCGTGATGAGTCTTGCCTGCCCTACCTGGATGATGTTCTGTGCTTTGCCAAATCCTTTGAAGAGCATGTAGAGAAATTGCGCGTTGTGTTCAAAGTCCTTCGGCAGCATGGAGTCAAACTGCGTCCAGCGAAGTGTGAGTTGTTTAAGCAAGAGGTACGGTACCTGGGTCGTCTTGTGTCAGCAGAGGGAGTAAGAGTGGATCCAAAAGATCTGGAGGCTGTGAGAGTACTCCGTGATAAAACACCTCAGAACGTTGGAGAAGTTCGCCGTCTTGTAGGCTTCCTCAGTTACTACAGAAGTTACATTCAAGATTTTGCTAGGTTAGCTAAACCTATTTATGAGCTGCTTCAGGCTAACACAGCAGAAACTCCATCACAGGTAGGAAGGAAGAAGGAAAGGAAGAGGGGTCCACAGCTGCCATCTCGACATCCGGTTGTGTGGGAAGACAAACACCAGCAGAGCTTGGACATACTCATTGATATGCTCACCAACCCGCCTGTGCTTGCGTACCCTGACTTGATTCCCGTTTGTACTGCACACTGATGCTTGAGCAAGGATTAGGGGCAGTACTTTATCAGAGGCAAGAAGGGAGATTACAGGTCATTGCATACGGTTCGAGGGCATTGTCGCCTGCTGAGAAGAACTACAGACTCCATTCCGGCAAGCTGGAATTTCTCGCACTTAAGTGGGCGGTGTGCGAAAAGTTTTGTGACTATCTTTTCTATGCCCGTATTTCACAATTTACACCGACAATAACCCTCTCACTTATGTGATGAGTTCCGCTAAGTTAAATGCAGCAGGTTACCGTTGGGTTGGGGAACTTGCAGATTTCCGATTTGAGATCAGATACCGTCCCGGTAAGAGTAACAATGATGCAGACATGTTGTCACGTTGTCCCTTGGACATGGACCGATACATCAGTGAGTGCACAGAGGGCCTGTCACAAAGTGCCGTCCAAGCAACCTGGGAGGGTAACATGATGTCCAAGAACAGAGATGTAGCCTGGATAGCAGCTCTAAACTTGACAGCGCTAGACACAGTGACTCTCCATGACCAGTTTGCACCGGTCATCAGTCTTGATGAATTAAGTAGAGCGCAGCGGGAAGATCGGATGATTGGGCCAGTAATAGAACTAAAGGAAGCGGGTAAGAAAGTGACCCCTGATGTTCGAGCACGGCAGCTAGTGACGCAATGAAGCTGTTAAGAGAATGGCACAAGCTGGTCCTAGAAAACAACATTCTGTATAGGAGAACAATGCAAAGGCGACAGCTGGTTTTACCCGCAAAGTATCGACAGATGGTCCTGCAGCAGCTGCATAACCACATGAATCATGTTGGAACAGAGAAAGTACTACAGTTGGTTCGAGAGAGGTTCTACTGGCCTGGGATGCGGAAGAGCGTGGAGGAGTATGTGACCCGTCGGTGTCCACAGCCTGTAACGCATGGGCATGCACCAATGGGAGGAATCATCTCAAGCGCACCTTTGGAATTGGTGTGTATTGATTACTTGCATCTAGAGGCCAGTCACGGAGGATATGAGTACATCCTTATGGTAATTGACCACTTCACCAGATTTGCTCAGGCCTATCCTACCCGGAACAAATCTGGGAAGACCGCAGCTGATAAAATATTCAACGACTTCATACCTCGTTTGGTTTCCGCAAAACTACACCATGACCAGGGGCGTGAGTTTGAAAACTCCTCTTCCACACCCTGCAGAAGCTCTCTGGGATTGGACACTCCAGGACTACTCCATACCACCCTCAAGGTAATCCTGTAGAGACTGAACCGAACCTTGCTTCAGATGCTGCGGACACTGACCGAAAAGGACAAACAGAACTGGAAGGAACACCTGCCGGCGATCCATGCCTACAATTGCACCAAACATGAGTCGACGGGATACTCTCCTTTCTACTTGATGTATGGTCGTCATCCGCGACTCCCCATTGACTTATTGTTTGGGCTAGTGCAGGAAGATGGATTCACCTCCCCACGAGTATGCTGAACACTGGGCCGATCGGATGGCTGAAGCCTATAGGATTGCAGCACAGAGTAGTAAGCAGAGGAGTCTGCGTAATAAGGAATACTACGATCAGAAAGCCAGCTGTATCATCCTAAGACCTGGAGACCGTGTCTTGGTGAGGAGTTTGAGTCAGAGAGGTGGCCCAGGTAAGCTGCGCTCTTACTGGGAGCCCACCATCTATGTGGTAAAGGAGCAGTTAGGTGACAACTTTGTATACAAAGTGCACCCTGAAAAGGATGAACGCAAGATCAGAACACTGCACGAAACCACCTTCTACTTGTGAATGACTTGCCAACACCAGAGAGCCTGGATCCAAGAAGACAGGAGGTCTCTAAAAGAGGAAATGTTAGGACAAGAGAACATCCGAAGAGGAAGGTGACACAAATGGACGAGGCAGGAGAAGATGAAGAGTCTAGCTCTGACGGAGGGGAAGAATACTACTGGAGAAGAATAAGTTATCCAAAACATTCAGGATGTGAAGGAGAGGATCCAGAAAGTGGGCTACCCCAGAGACGACTCAAAGGACTCGACACCATGGAAAAAGATGATCTGCCGAGGGCTGGTACAAGAGGGACTTTAGGACAATTACCGACAGAACCAGAGTACATACCTCATGCTGACCTGACAACAAATAATTCGCTACCTGAGGAGTGTCAAGAGCCAGAACAAGGCATGGAATCAGAGAGTGAAGGTCCACAAGAGGAGCAGACCATTGAGTATCCGGAGGAAGAGACATCTCAGTGGGAACCCTACGGAACAAGCAGACGGTCATGCAGAGAAAGAAGACCTGCTCAAAGAATGACTTACCCATTCCTTGGACAACCCACATTTCAAACATTCCCTACATTAAACACAATAACAGCCAACCCAATGCAATCACTACCATTGACACCCACATCGGCACATACATGGTTAGGCCATGTCAGTAATCCATATCAAGTAATGCCAATTACAGTTATGGTTCCAAGTTATTAAATATCTATATAAGCATATAAGAAAAGTTAAGAGTTTCACCTTCTGTGATGGGGAGAGTGTGACGCCCCCAATTGTTGGTTCTTCACAATTGATGACACTAATGTTGCTTCTGCATGTGTAAATGCATTAAAGGGAATGGTGGTTCCACTAGACCGATAGAGGGCGCTGTGAGAGTGCAGTGTGTTGCAAGGCGTCTGTTGGGTTGCTGGTCATAACCCAGCAAGACGAGAGCTGATCACACGCACATTTGGTCCTGTCTTTATTACACCATTCCACAGGTTAGTCGACTGTTTAATGTTTTAGTCTTTATGGATGTTGAAAGAATACATGTTAATGCATATCAAGTGCTTTAAATCGACTTGTTTTGATAAAGTTTTGCATGGTTAATCATTAATTGAAATCGCGCTGTAAATCCGCGATTGAAAGAGATGTGGCCTGTGATAGGGGTTGCTGAAGGTGAATATGCTTTGATGTGTTCATATATCAGTTCCTATAATGTTTAGTTTACTTTAAAAATTAATGTGAGTGATCTAAAATGGGTAAAACATTCAGAGAATGTCTTATTTGAACGTGTATTTGATACAGTCGAATTGAGGAGAAACTCAGAGCCATGTGACACCAAGTAGCATGTGAATATGTAAATGAGTAAAACTGCAATTGGTTGATGGACAGATCTTCATGAAAATGCGGTGTATTCACAAGAAAGAGACTGAAACCATGGACATTTGCATAAGAGAGAAAAGAAAAAGCAATTTATTGTTATATAATGCATTTGTTTTGTCAGTTGTGTTTGTTCTGATGTGAACATCGTTTGAGAAATAGATAACCCAGCAAGACGAGAGCTGATCACACGCACATTTGGTCCTGTCTTTATTACACCATTCCACAGGTTGCTGGGGAACACTTAACTGTCAGCTGATGCAGCAGCCCTGTACCCGCTACATATACTATTTCTGGTAGATGGAGCATATGTCCAAGCTTTTTATTTATTTTTTATTTTATTTTTTATTTATTTTTAATATTCACAACCCTTCAAGCAATGGAAAAGTATATACTATAAGAGGATATAGGCTGATTACTCTCTGCACTCACTGCTGTACTTATTTGGCATTCAATTTTAAAGGGTGACAAAACTTTGATTAAACACTATAAAAAATAGTAAAAAGCTTAATCTAGTGATGTACAACAGTATTTAACTGAATATTTAGTTATAAATGATAAAAATGTATCACATTCCCCAGTACTGCCTTACCACATACTCAGATGAATGCACTTTATGATCAGCAGCAAATACATGTAGCCTACTTTCAGTACAGTGTTGAAAGTGATGCAAGCTATTTGTGTCCACAGGGTTCAAATGATGTGAATATCTGTAAAGTCAACATGAAATTACATTTGTAAACCATTTATCTACCACACTCCAGTTTGTTCCTGTTAAAATCAACAACATCATGACAGAAGAAATTATAGTTTACCTATGTACTGAACTTGTGGTCTGAACTGAACGTGATGAGCTAGAAGTACTGTGAATACTGCAGATATAAGATGCCTTTTGCCTGTTGGACACTACGGCCTTGGAGAGCGAAATGAAGCCGGTGAACGACTCATTCATTTTTGCACAACAAATCAGCTTGCTGTTATGAATACTTTCTTTCAAAATCACAAAAGTGTAGCAAATTAGCTTAAAAGGGAATTGTATATAAATAATTACAATTAATTATGATTAATTACAATTATTTATATCGGCTGACAGTAATAACTGTAGCAGAATTAAATTGCCATCAACTGATCTGTTCATCCAGCGACCATTCAGTGTAAGTTCATATCAATTCTAAGAAAGGATATTTTCGTGGCCACAGAAAATACTTCCCTAAGTATTAATGCATTAGAGCATGTAGTAAGGATCGAAATCGTAAAGGAACATTAATTTGCAAGGCAGAGCCAGAAACTCATGTAATTTGTGCACACAACTTTTATTAACTAAACGCTAACACACATAACTAATCTAAACAAACAAACAAACATACATACATACACTCACGCGTATATACAAAAGGGGAGCTAAAGTGGATGAATGAAGCCATTAGAGAAAACAGATTGCAGTTATGGAAAGAGTCAGTTAACCACCTGAGTTTATAGCTTATACTAAACCTCTGTTTAGTTTAGTTAGATGTACCATACTTGCACTTCCATGGCTGTTGGTGTGTGCCTGGAATGCAGTCTCGGATGAAAAGTCTTGATGGTTTCAAGGTTTTGGACTCGCAATCACATTCTTCCGGGATGGAGAGTGATGAATTCCAAAGATGTTATTCTGGCTGAGGTCCGAGGAGCTTTGGTTGAATGGAAAGTCAAGGCCACAAGGCCTGGCACAAGACTTAAGGGTCCAGAAGAGTTCTAGCTCACATCCTTCTAGGATCTAACAGAACCGCAGACTGAGATATGTTGGAGCCCACCGGGCGCACCGGTACCGGCTCAGGCTCTCCACACGGGCAGCAATCAGGAGATTTGGCAGTAGAGCTTTTGCAGAAGAGAGTGCGGGCTTAAGGTCTGCGAAGAGTCACACCTCTCAGGGTGGCCTTGACCAATGAGAAAGGCTGAATTTCCAAGCGGGAGTTTGGAAATACTGGGGGGTTTTATGACCCTTTGTCTGAGAGCATCCAACCACTTGCAAAGGGGTTGGATTGGAAGTTGCTATACAAACTATTAAATATTCTTAGGACATTAATATGTTGCATTGGTATCAACATGTAATATTCACTCTCAATTAGATCATCTGAAGACGAATTAATAGAGACCTGTTAAAGTTAGAGTGATATTAACTAGTGATCTATCATAAGCATGCATAAAACAGTATACAATACACAAAAACATATACAAGAACAGTAATAATATACACAGTGACCTGAATGATATGTGTGTTCGTTCAAAGAAAGGTTTTTCTATTAATTAATTAGAGAAGAGTCCATTTTTATGGCATAATGTCTTTCCTATAGGAAAGAGGTAGTGAGATGCTCTGCATTTGCATTCCTTTGAGCAATAAAACTAGTGTTATCTGATGGGTTGCCATGGAACCAGGGGCCTGAAGTCCTTGACAGTCCTACTGGCACAGATTATGTGTATTGGGTGAGGGGTCTCTGACTATTTGTTAATCTAATAACTAATTGATTTGTTAAATCAAATGCCAAATTGTGTGTCTGATTGGTCCAAATGCTACAAAAGGAAGCTTTACACTTGGACATCACCAAATGGTATCCACAAGAATCAAAACAACTATATTTGTGTACGTCAAAGGTGGAAATCTTCAATCGTAATGGTGAAAACAAAGCCAGGAACTAATTGCGGAACTGATCACGAGCTTTTAATGAGCAAGTTTAAAATTAAGCTTCGAAAGAAGAGAAGACAGCCGTTGGTGCCAAAATTAGATTTGACCAGCATCCCGCAGGTGTTCTGGAACAATCTGCACAATCGTTTTTCAGTACTGGACACCACTGATAAAGAACCTGATGAGCTATGGATGGATAGAAGAACTATGGTTAATGAGGAAGCTGTAAAATCATTTATCAGAAAGCAGAAAAGACCCTCACAACCATGGATAACTGTTGATACGTTGAAGAGTGTGGACAAAAGGCGAGCAGCCAGTGGCAATCGGCAAGCAGCAAATATGATCAGCTTAAGAGAGCTATAAGGAAAAACAAATAAGCTTACTACCAGAGGATGTGCGTAAAATGAAAAGGAACACTTGAAAGGCAGATCCAGAGCAGCCTATATGAAAATTAAGGCGATCAAGAGAAAATTCTGACCCAGAATTGGCATACTGAAAATCACCAAGGGGACCAAGTTGATGGAACCGGAAGGAATCAAAAAACAATGGAAAGAATACACTGAGAAACTCTACCAGAATAACTTGGGTGTACAAAACGAAACGATGATTGTCTCTGACCAGGAACCTGACATTCTCCAGGATGAGGTCATTGCTGCTATCAAGCTCTTGCCAAACAACAAAGCTCCTGGAAGCGATAACATATTCATAAAGCTAATCAGGCTCTCAGAAGCTGTTGTAGAAGCTATCACAAAGCTATGCCAACAAATATGGGGAACTGGAAAGTGGCTGAAGGATTGGTCAAGATCAGTCTTTGTTACAATTCCTAAGAAAGGTGACATTACCGACTGTGGCAACTATCGGACTATTGCACTTATATCTCATGCCAGTAAAATCTTATTAAAGATCATTCAGGGACGTTTATTGCCATTCATAGAAAGAGAACTACCTGAAGAGCAAGCCGGCTTCAGGAAAGGCAGAGGGACTAGGGACATCATAGCTGATATCAGATGGATTATAGAAAAAGACAAGGATTGCCAGAAAGGACTCTTACCTTTGGTTTGTCGACTACAGTAAAGCTATCGATCGCATTGATTATCAAAAGCTTTGGAAGACGCTAAAACAGGGGTCACCACACTCGGTCCTGGAGGGCCGGTGTCCTGCAGAGTTTAGCTCCAACTTGCCTCAACACACCTGCCTTGAAGTTTCAAGTATACCAAGCAAGACCTTGATTAGGGTTGGAGCTAAACTCTGCAGGTCACCGGCCCTCCTGGAACAAGTTTGGTGACCCCTGCGCTAAAGAACAGGTGTGCCAATCCATCTGATCAGCCTCATAAAAAGTCTCTACGAAGACCAAGAGGCCACAGTCAGAACTGAGTATGGAGATACCCAGTGGTTTAGAGTGGAACACGGAGTCAGACAAGGATGCATTCTGTCACCATTCTTGTTCAGTTTATATGCTGAAATAATCTTCAGGAATTCCAAGCTTGCTGAAAGCGAAGAAGGAATTCGTATTGGAGAAATCTCAGATATGAGGATGATACCACTTTGATAGCAAGCAGATTGGAGGGCATGAGGAACATATTATGAGCAGTCAAGCATGAAAGCCAAAATATGGGACTTTTCCTCAATACGGCTAAAACTAAAATCTTGCCAGCTGGACGGTGATGAAATATAAGTTGTTAAGGACTTCAACATACTTGAATCGATAGTGAACATCTAGGCCACATCAACTATGGAGGTCAAGCGGAGAATTGCAATGGGAAAGGCGACAATGAAGTCACTGGACAAGGTTTTTAAAAATAAGGACATCTCCCTGTCAATCAAGATTCGGCTTAGGCTGGCCACACACTAGAGGATTTTAAGACCGATTTTAAGCCCAATTTGCACCCCCGAATAATTGGGGGGGTGTGGCCCCCGTGGCTTGTCGCAAGCAATTTTTCTGTCCAAAAATCCTCTATTGTGTGGTGTCATTACGATTATTTATCTGCTCCCGATTAGGCATGGACCAGTATGAGATTCTGAAGGTATGATAACCTTAGATAAAAATATCACATAAAAAAAAAATCACGGTATTGCGATTACAGGTCTAAAATATGTTATTTTTAAATGTCTGGGTAAAAAACAATGTTTTTTTTTTTGTTTTGTTTTTTCCCCACTGAACACAATATATTTTATTTTTGAGAAACATATAGAACATTTTGGAACAGTAAACATGTCAGGCTAAATAATTAAAATAAATAATTGAATTCTTGTTCATTAAATTAAGTGCAGTCACTTGAGTGAGCCTAAACCTGTAGCTCAACAATAATCAGAACATAAATTATTTTCTATACAAAAAAAAAAAAACCTTCTAAATGAAAAAAAAAAAAAAAAAATGCAGTCACTTAACTTAAACCCTACAGCTCAATAATCAAAAACATAATTTCTGTAAAAAAAAAAAAAAATGCAGTCATTAAACCCGCAGCTCAAGGTTTTGGAGACATGCTCACTTTCTACACATTCATCTTTCAGTCCAAGTTATGCGCGGTGAGGTACGAGGATGTGTGCACATACACATAAGGAGAGAGCGCGAGTGTGTCACACACACTGTCTCTCTCCGTATAACACTCAAACAGTGGCAAAAACACCTGAGAGCCAGCAGTTTTTTTTTTTTTTTTAAATGACGTGATTTTGAATAGATGTAAACAATGGCAGGAGGCTTAAAATTATAGACGTGATACCAGCTCATGTTATTTTAACACAAATAATATGGTTTTCACCATCATTTGGATGAATATTCAACATCAAACTGACTATATGCTAAGTTTTGATCGTGGTATCCCAAACATTGTTTTCATAATGCGAGGCGCAACTTGATGCAAAACAAACAACGCTTCACACAGTATCATTCATGTCGCATTTTATTGTTATTCAGACCATTCAGACATATGCATTACATTGACTAGTTCACCAGTTGTATGTATCATATTTTAGTTCACTTGTGAATACAATTAGCTTTCCTACTGTTAACAGGCCATAGTGTTCCTATCACCTATCTGAACGATCGGGCCAGTGCTGCTTCCTCAATAAAGTTTATCATTCTCACGTGTTTTAAGCCTTGTCAGTTTAAATATTAAAGTGTTTTAAGCCATTCAAGCATGAGACAGCATGAAATAGATTTCAATGCGGTACTTACACACTGTGATAGACCTTTTCTGAAAGAGATCATTTCTGTTCACGCCGGTGGCGCTGCACACACACAAAAAGCCACAGCACGGCTCGGACAGCACGTGAGTACCAAATTGAGCTTTCTTTCGCGCCTTTATCAGCAAATACACACTAAAGCACGTCGGAATGACAGTCTTGGAGTATCCACGTAAACGAGTATTGTTTCCGATCCACACTTTACCCCAAACCAGCAGGTTCACGATTTCTCCAACCCCTAATACTGCTTGGTCCCAACTTATTATGGACTCAACAGTGCTTTTAAGGTAATCTTCCTCCATTTCAAAACAAGTGTGCGTTCAAAATGTAAAGAAATGCTTATTTTACTACACCGGCCATTGGAGTGAACGAGGTTGCCGTGACGTCACACTCTTCAGATGTTAAAGGTTCTTTATGGAACCATTTAGACATAAAGGTTCTTCTATGACATCGTGAAGCACCTTTATTTTTAAGAGTGTTACTTTGGATAAAAGCATGTGATATGTAATAATGGATTGTTATTAGTAAAATGAACATTTCAATTTAATATAAAAATAAAAAAAACATACGCTCTTCCTAGCTGGACAAGCTATTTCTATGTTTATTTGTCTCCCTCATTTATCTCAAAGGAATAGGCAGATTAATTGAAGAGGAAGGACAAGCAATGCTGTTAACCTTTCCAATCCTCTCTCATCTTCAGACAGCCACATCCTTATCCATTCGACAGCAGCCAATCTGCCACCAGAATTTTCGCACATTTCCTGGGAGATTGTTTCACTTGTTATATAAGTTTCATTTCTGATCACTTCAGAGACATGCCTTCATTAAATGCCAACTGAAATGAAAAGCAAGCATTTATGTGCGTTCATACGGAGCTCCAGGAGTGTAATTAAAAAAACAAAAAAACAAAAAAAACAGTGCATGGAAATACGCACTCTACATCTATCTTAAAATGACCTGATGTGAAGCATGTTTTCACTCAAGGGCTCTTCTGAAGATGGAGGGGGAGAAGTCCCTGATCCATCTTAGACCTTTTTACCTGTGATGAGCGGCTGAATGAGGTGAGTTGCGATCAGTCGTTACAATCAAGCTCTGAGGACCTTCCCTCCTGCATGGAGACGGTGGCTCTTAGCGGCAATGATTTATGCGAGTTATGATTAGGGTCGCGGCAGTGCGGCTCGACGCTCACCTTAAGTGTGACCCGTGCGGGCCGTTCTCTGCATTTTCATTCATCACTTTCAATCAAGGCTATTGAACTGGGCTGGAGGATTATTTAAGCCAAAGAACGTTTCAATCGAGCGCTGTACTCCGCTAACTTTAATGTGTGAAGGAATAACGCTTTACTCATCCTGACAGGGATTATCTCTTGAGGTTTCCCATGATTCAGTAAGGAATACAGATGAAATGGCAGTGCTAATGAAAGGCTATGGTGTTTAATTAATCAGGTTTGCGTAAGCGTTATTGGAGAAGTGTGATGATGTTATTCATAACTAAGAGAAAATTGCCCTTTTTGTATCAGCCTGAAAGATCTGTCATTTATACATTTCTTTTATGCATATTATTTTTTACGTTTCAAAAGAGGCATCGGTTTGCTTTATTTAGTGCACAGCTGGATTGGTTGTGAAGAGGCACTGAATTGGTTGTTTGCTGTAAAAGGAACAATGGTGCTTGTGACAGTGTTTCCTGCATCGATATTCAGCGGCGGCTCACGGGTTGTGAGCTTGCATTCTGAATTGAACGTTATGACAAAACACTTTGCTATTCCTTTGTCTTCGCTGGTTGCACATGAAAACAAATTGACTCAAAAAGATTCACAAGTTATCCATAAGAATCAATCCAATGAATTCTTCACTGAATGAATCTAAGCTGCAAAACCAGCATTCAGTAGAAAGCTGTCCAATAATGCTGTCATATTTTAGAATGAAATCGGATATTCAACAAGACAAAATGTTGAGCATGACAATTTTTTTTTTTTTTTATAAATTTTTTTTTTTAGGAATTGCACTTAATTTTGAAAAGTGAGTGTTCATATCGAAATGAAGGGGTTTGAAGGGGTGGGATTGAAACGTCATTTATTATGCCAGATAAAAAGGAAAGATAGTCTTAAAATGTGTAGGTTTGACACATTTTCCTTGAATTAGTTCAAACATGCCTTGCCTAGATGCTCGTTCTCATAAACTGTTTTTAGTTTATGCATTAAACGTCTGTCTACTCCGCATCAATGAATGGTTAAAATAATGAATAACCCAATTAAAGAAAAAAAAAACACATTTTAGAGGACATAAATGAATGGCAGAATATATAATTCATGAATAAATATATAAAATAAAATTAAATAAAATACAATAAAAGCAGGGCTGTCAACGTTAACGTTAAAACTTTTAATGTGTTATTTTATTTATTTATTTTTTTACGCAAGTTAATCGTTTGATAAGGTTTGACCCCAACTTCCTGCCGTCATCGCAGCGCGGAAGGTTATCTATCATTGTGTGATAAGGGTACAGCGAACCAGTGTTGCCAGGGTCGGGGTTTTCCTGCACAATTGGGCTATTTTGAAAATGCAGTCGCGAGAAAAATTACAGAGCCGTGGGTTGCGGTTTTTGGGCTACTTTTATAATGTACCACGGCCACCCAAAGTGTATATAGACAAATAAAAATGAAATTAGATAATTTTACTGATGTGTATTATACTTGGAATGTATACCTGGCAACTTAAGAACGGAGAGGAGGTTGTAACATCACAAACAATGCGAGTTTCAGCCAGAGCACACATAAGGCTTTTACACAGCAGAAATAAACATAACAACAGTCACTATAGATTATATAAGATAATAAACACACGTTTACGATACGACATGGTTTGTATGTGATTTTCTTGAGATTTGGATATTTTCATAGCAATAATGAATGTGTACATTTGAAATGCTAATTTGTACAGCGATAAAGAAGCCTATAAATAGAATATTTTAACAACAGTAAACGACCAAATTCCACATGTGACAGCAGAAGGAAGTTATTACAAACACTCGATGGTGGCGAACACTCGCATTTTTATTCACCTCTGCAACCATAAACCCCATATTTAAGAAGAACCCCACTGCAGTATCTGCCAGGCCCCGTGTTTATTTATGCTTAAATTATTGAGCAGAAGCAACCAGGAGTTCTGCACACGTCAATATGGAAGAAGCCCACTCAATATTATGACCATCCATCTATTAGCTGTGTATGTGAGCCCCACCATCTGTAGTAATTATCTTAATGTCTCACTTTATGTTTATAGTAAGGGAGGAACAAGTCCATAATGATTTAACTCACTGAAACACAGTTTACTATAAACTATTAAAGAGGCCACATAAAACAGTGCCGTTAAATAAGATCCAGCCTTCAAGCAGCAACAACAACAGCCATGGCGGCAAAGACTGCAGTATAATGCATTTCAAAATATGACTTGATTAATCAAAACACTCAGTCGACATAATATCAGTAAACTGAGCCTCTGCATCTCATAGTGCATGAGCATCAAACTTTTTCTATGTGATTAATAACCCTCCCTGACATTTCCAACACAATTTGCCCAACAGAATGCGTTTTCTTATTAGACAGATCACTCGTCTTCCACAAACTCAAGATGACGTGTATTTTATTTTGGTCTTGTCCTCAAAATCATCCATGTGTTTTGTTTTATTAGTCAGTGTTCTGACATATTGGATGATATATCAAGCAATGAGACTCAACAAATTGTACAAAATGCTACAGACAATGTGGTCAGGTGGGCTGGGACAAAAAAATATGGGCTTTTGAATCATCAAACAACACACAGGAATATGCTAGTTGTACAACAGTCCCATGCTTTCTGTACAAGTTTTGCTAAAGACAGAATTAGGAATGGCAAAAGTGCTGGTTCTTTGATACAAAGTTATTAATTAAAAAAAAAAAAAAAAAAAAGTACAGCATCAAGAGCACCAAATACGTACCAACACAATTGGCAGATAATTTTGAATGCTCACATAAAATGAATGAATGAATGAATGAATGAATGAATAAATAAATAAAGTCACAATTAGGGTGGGTAGTGTGACCAATAATAATTTTAATATATTTATACATTTTATAGTACATTTTATACATTTCATTTACAAGCAAAAAAAAACAACAAACATTTTGTGTAATCGAGTGAAATACTCAATTAAAAAAATTACAGTTAAAATTATGTTTTTTTTATATTTTATGTGCTCATGTAATTTGTTAAAATGGATATTATTATTTTTACCCAGAAGAAATGTGGCAACATCTCAAAGATGCTTGAAGAAACCTACCTGCAAATCTGAAAAAAAATATGCGTAAGTATACTTAGGACAAAAGCTGTTTTAAATACCAAATGTTGATTTGATTTAGTATAAAATCTATTTATGACATTACTTTTGAAAGCATACTCACTTTTGCCTTTTTAGTTTTAGTGCCTACAACTTTTCACTGTACTGCAGCTTTGCAGGTAGGTTTCCTCAAGCATCTTGGAGATGTTGCCAAAGTTCTTCTGGATTTAGTCTGTCATGTCATTCCATGTGGACTGGATGATGGTGAGATCAGTTCTCTCTCTCTCTCTCTCTCTCTCTCTCTATATATATATAATAATTTAAGCAGAGTCTACAATAGCATATCTGAAATCTGAAATCGGTATTGACAATTGTGAAACTACTATAACCCCTGGCAAAAATATAAAATTTAAAAGCTCTGATCATTTGCTATGCCAAGGGCAAAACATGTAGAGGGCAAAAAGAGAATAACCTCCTTAAAGTAACCTTCCTATAGTTCTTAAACTCAAGGCAGTTTTCAGAGTTACTCCAAAGAAAAGCATTCAGCTGATCAGTATTTTATGAACAATGGCTCAATAAAATTCAGCACGCGTATTCACTCATCTCTCTACGTTTCACTCCTGATGTCCTTGCGAGATGACGAGTAAAATGTCAAATGGTTTTATGATCTTCTTTTTTATGAAATACAAAAAAGACAACGTGCTACTTTCAAACTCCATGCAAAAGTTAAACTATTGCTTTTTTTTTTTTTTGTGAAGAACAGAAGAATATAAAAAAAGACAGGGACTGATAAAAATGATCATCTTTGACTTGCCACTGAGAACCCCTGCGGAATGCACATGGAAGTTGCAAAACATGAAATCAAGAGTTAAATAAATATAAAAGTGGGTGAATGACAGCTCAATGGACATTTCATCCTCCCAGCATTCAGTCATCACAGGCGAGCGCTGGGACGATCCGGCAAACGCTGACATTTCTGGGGCGGCTGGATAAGTGACACCTGCAGTGAGGGGCGGCACGCGCGTTTGGTCAGTAAAGGGATTACTGGGATGTCCTTTAAGAGAACTATGAATCTCATAAACACAAAGCCAAACACAAAAGTGTTTATTGAAAGCCCAGGGATTTTAAGGTCAGTCAATTTCAGCCCCCCCCCCCACCCCACCCCCAGCCCCAGCCCCTGTGTCTCTTTCTCTTGCTTCTCGAGCTCAGGTAGCCTTTTTATTAGTCCATTTCGTGTGTCGAAAAGAAGCTGGTGTGTGATTTGTCAAATACTCGGCATTCAGTAAATTAATATTGATAATGTTATTACAGTACTAAACTAAATCATGCATTTACGCCAAATGAAAATGCATTGTTCGTGTAAAACAAATAAGATTTATTATTATTTTGCGTTTCCCAGCGTTCTTACACATGGATAAAAAATCAACAGAAAAGTACAGCCAAGTCCAGGTGCATGTAAAGTCTCTTTCTCTCCCTCTCTTGCTCTCATACACACATAATATAACTTGATTCAGCTAAAGTTACAGCTATAAAAAGCACAGTTTTCTAATGCTGAGCATACCAGTGTGGATAGATATTAAAATAAAATTACTTTAGGCCTGTGCATATAACTCATCTTCATTATTAATGTAGGCTATATACAATGTTTTATATAAGGCTTTGTTCTTTGCAGGGATGGTGCTTTTTGGCCTGTACTTGAGTAAAAAGAAGAAGAAAAAAAACATAAAAACCTTACATAAAAAAAGGTACTGCAATGCCAATTAAATTTAATAGGTAAAATTTTGCATATTGAAAAATAAAAGTTTTGAAATCATACTTTTTTTTTATTGCAGAAATGTCAAAAGTGGTACCAAATGATGATGTGTTGTATGCAGTTGCAATTCTTTCTGGTGGAATAGTGGAATACATTTCTTTTTTTTTTGAGAGAGAGAGAGAGAGAGATAGAGAGCAGTTTTTAAGTTGCAAATTGTTCAAAATCTCATCGATTCACTCCATAAAGGCACACATTTCTCATTCATATGCACATCACCCCAAATACAGCATAGAATTGATTACTTCTGTGATTTTATATTCCATTATTGGTGTATTTTATGATTCTATTGTCAGTCACAGCACGGGCCTATAATGAGAAAACACTTTTTGTGTCCCACAGCAACAAAACAAAACAAAACCATGATAAATAAAGGTTAAATGATAGTTATTCATGTTAAGGCCATAAGGCATACTCTTATTTAACATTATGCAATCCTTCAAAACGAACTGACAGCAGAAGTCACAATGAACTGAATTATTTTGAGATGATTTCAATATATGGCGGTATTGTATATTTCAGTATCTACGCAAACATAATTAAATGTATGTGTGGTAAAACCACAACTTAAGTGAAAATACATTCTTATGAGATCAAGTTGTACACTAAAAAGTTACAAAGCTGTCACTCGGGCGGTATTCTAAGGTACAAAAGCTGAAAGGTACATCTTTGTACATTATTTACCCCTAAACTATATACATAAGTACCACATTAATACACACTAGTACTTTAAAGGTATACATCAGAACTTAAAATGTACATATTAGTACCTTTTAGACTTTTTTGTACCTTTTTTATTAGAATGCATATTAAAATATGCCAGATCGCCTAGGCTGCTGCATCTTCCACAACCTGGAGGAACTGAGCCATGTAAATTGTGTTCAGCACAGTTTTTATTGTTTTTATTTTATTTTTTTGGCTTTGCACTATTAGATGATTTGCATTTTCCTTTACTGAATCGGGTGCCAAAACAATGCAAACAGCATGCACAAATACACAATGGTCTCAGCAGGCTCAATTCATTCCTAGTGAATTTCCCCCCTCGGAGAATGTTTGGAAAGATGCTGTTCTCTGGGGAAATAACAGGTACAGCAGAAACCAGAATAACCAGACATGTAACTCTCAGGCTTCTCCAAATATAATACCTTTATATGTAGGTTTAGGCACTGCCTCTAGAATCTGAACAGCCTCTAAGGACTATGGGAAGAAGGAAACATACGGCGTTTGATGAAAACCCAGCACTAATCTGGCCACAATCAAAAACCTCACAAAATTGGGCTTGTTTTCATAGTAGAAAATGACTAACAACAAACATTAATGACACCACTGTCATCTGTCAAACTGAGGATTGGAAGTTGTGTCTGAAAGTAATCGATGTCTGGATGTGAAAACCTATTCATGCATTTTCACTCTTGAGTTTGTGGCGCAACAAATGCTTTTTAATTTGTATGATTTGTTGATGTATCACATAAAGTCAGAATGACCACAATCAAAGTGACAAGCTCTGGCAAACAGATTGAAAGTAAAGATCCATTTTGACAGCATTCACAGCAGATGTTTCTGTGTGTCTGTTCATTATTACTGACAGCTCCATTTATAGGATAAGGTTTTCTACAGATATTCTTTGCTAAAGTGTTTTTCTATATAGCACCGCCATGCTTTGCACTCCATTGACTTTCATTCATACACATGCAAAGGCGGGAGACCAGAAACCAGTATCAAAGTTCAGATTCACAGATTAACATCTTGGCCAAATTGAAAAAAAAAGAACAAAAAAAGAACTAAAGAAAAATTCAGAGATGCAGGTTATATTGTCACATTTTAAAATGTATTATTATTTGTTTATTATTTATTTAAAAAGAAGCCCTAGAGTGTGACATCACATTCTGTTGCATTGTCAATAAATTTTGCAGGTCCAAATTCTAGTGCAACTGCAGCTAGAGTGTGCACAGTATTGGCAAACTCTTACATGTCACAAAATATATGTATCCTGTAGGGGTGGCACGATACATGTATTTGTACCGAACCGTCACAGTACAGACATCTCAGTTCGGTGCACGAGGCCTTTCAACGAATACGCTGTTTGATAACCGCCAGCAGAAGAACAGCGAATGCCGAGTTGCGCACTTGAAAAAAAAGCCCCCTAGACAGTGACCATGTGCTGATTCTGAACGCATCTCTCACTGACAAGGGAGTATACTTTAAAGTCTTGCGCACTCAACTGTTTGTGAAATGGAGCTTTGTGCTCGTGTATCCTACCTCTCTCATTCAGCAAAAATCCAAATATTCCGTAATATTTCCATATTTGCGATGTAATGTATCTGAATGTGAAACTATTATTTATGCTTTGAAGTATACATAATATAGTAGTATACATAATGAAGTAGGCTTTGTACTTCAGTCGCGTTCCAACGGTGACATAGAGGCGCGCGTGCTGATGTTTGGTTCACTGTATTTTATTTTGATAAAGTACCAACTGTGCTGTCAAGTTAGCAATGCTGGAACTGATGTGTTTTGTGTTTTGTGTGTGTATGTGTGCATGCTCCGGTGCGACTGTTTCCTTATACCAGCAGAATCAACTTTAAACACTTATTGTCTTATTAATATTGCATCACTGTATAAAGGTCTGCTTTTATTTGTGTACACTCAGAATGAAAAAAAAAAAGAAAGAAAACAAATAGGATGTCGCTTTCTGTCATTTAAGTTTCCTTTCTGTGAACAAATTAAGCGTGTCACAAAAATTAACTGAAACTCAGCATATATAGGCTGTTATGTGTTGCACTGTTTTTTTCTCCCTTGTTTATCTGTAAACTAAATCAAATATATTTCAATAATTTATTCTTTGTATGTAGCTATATATATATATATATATATATATATATATATGTAGCCTACTGCAAATTTTATATATATAACAATGTAATAATATTTAGCATTTTCACATCTACTGTAGGTGGAAAAAAATAGTAATTTGTACTACTGTCTGTTCAAAATAAATGAAAATAAACCGAGCGTAGTAGATTTTTTCCCCTGTTGTACTGAAATCATATCGAACCGTGACCCCCGAACCGAGGTACGTACCGAACCGTGACATCTGTGTACCGTGCCACCCCTAGTATCCTGGCTGGAATTTCAATGTAAAAATCCACTTGTATACACTGGACACATGTGGAATGTCGCAACATGACAAACTTCAAATCGCTCTCATTAAAATCAGTGAAGCTGTATACAATGGAAGCACCCTCTGTGTGTTGTACAGTGAAAAAAAATAAAATAAATAAAGTGAAAACTCAGGTTGTCTGATTTTCTCAATCATGTTATTTATGTGATCAACACACCAAATTTGTGCTCCTCTTCTAAACTTGATTTGTTTCCTTTTGATTAATGTCTAATTCTCTAAAATGTGCAGTCTGCTATATTCAATTATGTGGGGCAAATGTGAAACAATCAAGTTACTCAAAATGATTTATTCTGTTGAAATTACTGAAAATCTTTTCCCAGCATGCTTTACCTGGGACTTAATGAGGAGAGTAAAAAAGTTACATATTATTTTATGTATTTTTGAGCAAAATGAGAAAGAGTGGAGACTTGTTTAATTATGATGGGATTTGGAACAGTTTTATTTTATTTATTTTTTTCACTGGGTTACCATTGTGGTGCTATTGCTAAGGCTGAGAATTAGTTGCTTTACTCAACAAGCATTTTATTACTTAGCATTTAGCATGCTAATATGAGCTAAAACACCTCACTAACAGTAGAATTTGAATTAATCCTGATGAATTAACCATATAAGTTCACACCCAGGTTACTGTGCAGGTTACTGGGTCACTTAAAAATAATTTCAGTCCATGATGTTGAAGAAATGTGAACAAATTATGCTCATGTAGCATTTTGGAGTCATGTGGAACCAATTTATATTATTGAATCATACAAAAAGATGTGCTTTATAGCTGCAATACTTTATAAGGGTATCAAAATGTTGCCTTGGTCACAAAAGAACAATTATATCAATTACACATTCAAAAACATCCAGTCAAGCCTGATGGATTCCTTCCAATCATGCGACATGGGAAAGCATCAAAGCAGCCAAAAAAGTTGAATATAGTTTGCTGAAAAAGTAAACTATACACAACACCCACTTCAACTATCCAACTGGACTCAAAGACTCCTTTTTCTGCTATATGGGGAATATTTTGGGAAACAAATCCTTCCAACTACTCCAGGTAGATTCAATCGTTAACATCCCAAGCTTCATTACCTCTAACTCTTAAAACATAAATCCAGAAAACCAAAGCCAATCCACCCACATCTCTCGGTTCATTCAATGCAAAAAGCAGCGGGTTCCATTGCCAAGCTGTTAGCGGGCCGCCTTTCCTTGCAGCGCTGTGGAACAATAGTTTCATATCTGTAACGAGAGTGCTTCAGCTCAAGTCAAGTTCAGAATGGAGTTTTAATGGCATGGTGATCAGGCGTTCGAGAAAACGAGCGCTTTCTTCCGGCAAAAGGCAGCTCAATTAACACATCCACTCAAAACTACACAGTAGATCCAGACAAAGAAGGAAAAAACACCCACGTGCATTCAGCACACCCACTGCTGCCCCTCCTCCAGAGTGAATGGAGGTCACTTATGGACATTTCTCAAATTATGTCTTTGATTCTGGTGGCTAAAGAGATAATGGGTCTCATTCATTAACAATTGTGTGGATTATTTCATATTTGTACATACAAGAGAACTAGCATGCACCCAAATTTGCTCTCAGTCTTGCTCTAAATTGAATGAATTTGGAGTGTTCTAAATGAACGACCGGGAACATGAGGTTAGCCATTTGCATTATACACAATTCCTATATAGGAGCTTTCCATACAACCTTTCATCACTCTCACTAAACAGAAAGACACACTCTCACCTGATCTGAGAAATGGCAAGTGTGTCATCATCAAAACCAGTTCAAAGAAGGGAAAAAAAAAAAAACTTTTATACAGACTCAGATTACAAGCCCTCATTATAGCACAATTATAAGTCCATGATTATAAGGGTTACTAGGGATGCACCAAAATTAAAATTCTGGGGTGAAACCAAAATTTCCGGAATCACTTGTTTGATAACTCTAGAATCACTTGGCAAAAAAAAAAAAAAAAAACTTGCATGAAAAAACGGTAATGAAAGCTGACATGCAGACCAAGAAATGTACTGGGGTGCCGAACCAAGAATACTGATGGAGGTGGTCTGAGTTTGGTTGCAGTGGAACTATGACACGGTTGCGTGAAAGCATCTTGGACTGGGGTGCACACTTGACCAGGAAGTAAATTAACATGTGCATGCATTTTGGCTTGACATCATTAGTTCAACAAACCACGTGGTGATGATTTACCTTGTATACGAGCAAGTGTGAGTGTGCAGTGTAATCGCCTATAGTGACTGCAATCAGAGCAGCAAATGAATGGAGATGGGTATAAACGGAGGTCGGAGCCAGCTGCAAATGGGTGGGCCCGCCGCATGTGGGTGGGACTTAAGCTGCAAGTGGGCTGTACAAACCAACAGAAGATTTTGATTGGTTTGTTTAATGTTAAGGGGGTTGTAGTATCGGTTCACGCTCCTGGTGGCGGTAGTGGGCGAATTTTTTGCGATCCGTCAAAAACCGAAGAAGACGACTTTCAGCGTAGATGCGTGGAAGAGGTAAGCGTGATGTACAATTTTTGTTTGTTTTGTTTTGTAAAAAATATTATAAGCTGTGAAAAGTGCATTTTCTTGGTGGCTTTTGTACAACGTTTTCTTAGTACCACACACAGCTTACAATCTGTAATGTGCCTGACAATATCTCTTTTTTTTCTACAAACAACTAATTTGCTCTCCAGGTTATGGATACCGAAGACCATAAGCAGGTAATGTAATTGCATGGCATTGTAATTTTGTAACCCTTTCTATGAAGTCCATATTTATAATGCATTATAAGTGTATTTTTAAGGCATTATAATGAATGCATAATGCATTATAAAAAACCTTATAATATGTTATATCATCTTATGAATATTCATAAGAACAGTTTTAATGTATTATAATATTTACTTATTAGTGGTTATAGCTTTTAAGATTATGATGATTTATAACACACAGTGAACACGTTGCATCCACTTACGTTACAATGGATTATATTTATCATAGTTATAATGTATTATAAGTCTCATATCTTGCCACCTTTCTTATGCTACTTTACTTAAAGCCATTAATGAGTATACAATAAGTATAGTAATAATAATAGTAATATATATTTTTTTCTCTCAAGCAGCCATAAGATCAGATATCAGATCGCTTTGAACTATTTTTATTTTAATATCAGTTTGATTATTTTGATGGTACCCTTTAGACAGCTGTTGTTAAGTAACTCTGCAACTACATGTCTACTAGCAGTCATTGGAGTATTAGTAGTATGTCTGCTAAATATGTTAACACTTTATTTTGATGGTTCCCCAACAGACAAACTGACATTAATTTTGTTGCAACTTAATTTATTACAAATAAAGGTAATAAATTAAGTTGGAAAAAAAATAAATAAATAAAAAAAAAAAAAAACATTTTTAGGTGTTACCAATTGAAGTATTTTTTTGTTGTTGTTGTTGATCCAACTGTTCACTTTTTACAGTGTAATTTTCTAAAGAATAAGGTACATTTCAAAAGTATTAGAACACATTTCCTAACCTCCTAATCCACAATGTAATATAATTAAAACATGGTTTAAATAACATTTTTATTTATTTTTTTATTTAATGCTAATAATAATCAATAATCAGTTTTGTGTAAATTAATGGTGAATAAACTAGCATTTTGTAGTGGTTTTTAAAAAGAATACTTTGTTTAAAAATAGTAATAAAGTCTAATTTACTTGGCCTAATGTCATCCCTTAAAATTTCTGGACACCATTTACTTGCATAGCATAGACCTACAGAGCTGAGAAATTATTCTTGAAATGTTTGTACATATTCAACAAGAGAATAAAGTCATGCATATTGGATGGCATGGGGAGAATGTTTTAAATTTGGGTTAACCCTAATGCTCATTGTGCTTCTTGTGTACCCACCAGGTTATATTGGGAAGGGCGAGCGAGGCGAGCATGCAAGTCTATTGTGCTGAATGAATGATTGTACATAATTTGATTAATCAGAAATAAAATTTACCATTTACCCACCCTGAGATTTCAAATTAATACATTGATTTGTGTAACATGTTCTGAAGAACATTAGTCATTTGCTGTAATTTGATTTAAAAAAAAAAAAAATGCAACATAAAAAATATGCAGTACAGGCAAATGGTAACTACATTTTCTTTACAGTACTCAACATTTTCTTTATGTATCACACATTTACCTCCTAAGTGCAATTGCATCTCACTTTAATGTTCCTTGGTAGGCTACTATAGAAGAATTGTAGAAGTAAAATGTAATATCCAGAAATATGCTTAAATTACTACAGTTAAAGGATTTAAAATGACACCATCTCGAAGCATGGCAAAAGGTGTAAAGACATGATTTCAATGTTGACAGTGAATGGTACTGGATACACACAATAATGACAAAACTAAGAATTTCATTTTAAACTACTATGAAAATGTGTTATATTTACATAATTTTAAACTACGATGAAATCCAGCCTACTTGCGGCATAAGCTCCTCCCACTTGCTGTTCTTGGCATAAGCTCCTCCCACTTGCAGGTCTCTGGGCTGCAGAGATAACTACGTGAATGAATGGCTCAACTGTCTCCTCAAAACTGTCCGTTTGCAAGCCTTCATGTGACACACATACAGTCACAATCTGGCAAACGTGCCCAGTGTGAAAGTCCCTTTAAATAATGATATATGAGCAATATTACACAAGTAGCCATGGCTGTGATTTGGCCATAGGTACGAGGCCACAGGCCGAGTAGGTTATCACAGCATGCCGGTATACAGCCATATTGCATGGATACAAATGAGTGATTGAATTTAAACAAGTTTGAAGGTGTAAATAAAAGTGTGTGTAAATAAAAATAGAGACAACAATAAAGTGTCTTAAAAACCCTGATTCCTTCCGCCACAGGTTCAAATCTCAATTTGACAGTTTAACAGCTTAGTCGAAGCCTGTTACTAATTTGAAAATGTCACTTTTCAGAACTAGTAACGAAGGAACGTTGAGTTGCTTCATTGAAAGCTTATTGTATTACCATATTAAAAGCTCACTGTACTAGAGAGAGACGGACTGAGTGATTGTGATTACCTGCATCTGATATAGCATCCATTATTCAGCTTAATCTCATATTCACAACAAAACATTAGCTTGAATGTCTGCTGAGCCCTCAGTTTTGCCTTTAGCCAAAATGATTTGCTCTGGAACAAATAATAGGTTAATGAGACCAAAGACTGCCCATTAGATTTACCCAAAACAAATTATATCTCATGTTTAACCACTATGGAGACATCAGAGTCAGCAGCAATTTCCAGAAGATCTGGCCGAGGTGAGGCTGCTCTCAGTGGGTTCATGAGTGCTCCAAAACCATTGAAGCAAATTTTCAAATAGACATTATTTTTATTAACAAACTGCATATTTGAAGTCTAAACAAGCACATACTCAAAACCATAACACAAAAACAGCATTATATTATACAAGGTATAATACTTATACAGTAATAAGTATAATACTATATATTATATTGTTATTATTATAGTGCATTTATTATATTATACAGATATATATACAGAATTATAAATATCCACTATATAAAAATATAATGGATTTGGGCATCCTCCATGATACTTGCTGTGAGAAATACTGCAAGCGGAGTGATACAAACGGTGACTGGAAAAGGCACTTGGCCAATCAGATTCGAGGACCAGAAAGAACTGTTGTATATAGTGATATAATACATTATTACAATGATACAGTATAAAAGTAATTAAATTGTGCCATATGATTTAAGCCATACCACCCAACAATGATATACACATGCTATTATTACTATCTATACATTGGGCCTCATTCATGAAACATTCATAAATATAGGAGTAAATTCTGAGTAATTTGCCCGTAAAACGGACCTTCCCGAAAACTCTCCTCCGGATTCACAAGCGCTTCATAAACTTCCTATTTGATAGTTAAACATGCGTATGTTAATGAATTCCAATCATTCGTAATTAGGGCGCTCGTGCACGCTTGTACACAATTAGCATAATCCCCGCCTATGAATTACAGCTATGCAAACGCTTTGGCTGCTATGATGTGGAATATCCACGGAAATAATGTATTACTAGTATTTTGAAGAATATTACTGAATATAAAAATGCAGTAACCAGTAATATTATCTTCTCTATTGTTGTTCAGTTGTTGTGCAAGTAGGATGATAGGTTGGTTTAGTAGGCGATTTGTCCCGCCCCTCCTCCATTGATTGGACGGCTGGTAAAAAGTGACAGTGACGAGCACTGCGTTTACCCAAAGCTAAACAGTTAATCAACTCTCAGCTACAAAAAAAACAAAAAAACAAAGCAAACAAACTTGTAAAATATTATGATGGCAGTGCATCACAATTCAGTGTCATCAGTTTGCCAAAAAGAACACAGGAAGTTTTATGCACCATTTACACCTGGTAGGGAGCAGGTGTACATTTATTTCGTACCAACTAACATTTTGAAAATACGAACACTTTCATGAATCCAAAATTTACGTCAAAACAGCTTTACGAACGACTTACACAAAAATGTGTTCTGCTCGTGTTTCATGAATGAGGCCCATTGTGTGTGTATATATCTGGGAGTCAATTAGCGGATGAAGGTACTGGAACAGATCTCGGATTGTCACACTTTCAGTTATTATCAGGTACAATTACATCAACACCTCTATCTAGTTAATATATCATTTTCAGTGACAAAATAGTATAGCAATTACTGTATGTAAAAGTGACAGAGAGTTAGTAGATACACGTTGCTAGCCATGTAGAAAAATATACGAAGTCAGAAAGACAAAAAAAAAAAAATTATCTTTCACAAAAACATGTAGTAATCTTCATAAAGACTTTTAAATGAAGGAAATACATTATTTTTCATCTGATCGATAAAGTATTTGCAGAGTACATCAGTCATGGAGGTCTTCGGTCTAATCTAAGCATAAACACTAATTAAGATGCAGGACTAATGAGTCTGATAGATGAATTGTAATGATTTGAGCTGAGTTGAGAAATGATCTAAGCTGCTTAATTAAGCAAGATCTAACAAGGAGATCAGAAGGACAAGCGTTCTTTAGCAACTCTTTCACCTCTGCATGTATCTCTGCATAAAATTCAGTTTTAAACTTCATTCTTAAAGAGACATTTCCCCAAAAATGAA
This sequence comes from Onychostoma macrolepis, assembly GCF_012432095.1. NCBI lineage: Eukaryota > Metazoa > Chordata > Actinopteri > Cypriniformes > Cyprinidae > Onychostoma > Onychostoma macrolepis. The sequence goes on from NC_081172.1 coordinate 27,362,441, forward strand.
AGTTCTCTCAGCATGTATTATTACGTTTGCAAACCCATGACTTTTTTTCCTCCATGGAGCACAAAAGAAGTCCAAGCAGCTCTGTTCCATGTAATGAATACATACAGTAAAACAGGACCTGTCAAGTTCAAAAAGCAACAAATAAATAGCATAACAATTTTCCATGACTTGACTATATTCCAAGTCCTCTAAAGTCATATCATAGCAGCAACAGATATGAAGAAGAAAATACACCAGCCAACTGCGTTGTTTATCTTTACATCTGCAATTTATAGTTTTAAAGGACATAAGTGAGATCTATAAAACTAAAACAGCAATCAGAACTTCTGCAGGATGTACAATATAACAGTTTGCAACATCTATAGGGATGGAAATCAAAGGGAATTTGATGATTCTGATTCCACTTAATAACTCTGGATCCTTTAGTTCAAAGTATGTTTAAGGGAACTGATTCATCACTGACTGATTAATTCATTAAAGGATCCTTCTCATGAGAGTCATTCATTTGTGAATTGGATTACACTGTCTGTGCTATATGTTTGCCGATATGTGCAAATAGATTTTCCATGCCAGGCTAGATTCAGTGGCTCAGAATAGCAGAAACACATTTAAGTATATTGGTTTGCTGCATTCAAATGTGTCGAAATCAGGGCCGTCCCTGGATGATGCGGGGCCCTCGGTACGTTCACGATCGCGTTCCGGGGGCTGGGACCCAATTATCATATTCGTAATTTAAGTGCACTTTAAGTGCACATGAACACAACCATGAAGTCTAACCACCAATGGGAACTCTAAGCCCTTACACGTTTCAAGTTGGATTAGCATTGTGCAATTTGGTTTGCTGGCTGTTAAAGAATACCCATACAGCTTGCAAGAAAATATATCTTATTTGGATCATGAAGCAATAGGCTTGTGCATCAAAACTATATTGCCCATCATGCCCATAGTACAAAAATGATCAAATTTAAAGATCATCAATTGCGCACTTAATGAGCATCATTCGCTCTTATAAAAAGAGATGATTTTCATTGCTGGGAAGTTTAAAAGAGAATGAAGAATGAAATTGCCCAGTGCATTAAATTAAATTGGACCAAAATCACTTGTCATGTCATGATAACTGGAACTTTTAAGCAGGATCTTACCATGAAAACTGAAACCAATTTTGAATAATTAAGTTTTTATTTTGTTTTGTTTTTTGTTTTTTAAGAGGTCCTTTGTGTTTGCCTAGACTACATTTATTTGAACAAAAAATAAAAATACAGTAAAACCAGTAATATTCTAAAATATACACATTTAAAAGAATTGTTTTCAATTTTAATATATATTAAAGTGTAATTTATTTATGTGATGGCAAAATTGATAATAGTTTAATTAAAAAAATGACAGTAAAGACATTTATAATGTTACAAAATGTTTCTATTTCATCACAAATGTTTCTGTTTATAATGTTTCTATTTCATCACAGAAATAAATCAGATTTCAAAATATATTTACAATTTTAAATTATAATAATAATTCACATAATTTTTTACTGTATTTTTACTGTACTTTTTACACACAAGAGTAATAGTATCAGTACCCAACAGTATCTGCACTTACTGAGAAGATTTTTTTCTCTTTCAAAATGTGCATCTTTATGTTACATTTCTCCCTGATCTCACACAGCCACACATCTGAGAATGCAGATCTATGTCTACAAATGCTTTTTTTTTTTTTTTTTTTTTTGAGGGATAAGACAGGACAGGTAGAGAGATAAATCCATATTCGGCCGCTGTGTGAACATGACGCTATCTCTGCACACAAACATTTTAAAATATCACCACTATCTGTTCCTTTGTGCCCCAGGTTGCCTGCCTTCATGACACCATCAGATTAAAGTCTCTCTCATCTGACAAACCCTGTCAAATATTCCTATGGAATCTAACAGCTGAGGGCTGGAAATCAGTTAAGATCATAGTGTGGATGTCAGGCGGGTAATTTCCATGAAAAGAATATTTCCAAAGAACAATGTGCTTTTTAAATGCTTGGGTGCAATTTATGGGAGAATCACACAAAGCCTGTCAAGAATTTGTCCTATGGTCATATTTCACCACCAAATAGAAAGAAATAATAAATGATATTTCATATGGTGAATAAAACCTATTTTTAGGACCATTACGACTTTTTTGACTTGAGAAATAATTTTTATGACAATTAAGCACAACTCAGTTCTCATTATACCCGTGTGTGTGTGTATGCATATAATTTAAATTGTAAGTATTTATACATTTAAATGATAAATAATACTTTTAGTAATAAATTCCAATTATTTGTTTTATTCATGCAAATTGTATTTTTTATATGAAGGTGACTTGCGAGTTGGACCTTTTTTGTGATGTTTGAGCATGAATGTCCAAACAGAACTTGAAGGGTCTGTAAATGTGTTTTTATGATTTAGCATATGTGACCCTGGACCACAAAACCAGTCTTAAGTGTCAATTTTCTGAAATTGAGATTTATACATCATACAAAAGCTGAATAAATAAGCTTTCCATTGATGTATGGTTTGTTAGTATCTGACAATATTTGGCCAAGATACAACTATTTGAAAATCTGGAATCCGAGGGTGCAAAAAAATCAAAATACAGAGAAAATCGCCTTTAAAGTTGTCCAAATGAAGTTCTTAGCAATGCATATTACTAATCAAAAAATTTTTGATATATTTACAGTAAGAAATTTACAAAATATCTTCATGGAACATGATCTTTACTTAATATCCTAATGATTTTTGGCATAAAATAAAAAATTTATAATTTTGACCCATACAATGTATTTTTGGCTAGTGCTACAAATATACCCCAGCGACTTGAGACTGGTTTTGTGGTCCAGGGTCACATATTTTATTTTGTGCTACATATAAACAACTTTTGATTACAGTGTTTATACAATGATTATGATTTTGAATAACCACATCTATTTAGTATGTTTAGCTGCTTTGGCATGAAACAAGTCAAAGTTGTCTAGCAACAAATGAGGTGCCATACGCTGTCTGGGTTCAAAACTTATTTGTATGCCTGAAACAATCGAGACTGTGCTGCAATTATTTAAAGAGCCTGACCATATGATATGACTTTTAATCAAGCTAGTCTCATGTGATTCACCTGTGGCTGTGACACACTCATTCAGTGCATGCAAAAAGCGATTTTCTGAAGAGCATGAAGCTGTAAAGGCTGGCGGGGAGCAGACTCACTACTTTATGACATACAATAAATGTGAAAGGGGAGTTGAACAGATGGTCTCATAATGTGACTGTGTCTACGGTCACACAAGTCAAGGTTAAACACAGCCTCACCGCATCTGGAAAGAGGCAGAGAAAATATATTCACACATAGTTTAGTTAAAACTTTATGCTGTCATATGCAGCCTATACATTTATAGAGTTACAAGCGAACAGGAGTCATCCTACACTTTTTCGATGTCATAGTCATTACATTCAGGTGTGCTCAATCTATTTTTATCCAGAGGTCACAGACAGCATAAATTATCATTAAGGAATGTTTTTTTGTCAATTTATGGAAAAGAGCTGTGTGGAAGATTCTTCTGTGGAAAAGTTATGCTTTGGTGCTCATAGAAAAAACAAAAAACAAAAAAAAAAAACAACAACAACAAGGTTTCCAACAACTTCCAACAAAAAAAAAAAAATGTTTTTTTTTTGTTTAGGTGAATTATTCTTTTAAAACACAGAATTCTGTAGACCTGGTCATCTGTCCAGGATGTTCCAGGATGTTCCAAAATGCTGGGATAGAATCCCCGCAACCCTATGTATGAAAAGTGACTGGAGAATGGATGGAAGGGTGGAAGGATGGATGTAGAGTTGGGTGATATACTAGTATACTCTAAAAAATGCTGGGTTATATATATATATATATATATATTGTTTATTTTTTTGTTTTTTTTGTTGTTTGTTTTTTTTTTAACCCAAATGCTGGGTTCAGCTTGTTGGGCCATTTTATTGGGTAATTTTGAATATTCTTTTTTTACCCAGGTGCTGGATAGTTTTTCTGTAACCAAGTTGGTTGGTTATTTTTAATGCTGGGTTATTTTTTTCTACCCAACTGCTGGGTTGAGGCTGTCTCCAAAGAAACAATCCAACTGCTGAGTAACAGTCAGAGCGAGGGCTTTTTGTGTTTTTTTGTGTCCTCTACAGGAGAAAGCGGTTTGGTGCACTTCTTCAGCGAAATAAAGGTTTGTATACATTTCATTTATAAAGTCTTTACTGTGCTGTGAATTATATTATTTTACGCAACGCAACATAAGGATAAGATGTCAGTCAGCTGCATTATCAGCGGTCGTTTTGCATGATGGAAACGTCTTTTGTCTTGCACTACATAAATGGATTTTATTCGTTATAATACTGAGTTTAATTAAATTTTATGTTAAAATATGTTCTCTAATCTCGGTACTGTTTGTTAGGGCAGGTTATGGAGTCAGTTACGGCATCTTTCAGCTACGAGTGAAACGTGAGGCCGCAGTCTTAAGTTCACAGTTCCCTCGTGAACAGCAGCCCTTCACCGGTTCAGATTTCAGGCAGTGAAAGATGCCGGCACGCAAATTAGCACTATTTCGGTAAAAAGTGATCAAAGAGAATGGTTGAATACACTTAAATTAAAATGCTACTTTTAAATGTTACATTTTTATTTCTAAAATGCATGTTGAATGAGTTTAAATGTATGAAATATTGTAAACTATGCTGTATTTACCCAAATAAATTAAATTTGTCTTGTATTTTGTCCATGTGTTTTTGCTTAGTAATGAATGTTCATCTTTTGATGAACCCATCCTTCGGATGAGACGTTAAACCGAGGTCCTGACTCTCTGTGGTCATTAAAAATCCCACATCAAAAGTCCTTCGAAAAAGAGTAGGGGTGTAACCCCGGCATCCTGGCCAAATTTGCCCATTGGCCTCTGACCATCATGGCCTCCTAATCATCCCTGTACGCTGATTAGGCTTGTTTGAGATGTGCCTCGCCTTGCCTGAAATGTAGGCGAGAGTAGGCGGCTGCAGTGAGGGGAGGAGTGAAATAAGCGCAGTCAAGACGGACAGTTCTGACCTCTCGAAGTAGAACAGATACCAATGAGATCAACGGCAGATACCGTGTTATTCTCACTCATATGCTTATTATGTGTGTATATATATATATATATACACACACATAATAAATAAACACAGTACACATACATATATTTGTCATGTGTGTCTTGTTCCCCATGCCCATATTTGGTTTTTCCTGTTCATTATTAGTTTTATTCCTCCCAGCTGTGTCTAGATTATTACTCCACCTGTTTCTGTTCTCCTTGATTAATTTCCAGTGTTCTTAAGCCTAGTGTTTCCCTGTTTCTAATGTCCGGTATTGTTTGTCTTTCCCCCGTGCTCCATGTTTCCCTGTTTTTGTGCTTCATTAACCCCTTAACTGTCACCCCCAGTTTTTTAAATTCACGAGAAAGTGCACTATACAAACTTAAATTATTATAATTCATGAACGCTTTTGAATACAGACCTAAGGTTGGTCTCTTTTTAAAGAAGACAATTAGCAGATTACTACAGAAGTGAAATCATTTAGTAAAATTAAAGTATTAAAAAGTTATATGTTTAAATTTACTGTAAAAACAATATTATACTATTTTTCTTATATTTTATATAAAATAAATATTTAAAAAAATAGTTAAAAATCCAAAATTGCTATAAAATTAAAGCTATATGTGTACATAAGCTATAACATTTTGAAATACCATTTCTATGGAAATGCAATGTCTGATTTCAAAATGGTTTTCACAGGATGAATTTTGAGATTTTAAGCTTTCAAATGGTATATAACTTATGATGATAGCTAAAACATGTGATAGGGAAAAAGGAAAGGAAATAAATACTTTTTTGTGACAAAGGTCAGAACTCCTGTTATGATGTAGATTTATCATAGACTCTTGGCGCACTCTTGTCATAAATGAATCTATTACTCTTCCTACATAATTTGTAACAACAGAAAATGGTAATATATCTATTTAGGAGACTTAGACCTTTCCAATGATATATAGTTTGTCATGATTACATTAGGATTTAACTGTAATATAGTGAAGTAAAGTTAGATGTCCCGTATACGGGACGGTGACAGTTAAGAAGGTTTGATTGTGCTCCTCGACTCCTGCGTTCTCCTTGCTCCAGCGTAGATGTGATGATATTATATAAACAGAAACTTTTATCTTGGATGTGATTAATCGCTTGACAGTACTAGTTCTGTCCAATATTTACCCAGCGCTGGGTTGCTAAATAACCCAAGTTGGGTTGTTTTTAACCCAGCATTTTTTTAGAGTGTAGACAAAATTAACCAGTAGAAATCTGTCAACCAGTAGAGATTATTAGACTATCGTCTCTATTGTGGTTACACGCTGATGTGACGTTGCTATGCTACATGGTCACAAAAACGTATAATTTGCACGTTTTAAGCATTCCGGTTTACAAACAAGTGATTTTAAGCTGCTGAAACACAATCAGCAGTGAAAGAGAACTCATTTCACTATACACTTTCTCAGAGACTGTTTCTTAGCACTGTCAGAGAGGTGCGTGCACATGAAGATAGTTATTGTTGCCGATTTATAGGTCTTGAACTGTTAAATACACACACTTGTTGTATGTGTCAAAATGCCCGTCTTTGTAAGTGTTCTCCAAAACACAGTAATTTAGGTCTTACGTGAAAGCAAATCGTTGAGAAGGAAACACATGTATAATAGTATATTGGATCCGGGCAGCTCTTAAAGTGACAGCAGTCTAATGCTCCTGCTGTCTGTCATTCATGTTAATCAAACAACAAAAGAGAGACAATCTCTCACTGCTCTTTACTAAATCACTTTTGCAACTTTAAAGGGCACCTATTATGCAAAATCCACTTTTACATGGTGTTTGGACATAAATGTGTGCTGGCAGTGTGTGAACACAACCACCCAACAATGATAAAAATCCACCCACTCCTCATTTTTTAATCCACTTTAAACAAAGTCTGTCTCACTAGGCCTGCCGTTTTGACTCTCACCGCAGTGTGACGTCACATTTCAGAGGGCCGGGCCACGGGGTTTGATTGACAGCCCTGCGTTGCTATAGTTTCCGCCCTCAGCGGTTACCCTGTCCTTCATTTTCTCCGCGCTCGAGCAGCTGTAACATCAACAATGTCTCCCAAGCAATCCTCTGTGCTCTGTGTTTGGATGTAAGACTGAACATAAGAGTCTTCATTTTCTCCCAACATCTGAGCTGCTGAGGACGCTGTGGATTACTTTCTTTTTTTAAGGTAATGCGCCTCACAATCCAGCTAAATACGTGTATCATTTCAAACTCCTTTGTGATTGTCATGTCGTTATACTGCTTAGCGTTTTAACCGTATTTGTGTGTGTACATTAAGTATTTTTAACTGATCAGCGCCGTGCTTTTGAGATTAGTTTGCGCTGTTCATGGAGCGAGATTTTGTTCGGTAGTGCGGTCGCGTGGCTCGGTCCATTGATCCTTGCTGATGACAGGTCAGTGCGGCGTGAGCTCTGTAACATCGCGTTGTTTCGTCCCACTTTCAGTGAATTTGACTTCCCATATGTATGGCTAAACACCGGTTCTCTCGCTCTCAGTTATGTTGCTTATACCGGCTGTTTATTGCTGTAGATATGTAATGCGGAAAATGCAGCTCATTTGCATTAAAGCCATATACTCCAAATCAGCTCTTTTTTAGACACACCCCAAAAATGACATTTTCCAGCTGTTATAATAAATGATCTGTGGGGTATTTTGGGCTGAAACTTCACAGACACATTCTGGGGACACCCAGGACCAATATTACATCTTGTAAAAAGGGGCATAATAGGTGCCCTTTAATAAGAAGAAATTATTATTATTATTATTATTATCTTATTAGTTTTTTTGTGATATTGACACTGGTGACAATAATTATGACATTTCTACGGTATCAAAACTGTTAATATCATAAATACCTTATTTAAAGCAAAAATAACTATATTGTTAGCATGAAATAAAATTACTCACATTGTGATATAATATTTTGGTCATATCGCCCATCCCCATTGGATGCATGGAGGGATGGAAACTGCTGACATTAAAGGAAGTCATTTAAAGTCAACTTAAACTGACTCGCAACCTATTACACTTTCATAATGTGGCATATATACCAAGTGGAACACAAATTGAAAGACATTAAATGGAAATAATATAGGATGGGACTTCAGTTTATACACTGGAAATAAATTTGATAGGGGCCGTTTAGAGTATCAGAATGGAACCAGAATGAAAGCAGGTTTTCTAAAACAATGCCAAAGCATTATTGATCTGGCTGTTGTTTTACATTATCCAATAGACTGTGTAGCCAAAAAAGGAAAAGAAGGTAATTTCTGAGGATGAGGAAATTATATTGCTTTGATTCAATTTTACAGAGGCAAAATAACATGTACTGATAATTAATTCACAATAACATCAGGAACATGCATGAATAAGTCTTACAGTCCATCCAAAACTTTAAATTCTGTCATCATTTTTCAACCTCGTGTCGTGCCAAATCTGTATGTATTTATCTCCTCTGCTGAACACAAAAGAACAAGGAACCAAATAGTTTTGTTTCCCATTAACCTCCATTTTATTTATTTATTATTATTATTTATTTATTTATTTTTTGTCCATACACAAGTCAGTGACAATTATACCTGTTTAGATACCAACATTCTTCAAAATATATTATTTTGCATTCCACAGAAAAAACAAACAAACAAACAAAAAAAACACAATTGACAGACCTTTTCCCCCTTTAATAGGGTTAATTTTGAGTTCAGGTTGACTTTAAAGATAAAAATAACTCATATTTTGAGTAAGTTATTCAGGCTTATAAACTGTGATTTGCCTTTTGTTTACTCAACCAATAGCAGGAGCGTTCAGGAAACCTGTTGAATATTATTTGTGGTGTGAAAAATTACTAAATTACTAAAATTATATATATATATCTATATATATATATATATATATATATATATGTGTGTGTGTTGTTGTTGTTTTAATCATTCCTCTTTACAATCATCCTAAGGAACATAAAATGTCCTATAACTGAAGAATCACCTAACCACATTTCCATGATTACACCTGCTGCAGTAGATGTAAGGTCCCAGCATTCCTGATAACCAGTGCTTAACTTCAATTATGAATAAAAACAAACACACAACAAACGCAGAAAAAAAAGAAAAATTCTCTAAAGAAAAATCATTATTTAAAAGCAGATATTTGTGGGCAAACACATTAAATACTTACTGTTACAAACACACACACCAAAACCTCTGATTACATGAAGTGGATTCATTTATTCTTCCTCATGTAACTTCCTATCTGAATGTGTTGTTGTATCCATGAAAAGAGCTCGCTTTACCTAATCTGTCTGAATGAGCCATCTACATTCATCAACTCAGTCAATTAAGATTTTGCCATGACAACCGTCTAATCGCTTTGTAAACCTGACAATGCTGCTACGACCAATAAAAACTAGAATTAGAAGAAAGACTCCTGTCTCTTCATAAAGACACTGCAATGTTTTGACATGGCCACATGAGAATGTAAGGATTTCATTGTCACACTCCATGCCTTTCTGATCTCTTCTAATCCCGAGGCAACACGAGCGAGCGAGAAAGCGACAAAAATCCGCCTCACTATACGAGGTTAAAGAACCACATGGCATCCACTTGAATTGGTGCATGCTCTAACAGAGTTATTTTTGTGCTCATGCGACAGCAAAAAGCATTATTTTGTTTTCTGTGCCCTCCAGTAGAAGACAAATGTTCCATCTATGCCTGTCGTGATTATTTGAGATAACGGGATCATTGAAGCTTGCGAGTCAGGAGTGGTTGTCAGGGATTTACTGTGTAGTTGCTAAAATGCTCTGAAAGGTATTTAGACCATCGTTGCGTGGTTGCTAGGGTGTTCTGGGTTGTTAGCATGGCCTTAAGTTGCTAAAATATCGTAAGCCCAGGCTCTCTGAAAAAAATGTGCCTGTGGCAACATACTACTGTATGTACAAAATTATATTATGGTATTACACGACACTTTCAAAGTGAAATGTCTAGTGAGTTTCACTTAAAAATGTTTTCAGTTTTATTTTAAACAGATGAACATGAATCTGGGTGGGGGTTTTTGTGTGTTTTTACAGTAAGTTAAACTACAAAATTAATTAATGTCCAGCATGTTCATAATTGTTACATGCAGAAATTATCAGATTATTATTAGTAATGTATGGATGTAAATGTAAAATGGATGCAATTGAATAATAATACTAATACTAATACTAATACTACTACTACTAATAATAATAATAATTATTATTATTATTATTATTATTATTATTAAGTGTTTTGCTTTCAAATTGTGAGAACATCAAGTTATCATATGACTACTAAAGTAGACCATAAGACAAATATTCTATAATATTTGAATATATGCTATTATATTTTGCCTAAATATTGTTATTAGTCTTCTTCGTCGTCTTCTTCTTCATCTTAAATCATTTAAATTAAACATTTAAATAAACTTTCGCAATTTCGTTATTCCCTGTGAAGATCTGTAACTGACATGCAAACAGATAGATAGATAGATAGATAGATAGATAGATAGATAGATAGATAGATAGATAGATAGATAGATAGATAGATAGATAGATAGATAGTAATTATTTGCATGGCAATTCTATTTCATAATCCTGATATCATAATATAGTTCCATCATGATAAAAACATCACAGATGACCGAACGTCTGGAGCACAACACAATAGCTCATTATTACCCACCTGCCCTTACAACAGAGCAAAAAACATGTGGGAGTTACTACCAGCCGGGCGCAATCAGAATTGGGCAAAAGCCACTATCCTGCTGGAAAACTCCCTTGAAAATGCAGCTGGAATGATTCTGGCATCTGTCATGTCCACCAAGCCGCACGGAGCTCGTGAAGCTGACGTACAGAGGTTCTGCTTTCCTGGTCCCCACAACAGCTGCACTCAGCCTGGGCTGTGGGACCTCTGTTGGCCCCTGCGGAGCAGAACACAGAGAAAGATGCCTCGGCCTATCACTGACGAAAGGATGTGAGAAGGCTTTTTTTTTTTTTTTTACAAGAAGCAAAGGAATCCTCTGAGGTGTTAATTTAGTGAGGGATTCTTATTAGTGTCATCCTAATGCAGCATTCGGTGGAAATGTGATGGTTTAAAATCTGCCCTGAAAGTCACTGCATAATAGGACCGAAGTATAGAAACATCATATAAATATAGAAACCCATTTCTGTCATGGAATAAAAATAAAATAAAATGATTCTTTTATCTCACAATTCAGACTTATTTTTGAAAGAAAGATGGTTTAAAGAACCATCTCTTTCTTACCTATAATCTGAAGAACCTTCCACAAATAAACTTTTGTGAAATAGAAAGGTTCTTCAGATGTTAAAGGTTCTTTATGGAACCATTTAGTGTTTCCCACAGGATTTTGTGAGACTTGTGGCGGCAGATGACGCCACATATTAATTTGCATATTTATGAAGTCATTGTATCAAGTTTGAGTTCAGACAAGTTTTGGCACATAAGATCTGTTCTACTCTATGAACTGTTACATACTGTAATACAACTGAATGCCCAGTAAAGCTATTCACATTTACATTTTCTGTTGTCATACATAAAACAAGTATAGTGACTAAACACGA